>NC_056737.1:151821314-151878814 GCF_019279795.1 Protopterus annectens | reverse complement strand
GATCTCGGCTGTTTAAGAGTAGGGTAGTGGCGTGCAAACGGGATCGGGGGAAATAAGAAAATAAACCTAAAATAAGCATTCTAACTAAAATCACTATTCTGCCATTATAGTCAATGGCAGGCAGAAGACAACATGGCCAGTGAATAGTGGTCACTAAGGGGGGAGTCCCAGTGTGAGACATGTAACTATAAATTAGCAGGCAATCCTATGCAAATGAGGGGAATGATAGGGAATCCCAGATTTCCCCTGCATGCTAGTCAGCACCCAACAGTGTAAGTGCAGGAATACCTTGGTGCAAGCCTAGGAGTTAGCAGACATCATAGGGTGTGTGTCAGGCATACTGTAAGTGGATTGGAGCCCTGTAGTTCAGGTTTGCTCCTAGCTTAGCACAGCTAGGCAAGGGGGTGTGTCTGAGGCTGCCTAGCACTCTTTACATTGCCTAAGTGGTTGTGCAAGCTGCGCACTGGGTTTTAAAGAAAAAGAAAGTAAACCACGAAATAGCAGCTCTGTGCACATTTGAGCACTGTGTTTGCGCGGTGTGCCCCCGGGCTTAAACAGGAAGGCAATGGGAAGAGAAAACAGGAGTAGGAAGTTAATCTAGGAGAACTAGCATAGCTGGCAGGTGAAGTGTATCAGAATCAGCCAATTACACAGGCAGCAGACCAGCCCAGCCCAGAACACTACTATAAACTATGCAAACACCTTCCCTTCTGTTTTTTCCCATACTCTACACCACCAGTGTATACAAGCAGGGAACTTTTAACAAACAAAACAAGAAAATGATAGGAGCTGCAGCAGGCATCATACAATAACATGTGGAAGAGGCTTAGGGTGGTGAGTATGTGAATACTGTTGACCAACCCACAGCGAGGAGATGGAGAAGACTGTACAGACCCAGGGTAACCTACCAGGGGCTACATGAGCTGGAGATAGTGGAGCGCTATAGGGTGGACAGGAACCTACTACAGCAAATTGTTGACCTGTGCCGGCCACGCCTGACACACCGAACTGACAGAGGGGAACCCATCCCAGTGGATACCAAGGTATGTGTAGGCCTAGGAATACTAGTCACAGGTACCTCCCAAAGCTCAAATGGGGATATCATGGGGATCTCACAGGCATCAGCATCCAGAGTATTCCACCGTTCCTGGATGCCATGTCAGCACATGCCGGTGAGCACGTATAGTTCCTCAACACCCGTGAGGTGTTGGCCAGCAATATGCATCTCTTCCACCAAATAGCAGAATTCCCTGAGGTAGTGGGTGCTATAGACTCCACGCACATATGCATCAAAGCACCACCCAGTGATAATGGCAAGGTCTACATCAACCGCAAGGGCCTCCCCTCCATGAACTGCCAGGTCATGTGCGATGCCCAGGAAATTATAATGAATGTGTGTGCTGGCTGCCCTGGAAGCTATCATGATGCCCACATCTGGCATCTGATGCAGCTGTACCAGATATTTGCTAATGGGGACATCCCTTACAGTTACCTAGTGGGAGATGCTGGTTACACACTGGAGCCGTGGCTAATGACACCCATCAGAAATGCACACACACCCGAACAAGAACACCATAATGAGGCACATGCACAGACCAGACTTATAATAGAGCATGTGTTTGGGATGCTCAAGTCACAGTTCTGGTGCCTGGACACATCCAGTGGAGCCTTGCAGTACTCACCAGCTACATGTACTCAAATTGTTATGGTATGTGCCATGCTACACCATATGATCCTGCAGAAACAGCTGCAGCAGGAACAGCACGGGGCAGGACCACACAGCCCCCCACCAATGTCAAGGCCTGCACAGACACAGATTGACTCGAGAGAGGAGCAACCTGACCCTGCCCCAGTAGGCAGATGGAGGCGTACCTAGTATGCCCTGCCCTTGGCAAAGAGGCAACACATAGCACATATACTGACACATTAGGGACCCAGGGCATGACACCTCCCTCTGACTCACACATACAGTAAAAGGGATGCCAAACATGACACTACCTGTGCCCAACCATGTATAGGGAGTGTATTATGTGCATCCAACATAGGCTGCCATCCAACACCATCCTCAATACTGGCACACCCACAAGGTAAGTCAATCAACCTACCAATTGCCGAATGGAGTAGAATTTGTCTTTACCTGTATCTATGGTATGGGTGTGAGCATGCAATGGAATCAGGAGGCTGAATGGTATGCCAGCAGATAGTAGACACCCATAGTGGCACCATGACATCTGTAATAAATACTGGAGTCACCATAGTAGCCAGTACTACACAGGGCGACAAAACCCACTGCAGGAAATGTGCTGGGTGACATGTGTGTCCATATGACTCACACATGCCAGTCAGGGAGGTTCAGATACCCAACAACAGTCTCTGTCAGCAGGACAGGTGTAGACAAACACAAACAGAGGCTGTGCTATGGCCTCTGAATGATGCCTATGGATAACCTCCCCCCCAGACCTACAAAGACAGACTACAGCAGGTCAGACAGTGGGATGCTAGTTCTGAAGGGTAGGAAGTCAGACACTAATATGTAGGTCAACCAAAGCTAAGACCTCTAGTCAGCATGATAGGTTAGAATACAGAATGAAATGGAGTACCTGACATACCAGTACAGTCATAGCAAATGTGTACAAGTGCCAGGTGTGCCCCCCATCCTATGTAGACATGTAGAAACTGTAAGGTGTGCCCCCCAATCATGTGTTAAAATGTAGAAACAGGCAGGCATGTCCCCTCCAATCCTGTGTAGAAATGTAGTAACAGTCAGGTGTGCCCCCCCCCACTCCCATATAGACATGTAGAAACAGTCAGGTCTGCCTCTACCCCCAATCCAGTGTAGAAATGTAGTAACAGTCAGGTGTGCCCCCAATCCTGTGTAGAAATGTCGAAACAGTCAAGTGCCCCCCCCACACTCCTATGTACAAATGTAGTAACAGTCAGGTGTGCCCCCCCACTCCAATGTAGACATGTAGAAAAAGTCAGGTGTGCCCCTACCCCCAATCCAGCATAGAAATGTAGTAACAGTCAGGTGTGCCCCCAATCCTGTGTAGAAATCTAGAAACAGTCAGGTATGTCTCCCCATAATCCTATGTAGAAATGTAGTAACAGTCAGGTGTGCCTCCCATTCCTATGTAGACATGTAGAAACAGTCAGGTGTGCCCCTTCCCCCAATCCAGTGTAGAAATGTAGTAACAGTCAGGTGTGCCCCCCCCCAATCCTGTCTAGAAATATAGTAACAATCAGGTGCCCCCCCACTCTTGGGAAGAAATGTAGAAATAGTCAGGTGTGAACCCCCAATCATGGTGAAATGTAGAAACAGTCAGGTCTGTCCCCCCACAATCATGTGTAGAAATGTGCTAACAGTCAGGTGTACCCCCCTCCCACAATCCTGTGTAGGAATGTAGAAACAGTTAGTTGTACTTCCCCCAACCCTACTTAGAAATGTAGTAACAGTCAGTTGGCCCCCCCAAACATATTTAGAAATGTAGTAATGGTCCGGTGTCCCCCCAATCCAATGTACACATGTCATAATAGTCAGGTGTTCTCCCCACAACACTGTGTAGAAATGTAGTAACATGTATGTGTAGGTATAATACCAGTGGAGCACAGATGCACAGAGGTGGCAAATGTAGTAGGATAGGTTGTAGCATCTGCCCAATATGCAGGCATATGTGTGTTAGGTTGGTGTATGTTTCATATTGTGTGAGAGTGGTCGGTATGTATACATGTTGAGGTAAGACCTAGTGGCCATTGCCCACTACTACTGATGACAGGGACTAGTCCTAACAACTGCAGTGCCAAAGACAATACCCACAAGTATATCACATGCTAGCAGTAAACCATTGTAAATGTATGGTGGTAATATGTGCCAGCATCTGAAAGACTGACATGGCATGGCTGTTTGGCTAGATATACAAGCAGTAGACAGGGGAAAGTACCCCAGACATACAGTGTATATATTGTGTCACTGTGAAATGGACACACCCTTGGAATTGTACATACAGGTATGCATCACATTATTTTGTCCTGTAGTAAGGGATACTGGTGTTGTCTGCCCAAACACTCGCAGATCACAAAGGAGGTAGGACTGATGTATTGGGAAACAGCTGATGTACCTGCACATGCAAGCCTAAATGGAATGTCCAATGCACATCTATGTGTCAGATGCAAGTAGTATCCATAGCACACATGCACGCAGCTCACGCAAACATCACCCACAGGTACCTCTCTGGTTGTAATCCTGCTGTGGGGAATGGGTACAATATGACCCCACCTGTATATGGCAATAGTGAAAGAATGCAGCATGCAGTGCAGGTGTCCAATGTAGGTGTGTCGCTAGCTATAGGTAGCACCCTGCCAGCATCCACACCACCTGATCAAGACTGATAGAAGGTATTGGCATGAGCACCTAGCACAGCTACCCTGTCACTCCAGGGGAATATACTGTATGGCAGTCTGAGACTGCAGGACTGACAGAATGCAACAGCCTGCCCCATCTGGCCTGCATCAACACCTAATGGCCCACAGACCTCTGCCAAGGACCTCTGTGTGTCTCACACGTACTGCCAATGCATGTTATGTCATAGACACCCAAATAACAACACAACACACTCCACATAAGCCATATGCAAGGCCATGTGGACAAACCACAGTAACATGTCCACCTTGTCCCACTGCATGAACTGTGGACTAACACCAACACACAGCTGTGATGGGATGATAACCTTAGGGAAAGTATCAGAGAATGTATGCATAATGTAAGGAAGAGGATAGAATAACAGAGGGGAGTGGGAGTGTGGGCAGAATGAAATGTGCAAGGTCCAACACAAAGCTGTGTGCATACACTATTCCTGGCTGTAAACACATAAATGAGTGACTACATACCTGCCTGTACACCACAATATGGGTAATGTCCTGACTCATGGCCCCTGCCTCTGGGTAACCTGTGCGAATCTGTACAGCTGTGAGATATTGCCATAGCAATATAAGGCCATACTGTCATGTTGATAGATGTACAAGTATGGGATCCTCTGCCAGCACTGAACCAAGGTGCTGAACAGGATACAAACACCCAGCAGCAAGTGTCTGCAGCTCCCTCTCCTGGATGGCATAACCTACCATGAATATGTAGGCGTCTGCCCACAATACCGCACACAGCTGCAGTCACCCCTGTCCCCCAAGACATCACTGTGAGCAGGAATGTCCACCTGACAGTACATGAGGACAGAAAACATTACAATGTATAACAGTACACATGTCTGAATATCTCTGCTAACAGCAGTACCATGTAGCTGAAGCAGCACAGACACAATCACCTACAGTACACACTATCCCCTGCACACTTTGTCCCCATATTGCCAAATGATTGACTGATACCCTACAGAAACAGTTTGCTACCTGTAGGTGTACAACACAGAGGTCTGCACTGGAGTACAAACTACCTGGAATCAATCCACACATTCAATACAGAAGGGCATACTAGGCATGCTCACACACTTAGAGAAATGAAGGCAATGTCAGACAACAACATACTGAAATGTCATACTGGGCATGCTCACACACTTAAACAAATGAAACCCATGTCTGCAAACAACAGTGTATCAGACATATCTGGCAGTTGCAGATGTTAGTGCAGACACTCCACAGTATGCACCACTCATGCTTTGCACACACACACTGGATAGGAATACAGACATATATCCAAGGACAACACACTATAATAAGCCAAACGTAGGCATACACAGATGTGTGGAAGAGAGTGACTATGACAAGGAGCCATCCATTATGAGGTCTGTCCCAATCAACACACAGCCAAATGGTGACAACCACATGAGGTTCAGATGTCACTCACTGTAGATAGTAGTCACCGGTATCTGTCAGCATTACAGACTATGTGGTGCAAGTGCTAGCTGTGCAACATGACTGTACAAGGAAGTAGTCATCTAGCAGCTGTATACACGTATCTGTGGAATATAACCTTGCGTGTGCCCACATATGGTGTGTCAACCTCTAGATGAATGAGTTATGGCCCATACACACACACTGCCCTCCTCATAGCCCTACTATGACAAGCCTGCTGAGGTCATCCACTTTGAAATGCACCTTTGGGAAAGGCGTAGCCCAGTAATCTCCATGGCACGTCCTATGACTGTGTACTGATGTAGTGTGATAAAGTAGTTAGGTAGGAGTTCTAATCCCAGACATCACAACTGTGTGTGTGTCTCTGTCTGTGTAGAGAGCAATGCTTTTTAGGCTAGTTACATGCACTACAAATCAAACGCCCTACTTTGGCAAGGCTGCTGATGTCATTCACTGTGGAATACACCTTTCAGAAAGCTGTAGCCCAGAAATCTCCGTGGCATGTCCTATACCTGCGTACAGCTGTAGTGTGATAAAATAATTAGGTAAAATTTTCTAATCCCAGACATGGCAACTGTGTGTATGTGTGTTTCTGTTTGTGTAGAGAGCAATGCATTTTAGGCTAGTCACACTCACTACAATTCAAATGCCCTTCTTTGGCATTGCTGCTGATGTCATTCACTGTGAAATACACCTTTTGGAAAGCTGTAGCCTGGTAATCTCCATGGCACATCTGATAACTGCATACTGCTGTAGTGTGCTAAACTAGTTAGAGAGGAGTTCTAATCCCAGACATGGCAACTGTGTGTGTGTGTGTGTGTGTGTGTGTGTGTGTGTGTGTGTGTGTGTGTGTGTGTGTGTGTGTGTGTGTGTGTATGTGTGTGTATGTGTGTGCATGTGTATGTGTGTGTGTTGCTTTCTATGTAGAACACAATGGTGTTTAGGCTAGACACACTCACTACAATTCAAATGCCCTACTATGTCAAGGCTGCTGATGTCATTCACTGTGAAATACACCTTTCGGAGAGCTGTAACCCAGTAATCTCCGTGGCACATCCTATAACTGTGCACTGCTGTAGTGTGATAAACTAGTTAGGTAGAAGTTCTAATACCAGACATGGCAACTGTGTGTGTCTGTCTCTGTCTGTGTAGAGAGCAATGCTTTTTAGGCTAGTCACACTCACTACAGTTCAAATGCCCTACTTTGGCAATCCTGCTAATGTCATTCACTGTGAAATACACCTTTGGGGAAGGAGTACTCCAGTTATCCCTGTGGTGCATCCTATAACAACTTTATGCTGTAGTGTGATGTAGAACTCTGGTAGGGGTTTTATTCCCACACATGGCAGTTGTGGATGTTTTGTGTGTGTTTCTATGTCTGTGTAGGGAGCAATGCATTTTAGGCTAGTCACACTCACTACAATTCAAATACTCTACTTTGGCAATCCTGCTGATGTTATTCACTGTGAAATACACCTTTGGGGAAGGAGTACTACAGTTATCACTGTGGTGTGTCCTATAACAGCTGCATGCTGTAGTGTGATGTAGAACTCTGATAGTGCTTCTGTTCCGACACATGGCAGTTGTGGATGTTTTGTGTGTGTTTCTATGTCTGTGTAGGGAGCAATGTATTTTAGGCTAGTCTCACTCACTACAATTCAAATGCCCTACTTTGGCAATCCTGCTGATGTCATTCACTGTGAAATACACCTTTGGGGAAAGAGTACTCCAGTAATCCCCGTGGTGCGTTATATGACAGCTTCATGCTGTAGTGTGATGTAGGGGTTCTATTCCCACACATGACAGTTGTGGATGTTTTGTGTGTGTTTCTATGTCTGTGTAGGGAGCAATGCATTTTAGGCTAGTCACAATCACTACAATTCAAATGTCCTACTTTGGCAATCTTACTGATTTCATTCACTGTGAAATACACCTTTGGGGAAACAGTACTATAGCAATGTCTTTGGTGTGTCCTATATCTGCGTAGTGCTGTAGTGTAATAAATTAGTGAGGTAGGAGTTCTAATCCCAGGCATGACAGGTGTGTCTGTGTTTGTAATTTGTATCCTGTGTGGAGCTGGTTGTGAGTGTGCAACAACTGGACTAAATTTGGAGTGGGTTTTGCACATTTCTTATATGTCCTCTGTGCAGGGATAACAGATGTTAAATAGCTTATAGCCTGAGGTGCAAACCCATACCTCTACATGTGACATCAAGGCCAGGTGAACAAAGTGAACAACCCTAGTATTACCCAGAGAACACTCTATACCCATGTCTCATACACACACAAACACACACTTGCCTAGGCAACAGCTGCTATGTTGGTAGTACCCTGCATATTCCACACTGATAGTAACCATGGTGTGATTGCAGTGGGCTACAGAGGGCATGGCACCCCATCCATCAGTCCAATAGGCACGTACATGCCGACAGTGCACCTTCTCCATGTTCCCCACTGGAAACCTGCAACACCTGTGGTGCCATCAAATGTGACCCACAAAGGACATACCATGCCTGACAAACATGCCCTGCATGGACAGATGCCATTGGCACCAGGGAATACTGGTATCATGCTATCAATGTAGGTGCAGGGTCAACCTGCTGTCAATTAACAGTTCCCACCACATGAGGCCGGGACTGGCACATCTGATGATAACAGTCTGTATACACAACATGGGCCAGACACTCCAGGTACAGTTCCACATGTCACTGTACATGCATGTGGGAGGTGTGCACATCCCAGACACCGTCCATGTCATGGACTAAGGAACACATACATGGCAAGCAATGCGCAGTCACCCAGGTGACTGGATGGGGAATACAATACCCACCTGTGTGGGCAAATCCAGGCACTACACTCCTGAGCCACAATGCAGACCATTGTCATGTGGCCTGATGCCAAGGTATAGCCATCACCTAGCCTTGTATAGCCTTGTGGCACAGTCGACCACTATACACCCATGAAGCAATGCACCCATGCATGTCAGTACTGGCACCCTGGGTCTGTGTGTGTGTGTTGTATGATGCGTATGACCACATTCACACTCACTACAACCCCCATTGGCATACTAAAGCATGGTGTCAGATGTCAGAAACCTCCACATACCCTTTGCCCATATAATCTCCGTATGACCCCTGTGGTGCATGTGATACCTGCACAGTAATGTGTTGTGGCAATCTTGCTAGTGATGAGTTGTATTCCTAGCCCTGCCAAGTGTGTCAATGTGTGTGCATCCCTGTGAGAGTGTGGCTGTGTTGACACTGGCACCTGTTCATGTGGAGAGGCGCATGTACTACACCCACCGTACAGCTACCATATCTCTGTTGCAGATGTCACTCACCATCACATATACGTTTTGAGGGCTCCTCCACATGCACTGCATAGACATGTGATAGCACTACATAGTCATCAGGGGTGTGATACCCTGTACTGTTAGGTGTGTGACACAAACATGCTTAAGTTTTACTCTCCCACCCCTCCTTGACTTTTCTTTGCCTCTGTCTGCTTCTCTCAGTCCCTTTCTGGTGGATGTGGAGACTTACACATGACTTGCTTATGCAGCAGCATGTGTATTTTAAGTGATGCTCATGATCAGCTGATGGCCTCTGCATGAATTGCAGCCCTCCTCTAGCTGATTGCATGTGGAACAGCTGTGGTAACATTCCCATAGCCAATTGCATAGAAACACACTCCAGTCTCTAGGAACATCATGTTGGTGTTGGGCTTTTACATTCACTGTGAGCAGGAACTCAATCTGTTGTTTGGCAAACAGCATCTCAGATGGATTAGGGATTTACATCTAACAACATACACTGTGGAAACAGGGCAACACACAGGAGGGGGATGTGGCTGACCTGACTACAGACTGTAAGTGCTGCTATACTGCATTTGGTGTAATGGTTTAACAGGGTGAGTGTGGATATGGCTGTCCTACATGTTTTAATACCTTCCATGTCAGTGCTATGTTTACCCCATCTGTAGGGTCATCTGCAGACTGGGCAGTGTGTGGTGCCTTTTGTTTCATGTGTTACCCACAGAGCACCTATCTGTGAACTGCAGAAGGTATTGTGAGGATTGTAGTCTGCAGATGGTGACAGCTGTGAGAGTTACTGACTTTATATCCCTCATAGGACATATGTTGCAACAATCCCTGTTACAACAGTAAATGTATGAGGTTATCACAGCAACATGTCAATACTGGCCCTGCGTATGTGCCTCCAGCCACAACTCTACCAACCTTTGTACATATGTCATACAGTAAGAGGTGCATATGTGCTGTATACCATAATTAGTGACATCATGTCTGATAACAAGCCAGTTAGATATCAGACTGCTACACATGTTATGTATAGTAGGGGTTATATTTTATGACATAACCTGGGCATTCTGTGGTTGTGTGTACAGTACTGAGGTCTGTGTACTTATGGTGATTTTCAACAGTGTGTGTATTGTTAATATGTACTTTGGCCTGTATACAGACTGTGGTAGATATCATTGTTCTGGGTCCTGTTCTATCTGATGTTACATGCTGCTCCACTGTATGTTACCCTATCAGCTTACATGTTTGTAAGGCCATGCACACACATGCCCCATACCACAGACAGCCATCAGACCACACTATGTAGTGGCCCAGTATATGTAGGGTTAGTGTGTGAGTGGCACATATGAGGATGGTGTTGAACAGATAGTCCATATACTGTAATATTACTCTAGCTTACCATATGTGGTAGTGGCTCTGTTCACACTGGTTGTGGTTATGCACTTTTACACAGGTGTATCATACTCTGTGCTGTGACATGCCTGTAGAGCCTGCTATATATGCTGGTACATGTGCATTCCCCCATAGGAAATGTAAGCCATTGTTGAGCCAGTCTGCCTGTAGCCTGTACAGTGCTTTGTTACATGTCTAGCAGCTTAGTGTACTTACCCAGTGAGATGTCATTTCCAGATACTTGCCAGATGTACTGCTGCTTGGCCATCATAACAGTCATATATGTCAGACAGAGCAGTGGGATGCTGTACAGATGTATGCCAATATATAGTGGTTAGTACGTGGCCATGGCACCTCTGTACCACCGGTTATTATTTGTCAGGACAGACAGGGGTGTGGGAATGCATAACCTATGGGGGAAATGTATACCAGTAGGTACATGTTATAACCATCTACATGGCTGTTAACATCCACATTGTCAGGCTTGGCCCACATGTCTTGCACTAAGGGGTTCTGTGGATATCTCCGGGCTGTCCATGGTGTGTCAGACTGTCCACATATATTGGGCAATATCTCTGCTGTAGTCCACAGGAGCATTACTGTGCTACCAGTAGAACTGTACAATGATGTCCATAGGATGTCTGTCAGTAGCCAATGGCGTATGTTAAAAGCAGATGTGACCTCCCACACACACCATGTCTGTGAAGACAATCCCTATTACAGTAGCAATAGTCTACATATATACCTGCAATACATACCTGACATCCCCTTGCACTACAAAGTTGGGACTATAGGGGCTGAGTTAGGGCTCCACTCCATGTTCAGGACATATGGTGAGCATATATGTATATCTAAATCTCCAGACATCTATATAGATATACACATATACATATCGACATACATAGATGGATATGTATATGTACATAGATATACATATAAACACTCAGATATATATATATATATATATATATATATATATATATATATATATACATATACAAAGCAATATATGTCTACACATATACATATAGAGATACATATGCACATGTATGGATATCTACATATATATTGACAGTAGTAGGTATAGCAGAATAAATATGTATGCACATATATTTATAGATATCTACATATTAGCAGCAATTGGCCCTGGTATCTCGGATGTGTGTCTGGCTGTTATGTGTCTGTTAATTTGTATATGACGGTATGTCACACTACATATTGTCCATATACACCCATTACATCCCCCATTAGCATACTGTGCATGTCTGGGGATGTTCTGCATGTAACTTATAACCTGGGACACACCTCACCCTAAATGCTGTGTGGTGTGTGCAATGTCAGCCACACACTTCAGTATCACAACATAGCTAGGTAGTGGTCTAGTCCCAGTGTTGCCAAGTAACAGTGTGAGTGTATGTGGATGAGTCTACATCAGGTTGTAGGGTATACACACCTCAGCGGGTCACATGTCCATGTGGCACACGCGATTACCATTTTAGTAGCCTGTGACATATGTTCAACTGTACCCGAGATATGTCACAGCCATGGCATCTTACAGTGCCATACCTCTTGTGGAATATGACTCCAGACCATCCTCATGCTGACAAATGTACACCTACAACACAAATGGATAACATTATAGGGACCGCAATCAACCTGTGTTACTAACAGCTATAATGCATCATTGCTGGATGACTACACTACCTGCCATATATGCATTACACTTTACTCCTTACAATATATTACACTGCAATACTGTGGTACACTGTAGTACAGTCACCGTGTGCATCAGAACCATATCAGCCTGGCCCTGCATTGGTGTTATGGATGACAGGGATGTGGCACGGGTATCATCATATGCACAGGGTGTGATGTTGGTTTGCCAGAGGCTGAGGATGGGCCATACATTTGACACCATGTGTGTGGGTGAAGGGTGTATTCTGGTGAGCTGGGTGTGTTGATGTGGTGTGTGTAGGTATGGGGTTGCTCTAGGTGTGTTTGCATAGTGTGTGGGTATGCATGCACATAGTTCTGCCATGTGGCTGCCCTACACAGGTGTTTATGGACAGCTGCAGACCATACTTGGCAGGATGTGCAGTTCACTGCCTTTGGCCACAGACATGTGGACTGTGCCTGCCAGGGGTTCCATGGACACGTCCAGGTACAGGCCTCGATATGCTACTCTCACCTGACGAAGACAAATGTCCGCTGGTACCAGGTCCCTCCTGGGACTGACCAGGACCACATGCTCGTGGCCTGCTGTGGTGTGGTGTGGACAGTGGCCCCTGCTGTGCAGGGGCTGGTACTGCCACTACGGGAGACCCTTGGTGTCCTAGTATGTCCACATTGACTACCAGCTGTTGGCATTGCTGGCCTACATCTACATGGCCATTGCCAGAGTCCCACCACACTTTCAAGCATGGACAGACCATGGTCGATGAGGGCCATCAACTCACCAAATCATATATCCATGAACTCAGTTAATCCACGGATGGCACCAGCCAGTTCACAGGCATTGTCATTTGCAGATGTGAGAACAGCCCTCTGCAGCCTCAGTCCCTGTCTGTGGTAACGTTCTATACATGCTTGCGCCGCCATGACAGCCTGAAACATGTGCCTGCTGGTACTAGCTATGTCGTCTCTTCCAAGGGCATGATGTCCAGCGGCCCTATCATAAGCACCCTGGGACATCTGCCTTTGGAGTTCCCTGCCGGACATCCGGCTATGCCTGCTGTGACTGGACACATTAGGCATGGTTACCACACTTTTCTGTGCACTGCCACCGATTGCCAGCTGTCCATCTGCTATGGCCACTCGTGATGGGATGTGTATAGGCAATGAAACTGTGTGCGGGGTTGGGGTGGCTAAAAGGGGGATGTCAAATGTTAGCAGTTTGTCAGCCCATGACAACCCCACCTGTGCCTCAAAAGTACTGTCATCATCTTCGGTGTCTGTATGGACACCAATATCAGATTGTATGCAGGAGGGTCCCCGACCCACCTCGCCTAACAGTACACACACAAACACACACACACACACACACACACACACACACACACCTCCATAATACCTACCTGTCCATGGCTTTACAGACAGTCCCACGTATATGTCCATGTGGTACCCCATTCTGCATCACATTTGTAAACATACACACATTGATAACACTCAGTAACTTATCAGTCCTCTAAATGCCTACACAAGCAGTCACAACACAAGGCCTGTTGCTACTTTACCTGCCTGACCTGTGTGCAGTGGTGTTACATGGCCTCACTGCTGTCATTTGGTATGCACCCTCTGTATGTCTGGACATCACGAGCATGGCCCCTATATGTGTGGGCTACTATGGTCTATCCATAATATCACGCACTGGTGTGTCATGTGTATGTAATGCTCAGTACATGCCAGACATGCTGCTCCTTCAGCCCATGTGACAACTGTAATATTTGGATACACTCCCTGGTGTTGACTAGCACTTCCCCAATGTATCTGTAGTGCTGCATATGTGGGTTGTAGGTGACCTTTCTGCTGAATGTGATATTAAGGGTGTACCTGGTGTCTATCTTCCCTCAGGATGCCTGTTCCATGCTACAGACCATATTATGATATCAGCTGTTCTGTGATTACACACATGACAGGTATTCCTGGTGTGTAATGTGGCAGTCCATGTACATGTACTGCATGAACCCAGAGAGCGGTACTGCTGTATGAACACCCCACAATCACACATTTGCATACATGGCCAGCCACACAAACACACACACACATGCACACAAGAATCTTACATACATCAACCTCCCTCCACTTCACCAGAGTGACCCTACAGACAAACTGACTACCCACCAGGATGCACACACTCGCACACATATACAGGTGAGGTTGTACAATGAAAGTACACACAGTCCTCCTATTACCCCTCTGTCAACATGCATAACATATGGTACCTGACAGCATGCAGTGCAGCTATAGTCAATCCATGCTGGCAACAGTATACATGTGTGTGATGCATGTGCTGTGTTACTAGGTGAAGCCCTTTCCCCTGGATAGCACTGTGCCCATGAACATGGTATTTCTGTGCACCTGTTCTCACACTGCCATGTACTGTGCACCACATCTCACAGGTGTACGGCCCATTGTTGAATGTGTACTACTGTGTTGGTTATGTCAGCTTTAATGCTCACAGCCCCTATGTTTTCCAGCAACACATACCTGGTATGATATGTGGACAGATGGCATTTGTGAATGCCTGATGTCTGAAGCACAGCTCTCAACATCAGCGGACCATGTATGACCAATCCAATACTCTTACACTGACAACCATCAAAGCTTACTGCGGCTATGGGGGGTGTACACACCTTTATTGATTTGATGCACCCATCCTTGATCTGCCATGGGACCACATCACCACATATCTTAGCAGTACATGAGCCCGATATGTGATATATGTCCTGCACTTTCACATGCAGTGTGTACGGATTGTGTTAGGTGTGCAGCTGCTGACTGTGATGCATACACACAGTGTGGGCTTATGCGTGCACACCCTTATCATGACGATTTATCGCACCTCTTGTTGTGTGTACTACAGCAGTCACTATTCCTGGCAGGGGTATACCAGCGTGGGCCATCTGCATTTGTCAGTGTATGTTCAGTCTGCCCTACACATGTCCCCCTATTCTGCATGATTGCAAGGTCTACTCATGTGCACATCCCATGGTGTTCACACACTGCCGTCACTATTGCTGTGGGGGTAGGGTTACGGCTGCCACAGGTCCTGAACCTGACTATGTGCAGATAGAGCCATTCCTAGCATCTTTACGATCCCTGCTGCAGTGCACTGGTGTGTCATGCTGACACCCCCCTCCTTCAGCCTTTTTGCAAATGCATGACAAGTAAGCTCTACACATGTGTGTCACTTTGCAGTGTCCCATATACTGAACACCACATGTTATAGCCTAGTCCCTGCTGATAATGTGGAATACTGTAATGCCTTATGCCATAGTGTATCTCTGCAGCAGTTGCCATTGTCCTACACATATATATACACTGGTGTTGCACTGTATATGGGTGTTGTTCTGAACATTTCCCTATTGTAGTCCATGTTTCCCACCATTATGTTACTCCTTGTGGACACATTCCACAATGACAGGATGTTAGTTATCATGCAGGTGTCTGACATGCCCTTCCAATACCCCATCATGGTCACTCTTGTGACACCGTGCATTTCACATCAACAATACATGCCCATGTACAGCATGCATTCTGGGTAGGTGTGCTAGATGTGTGCATGGAATATACCATCGCCATTACATGCCTGGTGTGTTGGCAAGCATCTACATAAACCATACTCACCAGCTAAAGGCTGCTGCCTTGGTGGTATCCTGGAGGGACCTACACAGGAGGGTGAAAGATGCAATGTCAGTGGTCACATTAGTGGCAGTGCAACAGGGTGGGTGCAGTATTACAATACATCAATGGTACATTTCCACAATACTGCCACATCTGGACATCTGTTTATCACTACTATGCAGCAACACAATATATCTATGACATGTCAGATATGCATGATCTACCTGTACCAATGTGGATGGTATACACAACAGTGGTCTACTGATGTGCCCTGTGTCCTTACCTGCATGGTCCTTGGCCGGTGTGTGGTGGCACCCACCTCCACAAAGGTGTCCGGTGGTTGGTGGCTGGCCAGACAAGCAGGTGCCACGAGGCTGGCCAGGAGCTCCTCCACACGTGTTGAGGGGTGGATGACATGCCCCCCCTTGTGGTGAGGTGATTCCCCCAGACTCCTGCAGCACGCCTACGGGCAATACGAAGCAGGTCAGTACAATGATGCCAGACCTACTCATAACTGCGGTTGTGCAGTCTGACATCATTGACCCTGTGGACTAGGTTGTTCCACAGGGTGGTCCACTCCTGCTGGTCATAGGCAGCCCTGCCAAACAGCATAGGGTAGTGCTGGATTAAATACATGATCAGCACTTCATTTCCAGCTGCTGAATATGTTAGCAGATGTGCATGTGGCATCTTGGCTGAAAGACATAAAGATGGAAACAGGTTTGAGCAACTCATACAGCAAGGTTACCACAGGTCTTAATGCTCATCTCTGTCACCCCCACCATATCACTTACAAGAAACTGTACACACAACTCATTAGGTATAGCTACAGCTTACCTACCAGTGGGACAGATATTGTATTGTACCACACTTTCTGCTATGTGATTGTAGCCATGTTCCCTGTGTGGACACTATAATTGCTGGCCTGTTACAGACTATTCACCCGCATGCAATTGTCAGGGCCACTATGGTTCCATATATGCCTGTGGTATGGCTGCTTTGTGATTGCTGCACATCTAACATTCTGTGTTATTGGGGATATCTATGCATGCTGTTGGACATGTTCCAGGATTGTGTAGTCTATTACTACCAACATATGTTCTATAACAGTGATGCAATAACATGTATATGTACTATTGCTCAGCAGAACCACCTCTCCAAACCCATCTGCCCATGTTACCTGGCCACATCACATGTGTGTCCCACCCTGAGGCCTCCTTATGTCCTGGTCCAGCAATACCGTCAGGTGGAACCAACCCAAGGGATGTTGTCCCCCCCCCCGGGGGCACATACAGACATGTTCCTGTCTCCTGAGGTCATGTCCAGGGTCTGTTCCATAACGGGCTCCACAGACACATGTGGCATGTGCTACATCACTTTGAGGCACCCAGTACACATTCACAGGGCTGACATGCTCCTCCTGTACAGCCTTCAGGCCATGCACCTTCAGGACATGGACTGCTGTTGTGAGTAGCAGTGGGTGGGAGGCTTGTTCCTATTGTGTCCATATTAGGGCCCATGGGGTGTCCACATCACAGACCACACACACCATCCTGGGTGTTTACCCACCACATATGTCACATACCACCCCTGTAGACTGTCCTCTATATCTACCAGCCCTAACCACCTCCACAACTATACCTGCCATACTTCCCCATATTCCCATTCCATACTTCACAGATGAGGGCAATGTGGTCCCAACAAAGGGTTAACATGTGACATACCCATCCATGTTTCACACACTGCCAGCTGTAGATATATATGTGTGTATTGCTATGTGTGCTGTTTCCTCGCACATAGCATGCATCACTGTAGTAGTAATATAGGGGGCATGTATTTACATACATATATGTTTGTGTGTGTGTGTGTGTGTGTGTTTGTATATATGTAGACTTGCATATAGGCATATATCTATATATGTGTAGATATATGTGATGTCTATATGTGCTCATATATATGTCTACAAATGAATATCTGTATATTTGTGGACATACATGTCGATATATATATATATATATATATATATATATATATATATATATATATATATATATATATATATATATATATATATATATATATATATATGTTCATATATTATATATGTGTACATATGTACACATATGCATACCTATATGTAGGGTACATTCAGACATCAGGTCCACAAACCCACAACACCTTCCTGCACAGCTGCACTGTTCTGCCTTGCTACAACACAGACAGATGCCACATATGGACACAGCCTGACATTAGGGGGGGTATATATAGAACCAGTTTGCAGGTAACCCTATTACACACCTATGGCATTCCTGCATGCTACATCACAGATTAACCTGAGTATCCTGCAAGGGGTGGGCTGTGGATCCCATGTGACCATCATAATGGCATTACTTCCACCACCAACTATTGACCACATAATGTACATACTTCCCATTTCACAACACACACTATGATGGCATACATCTTGTCAGTCAGTGCTGATCTGCACAGTTGACAGCTATGGTCCACTACCCAGAGGGACAGACACTATTGTCCATAGCAGTTGTTCAGTTGAACATCATTGCGACAACACCTGATGGCACATATAAATCAGTCCCCATCATCTAACCCATTATTATGGACCAAGTACTACATTCAATTACATGCATATATACTTCACATACCTGTTGTGGGAATGATGTCTGTTCTGGATAGTTTTCAGGATGTAAGTAATGTTTTTTTTTATTTGTGCTGTGGCTTTGGCTTTTGCTTCCACTTCCACCTCCACTTTAATTCTCTCTCTCTCTCTCTCTCTCTCTCTCTCTCTTTCTCTCTCTCTCTCTCTCTCAGTATCTCTCCAGTAAATGGATTGAGCAGCTTTGAATAGATTGCAACATGGATTTTGTAGGTGATGCACATGATCAGGTGATGGCCTCTGCACCAATCAGTGTCCTACACTTGCTACCTGCATGCAGCTTGCTGTGTAGTATTTCCAGTTATCCCTGTCATGGCAACCACATACTATAAATCCCTACATCATGTGGGCGTGGTCCTTTTACCTTTCCTGTGTGATGGACATCCTTCCTGTGTGTGGGCATCAGTGTTACAGACAGCAGGTAGCAATACCTATTACAGGAGAACCTGCACACTCTGGCCAGTTACATATTTGTAGGAGGTTCCAGAATTACAGACAGAGTGTGAGTAGAGTTGTTGTATGCATTGTATAGTACTGGCGTTACAGGGTTTGTGTGTACATGCTAGTTTAACTTGGAATTCAGCCTGCCTGCATAGCTCAAAACTGTGGGCCTAATCTCTTGATGGCCAGCGGTGTGTCTATTATGTCTTGTCTGTCCACAACACAGGTCTTGTGTCAGGTATTTCACTGGCAGTGTATGTGTTGAGTGCTATCAGTACATGGTTACATCCATTTCTGTTTCTAACTTCAAATTCCTGACTAATGGTATGTTGCAGACTGTCCTGTAACACCAGTGACTTGCTTAGTGTATGACAACAGTTTTCTACATATGGGCCTCTGTTCCAGCCTCTGTCTTCCACCTACATACCAGGCTTTGCACATATGACATGCTGTTAGGGGTTGTTCTGTAGTGGGCTGTGAGTATGTCATGCTACCATTCCTGCCATCAGTCCACTGCTGTTGTGTCCCCCCCACATACGGTGGGGTTGGGGCCATATATGTGTGGCCTTCACCTACACAATACATGTGTGCTCTTATGCACTCCAGAGGCCAGTGTATGTAACAGTGGTATATGGCCCTGTATTTCCTGTATTATTGAGTCTAGGAGAGGGTTGCACCATAACTAACCTAGGCTGTTACAACATGTAAGAGTATCAGGGGTAAACTGCCTTAAGGTATCTTGATGTACATTAGCATACAATCCACCTTAGGTAAATGCAGGCCTACTGCCTCCTGCTATACAGACTGTTCTGTTTGTCAGTGTGCTTGTGATGGTGTCAGTTATGCTTTGTTATGTAACAGTTACATCCCATTGTGTCAACTGAGGTCTTTACCCCCTAGGGATTGTGTACTGAGTGTAGATAGAGGCTGCTGAACTATACATCTGCATTACTTACTGTTGGTTGTTTGGTATCCAGTGGCCCAGGCTGTCTTTACTATTGTACTACTTGAAGACCTCGGCCTGGAGAGCAACATTTGTAAATATTTCCAGACTACTGTATTAGTATAACTGTTTCACAGTTGCATTACTCTGTTTATATGGATGTCAGTGTCTAAACAGCTATATGACATGGCATATACAACTGTAATAGTACACAAATAAAGCTTTCCCATGTATGCAAGCCTATGTCTGGTGTTACATCCTTTGACCTTTCTGTGGGTATATGTTGCAGGCAACGATTGTCATTTTTATGGGTGGCTCATACAGTGTCCAGTTGGTAAGGTGGTAACTGTAGGCTTAGTGGCTGTTCCATATTCTGTGCACCTTCGACTTATGTATCTTACTATACATGTCTCTGCATGTGTATGTGTAATTACATATATATCTATCTACACATATATATATATATATATATATATATATATATATATATATATATATATATATATATATGGATCTAGGACTGTTGAATGAAAGTTCAACAGTCCGAATCCACTATCACTGAACACACTTTAGTGAAAGCGCTTTCACCAAAAAAGCGCTTTCACTAAAGTGTATTAAACAAACAAAAAAAAAAAAACATTAAATTAACATTTTTGCAGAGGGGCAAGCCCCCCTGACCCCCTACTTTAATATTCCCACTCCAAGTTCACACTACAGTGGAGAAAAGGGAATTTTCCCTTATCTGCACCATAGTATGACCTCCACAACAGGCATACTTACGTAAAAGTGCTTCTTCGGTGAAAAACACTTTTGCGTAAGTATGCCCGGCCGTTAGTGATTCGGTGATATTTTCATTCGGGGATCAGTACGGATCCCATATATATATATATATATATATATATATATATATATATATATATATATATATATATATGTATATCTGTATCTGTATATATGTGTCTGTGTAAATGTATCCTAGGGATGTTGATTGCTTCCACGTTGTACATTCCCTATGGAAGCCAGAGTGTACTGCATGATATGTTACTGATACCAGCCTGACGTCATACGGGTGGGATGGAGTACTGTTAACATCTTGTGCCCATGTCATGTCAGGTTCTGGTTATGAGATCTGCAACAGTTGGTAATGTATTGCAGGGCAGACGTGTTTGGCTGTGGGGGGGGGGGTGGATATCTATTCGTACAAGACGTATGTTGTTTGAGGCCTCTCAACCCCATTACTGGTGCATGTGGAAGTATATATTTTTGTTATGTTCCCACTGTTGTCTACAGATGTATGTCTGTATATACCTATATATATATATATATATATATATATATATATATATATATATATATATATATATACTTATATATATATACTTATATATATATATATATATATATATATATATATATATAAGTATATATATATATATATATATATATATATATATATATATATATATATAGATAAATATATATATATATATATATATATATATATATATATGTACATATATAGATATACGGTGTACAAGGCAGGCAACAAAAACTCATAAATAGAAAAACACCTTCCTGCCAGTCAGACCAATGGTGGAAATAACGAATGAACTTGTAGTTGTCCAAAATCAGTTTAATCCAACAATAATCACAGTAGTCTTTTGGACAAACCATTAGAAAATTTAAACATATGGAGCCCTTTCGGCACTTGCTTTTTACACAAAGACTCCTTCAAATAAACATTATCACATTGAAGGCTACGCACATTTAAAAGCATGGATTCAAAGTCCTTAAGTCCATTTTTTAAAAAACCCTCTATTCACATGCGGATTATGTCCAGTAAAATAAACGTTGTCCATATTTAACCAGTTTCTTAGATTATGTACATCATTAATTTCACCTACAGTTTGTTTTTCTTGCCCACACGGAATCTCCGCCTGGGTCATCGAAGCCGAACCGGAATTTAAAACTCCCGGAATTGAACGGTCACGTGTTTTTAATACCTGGTTCCCTGTTGCTATGGGAACCCATTTTGGAACCAGAAACAGTACTGGATTTTAAACTATCCACAGTCTCCTGTAATTGAGAAACTTTTTGAGACAAAACCAGAATAAGTTGTGTGAGGTTTTCACTATTCAGTGCTGAATCCTCACTGTTTACCGGCATTTGTGATAAACGATCCTCAGCCATTATGCTCGGCATTCCCTCCATATATCATTCAAGAGCACCTTCGATTAAGGACTCAGACTGCACCTCCAACCAGTCCTGACAACACCGCAACCAAAACTCACAACAAACAAAATGGTGTACAAGGCAAGCAACCAAAACTCATAAATAGAAAAACACCTTCCTGCCAGTCAGACCAATGGTGCAAATAACGATTGAACTTGTAGTTGTCCAAAATCAGTTTAATCCAACAATAATCACAGTAGTCTTTTGGACAAACCATTAGGAAATTTAAACATACGGAGCCCTTTCGGCACTCGCTTTTTACACAAAGACTCCTTCAAATAACCAGGTATTAAAAACACATGTGACCGTTCGTTTCTGGGAGTTTTAAATTCTGGTTCAGCTTCGATGACCCAGATGGAGATTCCGTGTGGGCAAGAAAAACAAACTGTAGGTGAAATTAAGGAAGTACGTAATCTAAAAGACTAATTAAATATAGACAATTTTTCTTTTACTGGACATAATCCGCATGTGAATAGAGGGTTTTTAAAAAAATGGACTTAAGGACTTTGAATCCATGCTTTTAAAGGTGCGTAGCCTTCAATGTGATAATGTTTTTTTGAAGGAGTCTTTGTGTAAAAAGTGAGTGCCAAAAGGGCTCCGTATGTTTAAATTTCCTAATGGTTTGTCCAAAAGACTACTGTGATTATTGTTGGATTAAACTGATTTTGGACAACTACAAGTTCGTTTGTTATTTGCACCATTGGTCTGACTGACAGGAAGGTGTTTTTCTATTTACATATATAGATATGTTGCATCTATTTAGATATTAATATATACGCACACACATACATCTGCATGTTGGAATACATTCCCTGTACTGTTGAATGACTGGGCTGGATGATATGTTTATGAAAACATCAGGGTTATGTATATCTGAAATGGTTTAGTGGTAAATCACTTTGACTATGGTGTGCAGAGGCTGTTTATTTTGTTGCTGGGCAAAACAAGGGCCGTTGGATACAGAGTGATTAAGGCACTTTTAAGCAGTTGTAAGCGGGGTTGCACAGGTTTTCGTTGAGGTAAGCACTGCTAACTTCCGGTTGCAGTTTCTTATACTGATTTAGGTTCTTAATTGCTTAATATGTGTAGGCATTGCTTACTCCCGTACAAACAGGCTTAAACCTGCTTATTGCTGCTTAAAAGTGCTTAGTCCCACTTACCCCAATGCTAATTTCTTTAAAAGAAAAGAAAGAAGTGTTGATAGGAAAGTGGTAAAAAAGGGGCACAATGAGGGAAAAACAGTAAGGAAAATAGCTAGGGAAGTGCAGGAAGGGTGTAGGGAAGATCCATAGCTGCTCATTTCTTCTACAGCAACAGCTGTTCATATACACTGCATTTGGAGGTAGATTTGGACACTCATACCCCTGAGAGACGTGTGAGGACAACAATAATATGTTGTGATGCTAATTAGACCAGATTACATGTGTGCGAAATGGACAGCTATGTATGAGGCATGATTTTTTTGGGGGGGGGGCAGATTGCCCTTTTTTTTCAGTTGAGAGTGGGATGTTGGGGAGGGATAGTAGGTATATTTGGGAAGGTAGGTTGGGTAGGTTAACAGGCAAGACAAACAAGATGCATACAGGGGCAGTATATAACACATCTGGGGGGTACACACCTTGATGGGGAGGGGTGTTGGGAAATCGGCAGCCTATGAGCCCCCTAGTGGAAACAGTGGGACTGAGATCCCCACCCATGAGCAGTCACCACTGCACCTTCACAGCCCTGAAGGTGGCTGCGCTGGGGGCTGAGTCACAGAGCCAGGCCATCCCTCTAGTTGTGATACACAGCCCTTGAGCTGGTGTAGCAGATCTCCGTCCTCCCTGCAAAGCTCGCTACGCACCATGACCCGGACCTGGTGATGGGTGAAAGATTTCTGTCCATGCCTGCTCCTGGGGGGGGCAAGCCCCATCCCCTGAGGTGGTTCCACCTGAAGGTGGTGTAGTACCAACAGACGAAGAGGTCCTGGGTTGTGCCCCAGACATGCTGGTGCTCGGTGCCATGGCCAGCTGAGGGGACAGATGGGTCCGCTGAGACCGTCCTTCCAAAACGTGCTATAATGTTTAGATTTTATCATCATATGTGGGTTAGTAATAGTTAACACATTCCAGGGTTAGATATAACAGCATGCATAGATATTTCCATTAACCCTGACACCAGATACGGAACAGTTGCAAAGCAAATGGAAAACATGCATATATGGGACCACAGTGGTAAGAACAACAGCATGCAGGTACATTGATGGCACCATGCCACCAATGTTGGAATAATTCAATAAAGCACATGCATGGAAACACATTTAAATATATATCAACCAATAGGACATAATCAGAAGAGTGGAGTCATTACATACCGGTTGAGGTGGGTATGTAGTTTATTGTTGGAGATATGGTGAGGGAGAGAGAAAGATGTCAGTTAACAACTAGTATATTCCTGTAGTCCACATTACTTTCCTAGTCAGTTCTGTTATCTGTACCTTACAAGTATTACTACATTACCCTATAGCCTTAGTTTGCACAGTGATATGGCTGTTGTCATCGTTATACATGAAATGGTTTTACCTGCAGTGTACATCTCCTAGCTGGTATACCTGTGGAGGGCATGTTTTTTAACAATGACTAACTGTTTCTACACATACTCCCAGATTCCAGGTAGATGTTGTGGACATAGCTATCAAACTCTTTCTGCACAGACTCTGGCCATGTCTTGACCACATGCAGATGTACTGGGACATATCTAGACTACTGCCCTCTTCAACCTTTAGTGACTTACCACTCACATATACATACTTTTCTACTTGGTTATATTATGTAGCACAGTGTGGGTGACAGTAATCAGTGATACTTTGTTATTCAGAGAAACTGCAACACTCACAATTCCATACAATACCAAAGTAAACAGTACCAGTACAGGGTATCAAGCTTTTTATTTCTTGGCACAGTGTTCGTATCCGACGTACCTGTAGGAGCAATGTTTGTTAGCACTACCTGAATGTTGTCACACAAAGTTCCAGATTACACATTAGTATTATGCACATACATCTCACTCTGTTACTGTACACACTTTGGTCACAGAGTGACAACATGGGGGTGTAGATAAGACATACTTGGCTTATTACTCTCATAACAGTTTCAGGAGTTGCTAGAGTGACAGGTTTGTTCTCATAGATGTGTGACAATCAGTTGTATTCTGTTTGCTGCCTAAACATCTGGAATCATCCCACAGACTTCCCAGGGGGAAATGGTGACAGACAGCAGATATGGGCCCATATACTGGACATTCTGGTCTTATCTCTACAGTTCTGGGGTATGATTCTGTAAACAGCCTACTTCCACTCCCAGGGTTCAGACCATGGCTGTGTCTCCTACAACTTAAACACTGTCCAACAGAGCTGTGTGTGCTATATAGATATTGCTGTATATCTCCTGTCTGCTTTCTGTCTTATAATTCTCCTGTGGTTTTGCATTCTGAACTTGTATTACAGCACTCTTATGCAGGATTTCCTAGACAGTTATATTTTATAGAACAGTGTGGGAGACAATGATGAGTAATACCTTATTATTCAGAGCAACTACATCAGTCACAATGCCATACATTACCAAAGTAAACAGTACTAGTACAGGGTATCATTCTTGTATTTCTGGACACAGTGTTGGTATGTGACAGACCTGTGGGAGAAATGCTTGTTAGCACTACCTGAATGTTGCCACACACAGTACTAGATTCCACATTACATTTACGCACACACATCTCATTCTGTTACTGTACACACTCTGGCCACTGCTTGGCAACATGGGGGTGTAAATGGGACATACGTGGCTTCTTACTCTCATAAGGTTTTGGGGAGTTGTTAGTGTTCCAGCTTTGTGTTCATATATATGTGTCAATCAGTTGTATTTCCTGTTTACTGCCTATACATCTGGGATCATCCCACTGATTGCCCAGGGGGACAGGTTGACAGGCAACAGATATGGGCCACTTTACTGGACATTCTGTACAGTTGTGGGGTATGATTCTGTATGCAAACTACTACCACTGCCAGGATTCGAACCATGGCTGTGTGTGCTAAAATTACAGCAGTTCACATCTCAGTTGCATGCACTATTCAGGTTTTGTTGTCTGCCTTTTCCCTGTTTTCTGTCTATATATCTCTCAGTTGTACTAAATGGCCTCTGGGGATTACAACAGTCATATACAGGCATTCCTACACATTCTATTTATGGTGCACAGTGTGGGTAACAGTGCTTAATACAACAGTACTATTACGTGATTGCAAATCTACATTACAATATGATACCAGAGTATACACATGCAGTCCAGCAGTTAGACCTTTATTGTCAGGCTATTATGCTTTTATTTACATACAAACTATATAAGACTCCTCCTGCCATATTCTCTGGTGTATGCAGTACTTGCCTTAAACAATACATGTTTATACAGGCAATTAATGTACTAATACTTTTAAATTTATTTCCTATGACTGTACATACAAGAGTATTACTGACCTGTCTCAAGTCGCAACCTCTCCAGGGGACTTCCATGGGCCTCCTGGTTCGCAGCCTTCTCACTTGCAGCTGTGGAGGACATAAGAGGAATATTTAGCCATACCTGTCCACGATATACATAAGCTGGCAATTATTGCACACATAGTGGACTGATACTTACACACAGCTTGGACATCCCCTGCTGTTCTAGCCTCTTGGTTCCACTGCTTCAAGAGGTCCTCCTTATGCTGATTCAGGTCGGCATAGTGATGCCTGACCTGCTTACCAGTTTGGGGTATGCCACTGGCACTGGTGAGGTGAAGGGCGAGCCGGTCCCATGCTTCCGCCTTATATTGGGAACCCTGGTACTGGCCCTGCAGCAGTCTCTGCTCATGGTCTTTGACAAGGAGTCCTGCCATGACTCTCAATTCCTGGATGCACCAGCACTGTGCCCAAAAGGGCAGTCCCTCTCCCCTTCCTGACATGGTGCCTGCAGGGGGAAGCTACAATCAGTTATGAAATGTATTCCCACCTGTTGGGTTTAAGTAGGGCTGATTTCCCACACTGTACCGTGATTGGACAGTTTTGATAATGCTAGGCTGTGGACAAGCCTGCTTACCTAAGGTTGGCATTGTTTAAAGAGGTATTACACTGGGCACATTCAGTTAGCTGGCCTACACATTGCTTACACCTCCTGAGCTGACCTGTGCAATGCTTAGCGTTGCTTACATTAGACTTTGCATTATATTTTCTTTCTGGCATTGATTTATTATTCATTACATCTTATATATATGCCTGGTATCCATGATTCATGTGTACGTACACTGTATGGGGTCCTTGTGTTTTATTGGGGACTTCAACACTCTATTACAATTGCACCTCACATCTGGGCTTACTGCTGCACTCCAGTTCACATATTTATGTTATGTAGTGGGTTATAGAACATATGACTGTATACTGATTCCTTTCACAGGTTCTGTTTGAATTTACTATAGTTAGAACTTGTTTGGTGATACCTCATTCTTCTGTACTGCTGTGATGGCTTGGTGGTTAACTACTGTGACTATAGGGTCCTTGGTTCAAGACCTGCAAGGCTGTTTATTTTTTTTTTGCCGGGCAGAACAAGGGCCATTGGATACAGAGTGATTAAGGCACTTTTGAGCAGTTATAAGCGGGTTTGTGTGGGTTTGCACAAGGGTAAGCATACTTATGCTTTCAGGGAGTTAGCTTCAAAATTGCTTAACCTGTGTGCACATTGCTTACCCCTGCACAAATGGGCTTAAACTCACTTACTAGTGCTTAAATATGCTTACTACCACTTATTGGTGCTTACATTTGCTTACTAGTGCTTACTCACGCTTACAACTGCACTAATTTAGACAGTAATATCTAATGGTTCTTGGGAAGGTGGGGGATTTGGAAGCTGTATGGAGTTTTCATTCATTACACATTTTTCCTTCCATTTGTATCCAGGATTCCTGTGTACATATACTGTATGGGGCACATGTGCTTATCTGGGGACTTTGCAACATTATGACACTGACACCTCACATGTGCATTTAATGCAGTACTCCAGTTCACAATTATATGTCATTTAGTAGGTTATACAGCAAAAAATTTTCATAAACTGATTTCACATGGGAAATGGAATGTGCTGCAGTGGGACTTGAACTGGTAATGCCTGCTTGTAAGGCGAATGCTCTGCCCACTACACTATTGCTATATTGCTTCATTGTCATATATCCTCCTTGTTATCCTCTTCAGCCATTTAAGCTGCATTAAATGTAACTAAGTGATGGGCACACCCGCACACCTACAGTTAGTTTTAATTGGGTTCATAAAAAAAGAAAGGTTTATTCTAAGCTAGTCCTGCACGGAAGAATAGTAAATCTGGGGGTGAGATTCGACAAAATGCAGTTTCGAATAACTACACTTTTGACATTCTGGTCTCGAAATATTGAAATTTGAGATTTCAGTATTTCGAGAGTAGGAAGTACACACACACACACACACACACACACACACATATATATGTATGTATATATATATATATATATATATATATATATATATATATAAATATGTGTGTGTGTGTGTGTGTGTGTGTGTGTGTGTGTGTGTGTGTGTGTGTGTGTGTGTGTGTGTGTGTGTGTGTGTGTGTGTGTGTGTGTGTATATACATACACATATATATGTGTATGTGTACATTTTTTCAAATGACTTGTCCAAGTATCAAGGTATAATAAAGTTATTTTGTAAATTTTATTTATTTCTCTGTTTACAGGATGTACACATGCTTATTTGCATCCATGGAGCATCATCATAATAGTTATCACAACATTTTTTGCATCATCATCTCATCAAACAATTAGAACCCTATTCTAACATACCATCTCAATCGCTGTTAATCAATAAAAGCAAAAAGTAATATAAAACTGAAACTACACATACTTTGTGCATTAAAAATAAATGCCCAAAACATCTCTTCCAACCTAAACCAGAAATAAAGTGCTGTGTTAAAATAATAATAATAATAATCATAATCATAAGTCACGGTGGTGCAGTGGTAGCGTTGTCGCCTCACAGCAAGAGGTTCTCCTATTTGATTCTCGGCTGGAGCACCTTCTGTGTGGAGTCTGCATGTCCTCCCCGCGGTTGAGTGGCATTTGAAAGACATGCGTAAATGGGCATGCTTTCGTTGAAGGTTGGGCGTCGAGCTGGCACCGTAAAAATTTACTGCCAATCATTAGATGACCGGAGTTCTGCTGTGTTGACCCCTAACCGGGAAATGCCAAAAGAAGAACAACAACATAATCATAATAATGATAAGAATTCAACACAATAAATAATAATATATTAAAAAATATACCAACCATGACTACATTACTGGCAAAATGATTCTGATCTTACAAATGTTAAAGTAAATAAGTTTAAACTACCTAAAAGACATAATTAAACTATATAGCTAACAGATCTGGCCATACCTTTCATTATATACTGATATTAGGAACTTACCTGATACCACAAAAACTATGAACATTCTCCACAGAATTAAAGTCAATAATCAGTTATGAGAACTATCAAACCTAAGAAAACTACCGAAAGCCCATTCAAAACACAACTTGAGTGAATAATGTTATCAGTATATACATTAGAATGAGTGGGAAACAGTAATTCAAAAAAAAAAGATAAATCACCACAATACCCCAGCATCTCTAAATATACTAACTCAAAGATTACACAGTAGTAAAATACAGTAAAACAAGACTGCATAAAGACAATTAAATAATCAGCAAACTATGGTCTCCCAAGTGCTATAGATGCTTAAAAGAACAGCCAGAAAAAAATGGCCCTTTATCCCCAACCAATATCCCTGACACACTATCCCCCGGATTTACAAATGGCTATATTCCATGCAGGAACAGTGTAGGAGCTCCTGCATGGAAAATGGCCACTGAGCGGTCCAAGAAAGTGCCGTTTTCACATGCATGAGCGGCCCTACACTATTCCTGCATGGGAAGCTGTGCAGGATGCAAATCACCTCATTTGTTGGTAAAAAACATGCAAATTAGGTGATTTTTGTGATCCACAAAGCTGGCCGGACTCTGTGTAGGAACAGTGTCAGAACAGAAATGTATTCAGTTAGTGACTGAATAAATTTTTGCATCTGAGCAAACGGAGGCAGGACAGCTCATGGAAAGCATGTATTACAGCCAAACACACATGCCAATTGCCAAATAAATGTTTATTTTTTTTTAAATTAAACTTTTTTTTTTGGCCAATCATGGCCGTTTAAGCTCAGGGCAGCAGCGCACAAATGGGATTGTGCCGAAAATCAAAAAAAAAAAAAAAAAAAAAAAAGAAAAAAAAATGAGAAAAGTCAATTTTAAGATAGGTCTGCATTCTGCCATTATAGTCAATGGCATGCAGAATGTAAACAATACCAGGGAGCACTGGTTGTCAAGGGGAAAGGGTCCATCTAAGTGCAGTATCTAAGGATGCACACACTGAGGTATGCAAATGAGGGTAGTTATACTGAATCACAGATTTCCTCAAAGTGTCAGCTTGCACCTAACCGTGTAGGTGCAGCAATACAACCTACTTCATAAGGGGGTGTGTCATGCTTACTGTAAGCTCATTGGAGCTCTGTGGCCCGTGTTTGCCCTTAGCTATTAACAGCTAAGGAAAGGGGGTGTGTCTGAGGCTGTAATGTCATATTTCATGAAATGTAAAGCGTGTTCGCATCCAGGGAGGGCCATTTCTGCTTAAAAGAGCTTACATTAGCTAAAATGGTGTGTGCGGCATGCAGCAGGCCAAAAAACAAAAAAACAAAAACAAAGGAAATAGCCGAACTGTATATACTTGAGTATGTGTGGCGCTCCTCGGGGCGTAAATAGGGAGGAAGTGGGAAAGGGAAACAACAGTAGGAAGGCAATCAAGGAGAACTAGCATAGCTGGCAGGTGGAATGTATCAGAATCAGCTAATTGCACATACAGCAGCCCAGCACACTAATATAAAGTAATCAAACACCCTACAGACTGTTTTTTCCTACAAACTCTGCACCACCAGTGTATACAGATGGGGGATTTTTAAATGGCAAAAATAACTAAATATGTTAGAGGCTGCTGCTGCTTTACTCCATCAATATGTGCTAGAGGCTGAGGGTGGTGAGGAGGAGAATGCTGACAACCTACCCACAGTGAGGAGGAGGAGAAGAGTGTACAGACCCAGGGTAACCTACCAGGGCCTACATGAGCTGGAGATAATAGAGTGCTATAGGATGGACAGGGATATTCTACAGCAAATCGTTGAGCTGTGCCAGCCATGCCTTACACACAGAAATAATAGAAGGGAACCTATCCCAGTGGATACCAAGGTATGTCTAGGCTTAAGAATACTAGCCACAGGTACCTTCCAAAGACCAACTGGGGATATCATGGGGGTCTCACAGGCATCAGGATCCAGGGTACTCTACCAGTTCCTGGATACCATGACATAACATGCCAATGAGCACATATATTTCCCCACTGCCTATGAAGCGCTGACCACACGTATGCATCTCTTCCACCATATAGCAGAATACCCTGAAGTAGTTGGTGCTATAGACTGCATGCACATCCACTTCAAAGCACCACCCAGTGAGCGGGGCAGGGTCTACATAAACAGTAAGGGCTTCCCCTCCATCAACTGCCAGGTCATGTGTGATGCCCAGAGCATTATCATGAATATGTGCACTGGCAGCCCTGGAAGCTATCATGACTCCCACATCTGGCATTGCTCACAGCTGTATCAGGTGTTTGCTAGGGGAGACATCCCATATGGCCGTCTAGTGGGAGATGCTGGCTATGCACTGGAGCTGTGGCTGATGACATCTATCAGAAATGCACACACACCCAAAAAAGAACACTATAATGAGGCACATGCGCAAACCAGGATTATTGTAGAATGTGTGTTTGGGATGCTCAAGTCATGGTTCCGCTGCCTTGACATATCCAGTGGAGCCTTGCAGTACTCTCCAACTACATGTACACAAATGTTCATAGTATGTGCCATGCTACACAATATGATCCTGCGGAAACAGCTGGAACAGGAACAGCACGGGGCAGGGCCACACAGCCCCCCACCATTGCCAAGGCTAGCACAGGCACAGAGGGACTAGGAGGAGGAACACCCTGCGCCTGCCCCTGTAGGCAGAAGGAGGCATGCACAGTATGCCCAGGCCTTGGCAAAGAGGCAACGCATAGCACACAAACTGATGCTGTAGGGACCCAGGGACTGATACCTCTCTCTGACTCGCACAGACAGTAAAAGGGTTGCCAAACATGACACTACCTGAGACTTACCATGTACAGGGAGTGTATTATATGCATCCAACATAGTCAGCCCTCCACCACTGTCTTCAATACTGGCCCAGCAACAAGGCAATTCACTCTTCCTATCAATTACTGAATGAAGTAGTATGTTCTCAAACTTGTATGTATGATATGGATGTAAGCATGCAAGGGAATTGTGTGGCTGAATTAGACAGTAGCAGACAGCTATATGGGACAGCAGGAAATTCATAACAAATACTGGTGTCAGCATACTAGGCAGCACTACACAAGGTGACATCCCCCACTGTAGTACATGTGATGGCCCAAAGAACTGTGGGTGTCAACAGGTCACACACACATGGATGTCAATGAGGGTCACATATCCACCACCAGCCTCACCCAGCAGGACAGGTGTAGATGACCATGAGGAAAGGTTGGGCTAATGCCCCCAAATGATGGCAATGGTGAACAGCCCCCCACCAGACCTACACAGACATACTACAACAGGTCTGCCAGTTGCATTCTGGTTCTGAAGAGTAAGAAGTTTGAAAATGAAATATATGCTATTAAGATCTAACATCTGTACTCTACTGATGTGCCTCTTGTCTGCATGATAGGTCACAATACAATATGAAATGGAAACCAACAGAGTAACTGAAATACCAGTACAGTCATTTCAAATGTTAAAGTATGCAGGTGTGCAATGCCCCCTCCCCAGAATCCCATGTAGAAATGCAGTAACAGGTGGCCTGCAGCACTCTCAAATGGCCTACAGTCCTCTGGCAAAAACCCATGCTTCACCAATAGTGCCAATGTATGGAATGTCAGGGGGACCCAACTAACAATCTAGCAGTAAACAGAAAACAAATGCAAGGCCATGTTGACAAATGCCAGTAGCATGCCTCCCCATGTCCTACTGCAAGGACTGTGGATCAGGCCTTAAAATGCTACTGGAATAAAGGCCCAAGTATAGGGATACCTCTGAGATATTGCTTACATAATGTTAGGTGGAGGAGAGAATAACAGAGGGGGTGGTGTAGAAGCATGGATGTCATGGAGTGTGTGAAGTCTGAAACTCTAATGTCCACCCATACTACGTCCGACTGCAAACCCATGAATGAATAGCCACAAAACCACTTGTAAACCACAATATGAAGGTAAACTGACCAGATATATGAGTCCTGCCTCTGGATAACCTGGGTGTATCTGTACAGCTGAGAGGTATGACCCCAGCAGGATATGGCTATTCCTTGAAGTTGAGAAAAGCAAAAGGAGGGGAACCCCAGCCAGCACACTAACAAGGTGCTGCACTATTTACACAGAACCAGCAGTCTATTGTCTGTAGCTACTCCTCCACAATGGCATGTGTGTGCCAGAATGTGTAGTCTATATGCCTCAGAATATTGGTCTCAGCAGCATTCATCTTGTATTTCCCAGTAAATAACTGTGAGCAAACAATGACAACTGTCAGTAGTCGATGACATGACACATCACAGTGTAAAACAGTGCATATGTCAGAATATCTATGCTACAACCAGTCACACAAGCAGCACAGATAGCAATAGTTACAGTATCCCCTGTATGTTAAGCCCATTGTGTCTCCATAATGGCAACCTATCTACAGATATCCTGCAGAAACAGTTTGCTAGGTGCAGCTGTAGCACACAAAACCCTGAACTGGAGTCCACCCCTCCCTGGAAGGATGCACGCACTCAGTATAGAAGGGCATGCTCCTACACTTAGAGAAATGAAGCCCATGTCTCACAACACAGTGGACTACAGTTATTGGTCATTCACAGCTGTCTGTGCACACACACCGAACTGTACACCATTGACACACACACATTGAACAGGAATACACACACATATCTAAGGCAAACCCATTATAATATGTCAAACATATAAACACACAGAGACATGGGGAAGAGAAAGACAGAGAGCGACAGAGAGAACACCATTATGAGGCCTGTCCCACCAACTACACATTCCATTGGCCTATATCACTGTCATTCACTGTAGAAAAACCTTTGTTTAGCCCTCAGCCCTATAGTGTCAGTGGTGCTTCTGATAACTGTGTAACACTGCAGTACAAATAGGGAACATGTAGCAGTTGTGATCTGAGTCCTGTCAAATGTAAAGTTGTGTGTGTGTGTGTGTGTGTGTGTGTGTGTGTGTGTGTGTGTGTGTGTGTGTGTGTGTGTGTGTGTGTGTGTGTGTTTCTAGATGAATGTGTTTGAGGCCATTCACACTCACTAAATCTCCTGTATCTTTCATTTGGCACTGCTTCTGATGTCACACACCTTCAAAGATACCTTTAGAGAGCTCTCAAGCATATAAGCTCCATGGCTCATGCGATAACTGTGTAATACTATAGTGTACCTAACATAGTTAGGAGTTCCGATCCTGGTGAGTGTTTGTGTGAGAGAGTGTGTGTATCCTTGTAGAAACCTGACTTTGTGGTCATTCACACTTACAACACTTCCCTTACCCATCCTTTACCACTGCTGCTGATGTCACTCACCGTCAAAGATACCTTGGCACAGCTCTCCAATATGTAAGTGCCATGACGTGTGTGATAAATGCAGAACTGTTTTTGTGTGCATATATGTATGTCCATAACTCAAAGATTTTGGCCGCATTTACACCCAGTACACATCTCAGTGCCTGACTTTACCAGTCCTGCAGATATCATCCACCTTAGAAGTACCTGCTGCAACACTAAACCATGTAAGGTCAGTGGTGCATGTGGTAAATATGTAACTATAATGATCCCAAAAGATTGTTACATAGAGGTTTGACCCTTGCCCCTGGCAAATGTAAATGTGTGGGTAGGGTAAAATGCTTTTTGGAATCTCTCACCCACTACATCAACCAATGCCAATATTTACAAGGGCTGGTGATGTTCCTCACCTTAGAAGTACCTTGGGACAACATCCATCAAATAAGCTCCATGGTCCATGTGATAAATGCAATACACTGTAGTCGCAATACATAGCTAGGTAGGGGTTTGAATCTCAGTACTGGCAAGTGTGTGTGTGCCATCAGTGTCCTGTGTGGGGGTTGGTGTGATTGTGTAATAACAGGATCCATTGGGGGATGGGTTTGGCTAAATTATTATGTTGAGGATCTAGTATATGTCACAATGTCCACATTACAAGGCCAACAGACATCAAACACTGGAGAGGTTGGTGTAGACAATCCACAGCCCTAAATGTGACAGTATGGATCAGTGAACGATATAGGCAACCCTTCTATTACTCAGAAACCACTCTCCACCCACATATCATACACAAACACACTTGGCTAGGCAACAACCACTATATTGGTAGTTCTCCTGCATATTGCCTCACAGATAGTGCCCACGGTGTGATAGCAGTAGACTACATGCCTGTTGACCACAACAGTGCCACTGACATCAGAAAGTACTTTGATGTGTTACATCTCCTGAGTGTGTGTTATCCAGCAAGTAAAAGGACATGGCACCCTATTCCATTCCCTCAGTAGCCCAATAAATGTGTACAGTGGCCTTTTTGCCATGTTCCCCACTGGACGCCTACAACAACTGTAGAGTCTGCACATGTACCCCACAAAGGGAATATTATGCCTTATACACATGCCCTATGTGGACAGATGCCACTAACTCCACTGAATACCCATATCATACTGTCACTGTAGGTGCAATCACTACCTCAGTTACATAGCCAGGTCTCACCAAATGAGGTCCGGAATGTTACATCAGAAGATACCAATCTGTCCACACAACATGCCCCAGAGACCTCAAGCACACTTCCACACATCAAAAAACATGCATGTGGAACATATGCACAACCCGGACACCGTCCATGTTACAGAATATAGATCACATACATGGGAAGCAATGCACATTACTGGCCACCCACAATAGAAACCTGGATGAGTGGATGGGGAATACAATACCCACCCCTGGGGATCACTCCAGTGAGTATAACCCTGAGTCACACTAGGGACTATTGTCAAGTGGCTTGATGTCAAGGCATTCCTTTGGGCTAGCCTTGAAGAGCCTTCAGGCCCATTCACCTACTACACACCTATGAAGCAAAGAACCTATGGATCTCAGTACTGGCAAGTGTGTGTGTGTGTGTGTGTGTGTGTGTGTGTGTGTGTGTGTGTGTGTGTGTGTGTGTGTGTGTGTGTGTGTGAATAGTAATCCCTGTGTGTTTGGTTGATGAATATCCCCTGTGGCTGTGGATATTGCAATCGGGGGTGTGCCCAAACCAGAACATGTACCATTCTCCATTCTACAACAAATTTTGTGCATCAACATGTACCTGTGTACAACCCTCAGCCGTATAATCTGAGGCATATCCAATCACTGTGTTACAGACTGGGAATTACTGTGCATATATTGTACCCTGCCTATGACATGGTGGATGTGTCACCACACTGCAATGCCCTGTGGCCTTGCGGCAGGGCCATATCCTGGTGACACACAGATGCCTGGAACAGACATGGGATACAGCATGTGAGAACACATTCACTCAGCACTTCACTTGTGAGGGAAGAGAGGGGTAAAGCTGGCACTGAATGTGTTGCCAAGACTGTGGCCAATATCTGTTGTTTCAGGATAGGTATTAGCTTTGTGCAGTAACTCACAGCACTTCTGTTTAATGCTATGGAGGTTGTTGATGTAACTATCATGGCTATTGTGATTGTCATCAGTGTCTACTGCATCTCTGCTGCCATAGATGCCTGTCAGGGACTCCATGAGGGATCCAAAGATGTGTTCAAGGCTAATAAGGGAATTCAACAGTCATGGGACACCACCTTTCCCTGCAATAGTGTCCTCCTGATGTACACTTCTGTAATGGCAGGGGACCATCACATTGTCTCCCAGTGTTTGGAGGATGGTGTCTGAGTTCTGTTGGCACTGGCTAGTAGAATGCATTTGTGTACCTGTTTGTACAGTGCCTATGTGTATGATTCCACAGTCATGCAGCTACATCCCATTGCCATCGGTGCAGGGAAGACATCCACTCCTGTTTTTATGGCTGCAAAGTCAGCTTTGGAGAGTTTTTGCAGGTGGTTATCTTTGTGGGGGTTGTGGCTGACATGTTGGATTCTCTGTTGATTACAGCCTGTGTCAATCTCACCATGCAGGGATTGACATCTAAGGACGAGCAATGGTCCCATATTTAAGTGGTCAACACTGGTCATGGTTATTGCATCCTCTACCATGGGTCAGTATGAGCTGGTCTAGGGCAATGGAAATAATGAATCCCAGAAGTGTTGGGCCACTGTATTGGCAATTGGCTACATTCCCCCGGTGATGGAGGAGAAGTTGAAGACTCGTACTATGTCAGTGTTGCATTGGACCGGCAGAGATGGCATGGAGTTTAGGAATGTGCATTGACTGACTAGGGACATAGATGTGGACCCATAGCAGGCTATGGTCTGGATAGCACCATTAGCCCAAGGAGGTTGTACCGGAAGTATCGCCAATGAGTTATGATGGGGTGCTAGTCTGGAGGTTTTCCTATCCATAATGAACATGGAGACACCATCACCTGTGGAGGTGTGGTGTGGTCCATGTTTGGGGGCTGACAGCTGTGGAATGTGTCATAGCCTGATACGGCAGGTCTGCTCTCTGCTGCTGTGAGCCACCTCTCCATCACAGCAGACATGTGTCCTCCACTCCAACAACTGCTATGAGAGACTGCATCCTGACAGTTAGATATCCACTCTTGAACAGTATGACCCTCAGATTGCATACATGTGTAGCTGTTATGGTGGTAATAACATTAGGAACACTGCCTAATAAGGCACCATAGGGGTGGCAAGACACTTAGCCATTACCGAGCAATCCAGTGGTGACAGATGTAGGACATCCATGGCAAGTCATTTGGTTCTGTCAGTTATGTTATCCCAAGCAGAGAGGTTCTGGATCCCTTGAAAATGACACATAACACATAACCAATGTTCCAGTCAATCATCTGTTGATAGTATCGCAGCATCATTCTTGGTGACAGTGGTACACTGCCCAGGGCTACTGTCACACTTGCCTGGACCACATAATCAGAGAGTTCAACCATGTCTCCTGTCATGTAGTCAAGGGAGGCGTGCCCCAAGTCATTCACACCCACATGGATACAGAGTGACATACATAGTTGTTGTGGAGTGACATGACTGGCTGTGTCATGTGTTAGATGCTGGCATGTGATAGATATTTGGCTGTTACCTGCTCCATATTCAACTTATTGAGTGGGATGTGTGTGCCTCAGTATTGAGTTACCTATGATCACTGTATTGTGCAAGGTGGCTAGCCTTAGGAGCTTAGGATGGGGGCACACTGTGTAGGTTAAATATGTGTCCCTTGGCATGTGCCATGTTGTGGTGTCTGAGTGGGTGTCTGCCTTGCTGGTCTGTGCTGTTTGGGTAAATGTCCATTGAGTGCCTCTGGGAATGTGGGTGTGTGGCTTTTTCACTGTATATCATGGCTGTCAAAGTGGGTGTCATGGGGAGCTACATGTTCCACATGGTGTGCTGCAGGTGTTGATTTTTATCCTCTTGACCAGCTAGTCCAGTCTTTGCTGGAGAGTGCATATGTCCACATTGGGTGATATATAGGTAACCCTCACAGGTCTGAGTGTTTGCAATTTAGAGGGGAGGGTTGTCTGTGTACATGAGGCAGTTGCAACAGTGCCCCAGGTTAATGGGTGAAAGCACAGATATCTGCCCTTCAAACATGCCAGGAGGGGTGGAAATAACTAGTAAGTACTGGGGCTACATCTGTGATGAACGAGTAATGCTGATGGCTGGCAAGTGTGCCACACTTCTTGATACAAAAACCTGGTGAAGTGCCAAACCATAATGCTAGGTGAATTGCAAGACAGAAAGAAATAGCATGATGTATGGGTGGAACAGAAGTCAGACTGTCTGCTACCTGTAATACTTTAGCACAGCTGAGCAGTTATCAGCAGCTTTGGCCATGTGAAAGCATAGTAAGCTCTGTAGCACATGCGGTAACTGCATAACACTATAGTAAACATACCTAGATAGGCAGGAGTTTGAATCTCAGTAGTGGCAAGTGTGTGTGAATCATGTACTGTGTGACTCATACCATTTTGACCTATATACTACCCTTTACACGTCCCTTCCCTCCAGTTTAGTAGACCTGTTGATGTCATCCACCTTAAAGTTACCTTTGGAAAACATGGAAATCTATAAGCTTTGTGGTGCATCTGATAACTTTGTAGCACTCTAGTAAGAATACCTAGATAGGCAGGAGTTCTAATCCCAATACTGGCAAGTGTATGTGTGTGTGAATCATGTACTATCTTGCTCATACCATACTTGACCTGTATACTACCTTTTACACTTCCCTTCACTCCAGTTTAGTAGACCTGTTGATATCATCCATCTTAGAGGTACCTTTGGAAGAGGTGGAAATGTATAAGCTCTGTGGCGTGTCTGATAACTGTATAGCACTATAGTAAAAATACCTAGATAGGCAGGAATTCTAATCCTAATGCTGACAACTGTTTGTGTGTGTGTGAGGATCATATCATGTGTGGCTTATACCATTTTGATGTGTATACCATACATGGCTGATGACCACCTCCCACTGCCATTACTTTATATATTGTGGTAACAGCATCTGCCTCACATGCAGCAAGTTAAAACATTGTACAGTATTCTGTACAGATGTGTCTAGTATATCTATATGTTTGAAACCTAGACATGGTCAGAAGTGGTCTGTGTGCCTTAACAATATCCATGTATATGATATTATAGCAAAATAGGCCACAATGATTGTACTGACACACATGGCAGCATTAGGTATCATACCTGACTGAAACATCATGTTGATAAGACATCTGCCACCCTCACAGGTGGCCAGCCTTGTAGGTGCAATACATGAGTCCAGATGCTTTGTTTTACAAGTGAACTGTACCGTTTATGGGTCACACTAAAGGCTGGAAGAGGTGTGGATTGTCATATTGTGGTCCTAATTAGCATGAACACAGCAAAAAGCTTGAAACCAAGACCAAGTGAAAAGTATAATCCAAGGCAGCGAAGAGCAGCAAGAAACAGTGATGAAGCCAAAGGTAATCTCCACAAAAAGTTTATTCAAACACACAACATAAATTTCTCCAAGTCCTTCTCTCAAACACACGACATAAATTTCTCCAAATCCTTCTCTCAACCTTATTTGTAAGTCTCTTAATGAGATCATGTGCTTTGTTAATTAAAACCAGTCAAGTTACAATTAAAATTAATTGGTGACCAATTTAAAATTAAAGAGCAAGATGTTGTATGAAATACATAAAATCCTAAATAAAATACCTTTTGTTAAATATGTTGTAGTTAAAAAATATGTTATTTAAAAGATATGTCATTTGAAAATCACAAAGCATTTGTGTATAAATAAATAAATATTGTTATATGTTAATGTCCCATGAAACCACATTTGTAGTGATTGATTCTTATAACACTGTTTAGTGTGCAATAAATATTACAATGGGGTACCATGAATAAATGATGTGAGTAATAAATAGTAATAGATAAAAATCAAATGTTAAAAATGCAAGAATTAAAAATAAAAATAATAATCAAGTATTGAGTGTTCAAACGTTGTTACATAGATTATATTCCCTATACTCAGAATAAATATAAATATAAAATACAAATAATTTGATACAAATAAGTAATGTTGATAATCTCTTACTAAATGCTGTATGCTATAACTTAGCTCTTCTTAGTTTTAAAACACTACTTAAATTTGTGTAGTCATTTAACCCTGGCCATTTAGCTGCATCCAGTCTTAGGTGCCAAGCTTTTTACTGTGTTCTTGGTTTCGATTTGTTCCATGGCAGAGGAAGTGGTACAGAGCAACTTCATAGGCACCCCACAGGTGCTCAAAGCTTTAGATGAAAATGGGCCAGTTACCAGGACTGAATTCAACAGAGTATTGGACATGTTAACGCAGTTAACAGAAGTTTTCAACACTAGTAAAACGGGCATGCTTTCAACGTTGCCAGGCAACCAGCAACAGGGGCTGGAGCGGAAGAGAAGACGTATTTCCGGTGAACCCTTGCCAGCAAGCAGTGGCGTTCAGTTTGGGTCTAGTATCCAGCAGGGCATGAGTAAACAGACAAACAAAGCAAACAATCAGGGTGCGAGTGATGTAGGTGACCGTAATAAGGACTTTAACTTCAATGCCTGGGCAGAACAACAGTTCTGGTTCAAACAAGGTACAGACAATACTGTTAACAACGCTGATATAGAACAAGACTTTAACACATTACGTGATAAGCTGTACACCTACAAAATGAACCAACTGGAAATAGACTATTTAAAAGAATGTGTGAAAGTAGAAAGGGTTCCCAAAGGTTTAAGATGTTTTAAGTTTCCAAATAATGTTCAAAAAGGTACTGCATACTACAAGAAATTGTGTGACACTTTTAACCGTGCAGGAATTGAAATGTTGGAGGTTATGGTAGCAGAGCATGAAGCTAAGGCTGATGCTCTGCTTAAGGACTTAAATGGGTTGAATAACGCATTAGTAAATGACAAGAACTTTCCTTCAGTGAAGTATAACTATGATAATATTTTCAATGAAGTAGACAGGTTCTGTGTTAAGGTTGCGAACCGCAAGATACACAAATTAGAAAGGGATCTTAGAGAATATAGCGAAGGTATGGCTTACCCACTCCCAGTAAACGCTAGATGGACTAACAACACTGTTACACAGCACAACAATGTCTGTAGTTTTAATAATGATGACACGCAGGTTGACCTACCTAGAAGGAGTGAGAGACTAGTGGAAAAGGAAAGAAAGAACTCTCATCAAGATTTTATATTTCCCCCAGACAAATCAGGGGGGAGGGGGGGCAGATTCCCAACGAGGAGATGGAACAAGTAACCGAGATCAGTCATGCTATGCCCGACCAGGAGAGTTGTGTACCTTTGGATTCACCTCCTATTACCCCCACCAGTTACACGGTGACCACGGATAACAATTTTACTGTTTATAATTTTACTGATTTAGAGATAATGAAGGAACATTTTAACTTATTTACAAGAGGTATGCATTTTATACCAGCACGATCATTTAATCTTGAAAAAGAACTGATAGATCTTAAAATGTTTGTTAGGCAATTGAATTTGTCTCTATACTTCAAGGGTCAACCCTGTCAAGGTGACATACTTACTAGAAAGAGTACCTTTAACCCTCCCACACACTCCTCCACTAAGGTGTTTGAAGAATTGGTGGAAAGAGATCTAAGAGCTATTGGCATTAGACAACCTGCTGTAGGTCCCCAGAATCTAAGTTTGAATGAAACACACATAATCAGGTTTTTAAAGGAAGAAGGGTGTAGAGTAATGAAACCGGATAAAGGAGGGGGCTTAGTTTTGATGTACAATATAGACTATGATGCGCATATTTACAACATGTTACAGGATGTTGAGCATTATGGCTTGATATCAACAAATGAGCTACACATAGCATATTCCAAAATTAACTATCTATTAATGGACCACCTTTTACAAGGAGCCATTAATGAAAAGCTGTATAATTACTTGTTTGTAGCCAAACCAAGAATCCCAGTAATTTTTGGTATTCCAAAGACCCACAAAGGACTGGACCCTTTAAAATTCAGACCAATAGTTTCTGGTGAAGGAAGCATCACTGAACCTTTGGGGAAATGTATTGACTACGTCCTCAAACGGTTTGTTACATCATTAAGCCACATATGCAAAGATTCTTGGGACTTCCTAAAGGGTATGGGATCCCATTTGTACCACCCAGACCTTTTAATGGTAACTATCGATATAGTGCAACTATTCCCCAGTATACCACATTTGACAGGTCTGGATTGGTTCAAAGACGTTTTGGTCAAAGAAGCCAATCTTGGTGCCAATGTTGTGAATTTGCTAGTCGAATTCATGGATATTGTGTTAAACAATAATTTCATCTGTTTTAACGGCGAAATTTACAAACAGAAATTGGGAGTTGCAATGGGGGCTTCTTGTGCCTCTTTGTATGCGAACATTGTATTGCACAAATGGGAACAGACTTTCATATTTGGCACAGACTGGGTGAAACACATTAAACACTATGTTAGATACCTGGATGATATATGCTTGTTATGGCATGGAACAGAGGTGGATTTTCAGAAATTTGTAAATTACATTAACTCCACCACTTCCTTTTTGACCTTTACACACTCGGTCAGTAACACTAGTTTGAACTATCTAGATGTAACTTTAATCAAGGATTTCACTAATGGCAAGTTTGCTTCAAGAGTATACAGGAAACCCACATATTCTAATTCTTACCTACACTTTAGCAGTAGTCATCCTTTCTATCAAAAGAAAGGAATTATCAAAGGGCAACTAATCCGTGCTTCTAGAATGTGCAGCACTGCGGAATACTTCTCAAACGAGGTTAGCTTTTTAGAAGAGAAATTTTGTGAAAGGGGCTACCCGGCCAAACTAATCAAAAATTTGGTCATGGAAATTTCCGCATGTAGAGAAGAAAAATACCCACCACTTTTAGGATGCATGTTACCTAAGTGGATAACTTGCATAAGAACACCCAGCAGCTAGAACAAACTAGTTACATACACACATTTTCCAGCAATTCTGACCTGATAGAGGAAACAATAACAAGGTATTGGCCAGTTCTTACATTGCATGATGATTTTTCAACAAAGGTTCCAACTAAACCCACATTTGTTAGACACAGGGGTACTAACATGAAAGAGCTATTTGAAAGAAAAGAAATTACGAATACCACTGGTAGTAGATCCAAGTAAGGAACTTATAAATGTGGAATGTGCAAACAATGCACTGCTATGTTGAATGATCATAGTATATACATCCCATCTAGGAAATATCTATTCCGGTCTAATGGGTATTTTAACTGCAATGCAAAATATGTTGTATATTTAGGCTCATGTATAAAACGTCAAAGTTTCTATATTGGAAAACAGAAAGGACTCTAAAGAGAAGAATTTATGAGCATTTCTACGATATTTCCAAGAAAAAAGAGACCAATGCTTTTTATAAACACTCTTTGTCCTGCCCAGATATGGAAATCAAGTTCATTGTGTTAGACCAGATAACACCCGACAAGAGAGGGGGTGACTGGGAGACTAAATTGGAATATAGGGAGCTTATATGGCAACTAAGACTGGATGCAGCTAAATGGCCAGGGTTAAATGACTACACAAATTTAAGTAGTGTTTTAAAACTAAGAAGAGCTAAGTTATAGCATACAGCATTTAGTAAGAGATTATCAACATTACTTATTTGTATCAAATTATTTGTATTTTATATTTATATTTATTCTGAGTATAGGGAATATAATCTATGTAACAACGTTTGAACACTTAATACTTGATTATTATTTTTATTTTTAATTCTTGTATTTTTAACATTTGATTTTTATCTATTACTATTTATTACTCACATCATTTATTCGTGGTACCCCATTGTAATATTTATTGCACACTAAACAGTGTTATAAGAATCAATCACTACAAATGTGGTTTCATGGGACATTAACATATAACAATATTTATTTATTTATACACGAATGCTTTGTGATTTTCAAATGACATCTTTTAAATAACATATTTTTTAACTACAACATATTTAACAAAAGGTATTTTATTTAGGATTTTATGTATTTCATACAACATCTTGCTCTTTAATTTTAAATTGGTCACCAATTAATTTTAATTGTAACTTGACTGGTTTTAATTAACAAAGCACATGATCTCATTAAGAGACTTACAAATAAGGTTGTTCTGCCCTGCATTTTTATCTTGATAAAGCTTAGTATTGCACTGAGCAAAAGCGCTTGAGAGAAGGATTTGGAGAAATTGATGTCGTGTGTTTGAGAGAAGGACTTGGAGAAATTTATGTCGTGTGTTTGAATAAACTTTTTGTGGAGATTACCTTTGGCTTCATCACTGTTTCTTGCTGCTCTTCGCTGCCTTGGATTATACTTTTCACTTGGTCCTAATTAGCATGTAACAGGAACACTTTGCATCTTAAGAGGAGTGTGTACATAATTTATATCCTCTGTATACCAGTAATGTGTCACGCATGACCTTACCTTAGGCCGTTTTTCCAGCACAATTTGCTGGCCTCTGTCTAGACATCTTGGCACTGACAAGTTGTGATGTGTGCTACAGGAATGTTGAGTTCACATCAGATAGGCCCCAGTGGTGACCACTGTGATGCAATACAGTTAACCCCAGCACAAGTGAACATACAAAACAAGCAATATAGCTATTACATAAAGCAATATAGCTATTACTGATGGTTGTGTGCATGGTAAATTACATGCGCTTTACGTGCCTGGGGTATTGCCAGGCAACAACAGAACAATGTCATACTCACCAGCTTCAGGCTGCTGTTCCATATAGACCAGAGGGTCCTAGGTAGTTGTGAGTGGGTGTTATTCTCAGCAGACACACATGTGGCCTTGGTACAGGATGGATGCAGCATGTCTGCACATCTACAGTACTAACTGGAATAATACACAATGTCCTGTCCTCACCATAGATGTGCACCTCTGTGCATTAGAAAACCCCATCTCCAACTGCAATCGGACCTGACACATGCATGTAGATACAATAAAGATACATGTATGTCTGATACATTAATGTACTAATCCCCACTGGGCCCTTACCTGCACGCTCCTCATCCAGTGTGTGTGTGTGTGTGTGTGTGTGTGTGTGTGTGTGTGCAACCCACCTCCATAATGCTTCCCTCAGTGTCATGGCCTGTGCATTCAGCGTGTGGGCCAAGTGTGATGAGGAGCTCCTCAGTGGGTGTCAGTAGAGGCTGGATGGCTGGGCCCCCACCTGTGTCTAGCCAGTCCCATGCTACAGCAGCCCATTGATGGGCATGGCATTTGAGGTTGGTGGCCCAATGCTGCACATGCATGTACGTTCTGCTGTGCAGTCCGGCATCATTTACCCTGTGGATCACATTGTTCCACAGGGCAGTCCTCAACCCACATTTTCTGCTCTCCATCCACATGACAGGGCATAATGTCCAATCACATATTGGGTGATGATGTCTGTTCCCCCAACAGAGAATGCTGGTAGGCAAGCACTCTGGATGTTACCTGGAAGACATGAACAGTAAAAGGTCACAGGACCTCGTACAGTTGTCAAACTTTACATCAACAGTGGATATTACTTGCAAAAAATCCAGACTACCCCAGAAACCTCCAAGCTATCATGGCTATAGCAGCTTGCATTACATGCCTGTCCCAGAGCTATCTTATTCCTCCCAATGTTGGACACTTGATTGTATAATCCTCTATCCTCCATTCATTTCTGTGTAGAGGGTTGACAGTGGTCATCTTCCATGTGGATGGTGTGTGCATGGTGGCAGATCTGTGTTTAACTGTGGTGTGTGATGGAGGTCTGAGCACATGCCTGAGTTCATGTAGAGGCAGACACTGATGTTAGTATGCCCCATGGAGATATGCTGTTGTTGCCAGCAGTAGATAATATGTACATGCTCACCATTGCTGTGGGGAGGAGTGTGGTTGATTTGCATATCTCCATGTATGACTGGGGTGGACAGGGTGGCAATGTTCCCACCTAACCTATGTGATGCAGGTTGCCTATATCCATGGCATGTGTGTATTTGGTGTTCTTTACTCTCAGTACGGGGTGAATTGTGTGGTTTCATCTGAGGCTTACAACATATGTGGAGACATGGTTGCAATTGTCCTTGGTGGTGTGGATATGTCTGATTCATAGTCATAGTCAGCCTTACAGGACATCACCTGTAAAGTTACCTGCTTGCTCAGATATAGATGGACTTGCTTTAAGTTGTTTCCTGAACCTATGTGTACCTGTACACCCAATGTAGCAACCTATTATGTGGTTTATGTATTGCTGCTGTCCACCAAAGGGGATTACTCTACCTTGGTAGAGGCTTGATATATGGGTCAAGTACTGCTGTGTCCATATAGCTACAGTGGATATAAAGTCTACACACCCCTGATACACTGCCTGGTATTTGTGCAATAGGAACATGACACCACAATAACTCATTTCATAACAATTCCCACCTGTAGTGTGACCAATAGCCTGTACAATTCAATTGAAAACATAACAATCTATATGGAAATAATACTCAGTACAATAAGTCAGTTGAAAGAGTGTGCACACCCTTAAACTTGTGTATGCACCTCTTGAGATGGTTACAGCATTCATCTGTCTTGGTCTGGACTCTAACATTGTGGCACATCTTCACTTGGCAATAGTTGCTCACCTTCCTAGAAATACATTTGATTGTATTGCGATAGAATTGCACAGGTTAGGGGTCGCATTCAAGATGAGAAACATTATGAAATGATCTTCTGTGGTCTGATTGTCATACAGCCACACAAACCTGGCATTCCAACAGGAGTGTGTACACTTGTGATATCCACTGCATATAGGTGTTGATATAACTGATAGTGGTAGGCATGGACCGAGGCTCATAACACAGGTGGACACTTTTCTGATTAATACCTGATAATCATGCCTACTCCAGTACCCACATCAGTGTCAGGTCAATGCAACCACCAGTAGTTGTGTACATATATGTCTGTTGTATGCACTGACACTGATATAACACATATGTGCAACATGCATAACCTATTTACCTGGCTTAAAACCCATGTGATTAGTTCTGTGCCTTCCAGCTGAACATATGCATGCATACATGTGCTCAGGGGATACCTGGTATACATTTCTATTGAATGTAAGTATAGCACACTGTATTCACAGTCTTGCTGTTCAATCATACTTCTCAACCTGTTACAGCAGTACATTTGGACAATGGCACACATAAATGGGTGTCAAAGGGGACATCAGTATTGATACTGTATTAATATAGCTGCACCATACATTAGTATGTTGATTTCACAGTAGGGTTTGACATCACTTTGATAACCTGGAAGATGTCCAACAGTCATAAGTAGGCTGTATGTTACAATGCCATTGCTCACAGACTTGCCAGTGGTTTGGGTGACATAACACAGGTATATGTAAATATGACTACAGATATCAGTCACAAATGTGCTTATTGCCCAGCATAACACTGTACAGTTTAATGCCATTAACTCAATATATCACATGCAGTTCAACACACATGTCTGCAACAGTACTCTACTATGCACACATCCTCTATAGGTGTATTAGCTTTACAAGGCAAAGATGTGTCATACTCATAGTCACAGGTAACATGGATATGGAAAACATCCCATCAACTGGCCTAGAAGTGGCACAGTCACAACTGTTTGACAGACACCCCTCCAGTTGTCATATGTGAGCTGTTCTTTCACAGATGGCTCAGGCTCATGGCCTGTGTTCCCACCTCACAACCTCTCAGATCATCACATCTGGAAAATTCCTAAAATGATGGGGGGATAAATAGGGAGAGACTTTAAATATACCGGATACAAACATAGGAAGTTAGTAGAATGATACATTTAGCATTACAGTGAATATTCTTAAGGATGTGGATTCTCAAACACAAGTGTTTGTCATTACCTGATGACTTCAATCCTCAGCTATTTGCCAGTAAAGTGCAGATCTCAGGAGGAACAGACAAAAATACATGATGGTAAAATGTGGACATTCTGTGAGGATCTGTTCAGTTGAGAGGTATGTCTGTGATATCTCCACTGCAGAGAGGGCCAGATGCTATGGCCATAGCAGCTGTTTAGTAGGACATTAGTACAGCATGTCTTATTGGGACATATATTCCTCCAAACCATATTTCCCATTATTACAGACCAAGTACTAGATTCAATTTCTTCTTACATGTTCCACTTACCTTTTTTCTTTTTCTTTCTTGTCTATTCCACTTTATGTCTCATGTATTTCCCTCTCTCTCTCCCTGTGCACTACAGGGATAGAGCTGGTTTAAATATGTGGCAGCATGGCTTTTGTAGGTGATGCTCATGACCAGGTGATGGCCTATACACTCATTGGGGTTCCCCACTTGCTAATTGCATGCAGAGCAGCTGTGTAGTTCTTCCAATAGCCAATGTCATGGCAACACACTCCTACAAATGAGTACCCCTTGTGGGCATTGGCCCTTTCCCTTACTTGTGAGGAAGACATCCTGGAGTTGTGTGGGCTACTACCTCTTACAGCAAGACCTGTGGAGACAAGCCAACTAAATGGTGGAGAGGTTTCAGGACTTAGGAGCAGAATATGAGTATTGCTATGATATGTTGGGAATACTGCTAGTTTAACAGGGTTTGTCTGCACATGCAACTTCTGCATGGCTTTCAGTCTGACAAAGTTCTGTCTCTGCATTGCTCTCAACTGTAGGGTCATCCACATAATGGCCACAGGTTAGCCTGTTATGTATGGGTTGTTCCCCAAGCAGGTGTTGTCCTTGACAAATCAATAGCATACTCTGGTGATTGCATTATGTATATGGTAACATCCTTTTTTCTGACTTTATATCCCTCAGAAAAGATAAGTTACAACAAACCCTGTAACACCAGCAATTTACTCAGTGTATAACAGCAGTATTTCATATATGGCTGTATATTTGGGCTTCTGTCCACTAATTATGTCAGGCTTTGTCCAGATGTCATACAGTAGTAGGTGGGTAGGTACACTAGTCTATCATTTTTAGTGCTCTAATTCCTGCTGAAGGGAATGGCTGGGAAACATGTTGAGGTTTGTACATTCCAGAGGTAGGTATATAGGGAATGCTCTTGGATGGCCTTGTAACATATTTTATGTGGGGGACAGTAACACATGTTTTAAAGATAGGCTGTTAGAACATTTCAGATGTATTACTTATAAGAAATATGTCAGTTATATAGCTGCACATTTGAATAAATCTCAGCATGGGGACAGTTGTGGGTCTCAAAGTATTGTTTCTGAAAATGTCTGTTCCTCACTGTGATGATACATTCATAAAATGACAATTGTTATGTACAGGCTTTAGTGTATTAATATTAAATGTGATACTTTATCCCATAGGGGTTTAAATGATGAGTGTAATTGTAGGCTGTGTATTCAATTATGTAATTAGGTGTTAATTGCTTCTTAGGATTAAGGCATATATTTCTGGTGATGTTTACTCCTTGAAGGCTTTGGCCTAGACATCAGAGTATAATATAAATGTGTGAATTACTGGCTGATTGTATTTTTCTTTGCTATGTTCAGACATTTTATTTGTTTTGCTAAGAGATTGTTGTATGCCTGGCCATTTTGTATGGCCTATCATAATTTTGTATCAGTGTACTGTTCGCTCATTTATTTGGACTGAGGGGGGTAGATGTGAGTGTCATGGCTGCTTTTGTATCCAGCTGTCCATGCATGCTGCCCAGTTGTGGGTGGTTTATCAGCAGCATATGTTTGTATGGGCATTTTGGGACATGTATATTTCTATATATATATATATATATATATATATATATATATATATATATATGTGTGTGTGTGTGTGTGTGTGTGTGTGTGTGTGTGTGTGTGTGTACACCTCAGTATTTATTGTTAATATATCTATATATTGTACACATATATGGATCTACCTACATATCTCACTCTCTCTATATGTATGTTCTTATTCAGGTATATATATATATATGTATATATATATATATATATATATATATATATATATATATATATATATATATATATATATATATATATATATTTATAGATACCAATCCTTCCTAATTGCACACTTGTCTCTTCCCAATTGTAAACTGGCTGTAAAGAAGGGTATGTTTGAAACAACATCCTCAAACAATATAGCTGTGGTAGCTTATTGGTATATTGTATAGTCTATGGTGTGCAGGGTCCTTGGTTCAAGACCTGAAAGGGCTTTTTATTTTGTTGCTATGCAGAACAAGGATTGTTGGATACAGAGTGATTAACGCAGTTTTGAGCAGCTTTAACTGGGTTTGCGCTGGTTTGCCGATGGTAAGCAGGCTAATGTACGGTTAAACGAATAGGCATTTACACCATGTAGGCTTCGCTTACCAGTGCGCAAATCTGTTTAGCATTAACATTTAAGCAATGGTTACACCTGCTAGGCACAGCTTAGCTTTGGTAACCAGTGATCACATTCCAGTCAGATAAAATAGTAGGGTGATGACATCTTTAATAAGTGTACTTAATTCCCTGTACATAATATGCTTCTATGTGCTGTCATTACAGTAGCAAGGACTGTGAGTATACTGTATGGGAGACCAGGGTATACATGAGTAGTACCACAATCTGTTCTGTTTCGATTTGTTTCATACATGGGTAGTATCCCAAGTTATATGCAGTCACACTTGCATGTTACAGCAGCTACATTGCACTGGTTGACAGAAATTGTTTAACACATATGGTATCATTACATTAGTACTTTTAACAGTGCTTTTTCAAGCAAGAGTAGATTGCAGATTGTAGTACTGGAGCTATACACCCCTGCATGCAAAGCTGGACTCTGAGTACTGAGTATCATGTTCTAGGTGTTTGAGCTGTATGTTTATATGTATCTCCTATTGGATATTGATCTGATATGTTGATATTAACTGTAGACTACTATGTTCTTTGGACATGTCATTGGGGACTGCTGTCATGTAGTAATGGCATATCTTTAAGTTTCAGACATGTATCTTACACTACATTCATCCTAATGCATATCCTGTTAGCTATCTACTTCCTGGCTGTCCTCTGTACAGATGTACAGATGTCAGGTATTGCTATGGCCGTACCACTATGTAGGTACCCACATTGTATTGTGCTGTGGGCCTGGACACTGCTGCTAGTTCCAGCATATGGGACATTCCTTAATGTGGGCCTTGCCCCATTTCCTTGCTTGTCTGAGGGGCATTACAGAGGTGGTGGCTTAAAAATTCACATGCAGTGGGTGGCAATACGTCACAGGACAGGACATGTGAAGACAGCCAACCAACATGGGGGACATATCCCCAGATTTGTGAACAGATTCTATGTCATCAGTGCTGTTATACACATGGTGGATTGATAGCTTGACAGGGTTTGTGTGGACATGCATTTAGTGTGTGACGTCATGACTGACAGTGATATGTCTCTGATATACCTCTCCACTAGCACACTGTCCACAGACTGGCCACATGTCTGCCTGTCATGTTTTGTGTACTCACCACACAGTTGATGTCCTTGGTATATCAGTTGTGGACTCTGTGGAATGCAGTCAGTAAATACTCACTTCTATTGGTATTACCGACATCATAGGTTCATAAGTGAGTACTAGACTATTGGCCCTAGGGCCTATATAAGCCTAGCCAAAAAGGTACCCTGGCTTTCGCCACCCAAGAAAATTATTTTCCTGTGCCCCTGTCAAGCAGAGCCACAGAAGTGATCCCCAGGGTTAATTTCTTATTTCCCATCCAATCAAGATTTTTCTTGAAGAGTGTTAATGAGGAGCTCTGTTTGACATAGATAGGTAGTCTGTTCCAGAGTATGGGAAGTCTCTGGGACAGGAATCTATCCCTCCAGCATGTTCTGTTTATTGTGGTGACAAGTTTTAGGTCCCTAGAGCATGTAGCTCGGAGGGATTAAGATTTCTTTAAGTGGAGCATGTCCAACAGCTCTGGGTTTGACATAGCTTTGTATGTGAGGCAGATATCACCTCTGAGTAGGTGATATGTGAGGAGTAAAGCTGGAGTTTTTTTTAGATGGTCTGCGTAGGGCATCTGTTTGAGGCCAGTAATCCTCTTTGTGAGGTATTTCTCTGGCCTTTCCAGTTGTTGTAGATGTCTTGTGAGGTACATACCAAAAGGGGCATTGTACTCTATAATGGGTCTAATGAGTGATGAGTAGAGGGGCACAATGACTACTTTTTTTCTGGATGAGAAACCTTTTGTGATTAGGTGTGCCATGTAGAAGGATTTCCTGACCACTGTGGCAATGTGATTATCAAAGGAGAGACTACTGTCCACCTGTCTCCCAAGGTCTCTTATCACACTTTCAGTGTTAAGTAGACTACTGCTTATGTGGTAGTTCATGGGTACAGAGGTTTTACCAAAGGGGATGACAATGCACTTTTTGGCATTGAGCTTGAGGCCATGGCTTTAACACCAGGCAGCTGTCTCAGTGATGCCCTTTAGTAGAATGTCCACATCATTAGGAGTTTCGATTATGGTTCCTAGTTTGCAGTCATCGGTGAACTTAGTTAGCCAAAGACCTTCTGTGTTAGCCTGTACTTCAGAGAAGTAGATACCAAACAGGAGAGGACCCAGGACTGAACCCTGTGGTACTCCACTTGTCACTGGTCTGAAGTCAGATTTGGAGTCTGCTACTTTCACAGTGTGGATTCTGTCAGTAAGCCAGTTAGCAACCCATCTTGTGACATAGGGATTTATACCTAGGTTAGTGAGTTTATCTATAATTCCAGAGTGGGGAATGGTGTCGAAAGCCTTGGCGAGATCTAGACAGGCTGTGTGAACCGCCTTACCCTCATCCATGGCTTTGGTGACTGCTCCAAAGAAATCTATCAGGTTTAGGAGACATGATCTGCTTTTACAAACCCGAACTGTGTGGGGACCAGAGTTTGGAGATTACCAATGTCTTTGTTTATGAGTTCCATGATGATACATTCCATGGCCTTGCAGACCAGGATCATCAGGCTAATGGGGCGGTAGTTCCCGGGGTCTGTCATGGCTCCCACTTTGTGGAGTGGGATGACCATCGCAGTGCACCATTCAATGGGCACAAAGCCTGAGGTGAGGCTATGATTGAACATGGTACTTAGGTGGGGTGCCAGTTCATTCTGTAGTTTATGTAGAATGCAGCCTGGGATGTTGTCAGGTCCCATGGATGCTGTGTTGTTGGCTTTGGAGAGTGAGGTTTCTACCTGTGCAGTGATAACAGGAAGTTTGCATTCTTCCGGTATAGAGATGGGCCCTTTAGGGGTGAAAGGGCGGTAAAGTTCGTACTGAATCTATCTGCCAGGATGTTGGCAATATCAGTTGGTTCTGTATATTTAGTGCCATTGTGCTGTAACTCAGAGCAGATCTGAGTGTTGCCATTGAGATTCTTGACATAGCTATAGAATGCTTTGTGGTTGTTTTTAGAATCAGTGGTGATTTTGTTTTCATAACTAGCTTTGGAGGCTTTTAAGAGGGATCTCAGCTTCTTACTGAGGCTGACCAGGGAGTTCCTCCAATCATGGGATGTTACTCTTTTTTGCAACAGTTTCTTTCAACTGTTGTAGAGTTTGTTTATGGCAGAAGACCACCAGATTGGCTTCCTTTTTTTTTTGGAGGATAGCATATTGGTTCTGTTAAGGATAGCACGATCCATGCACTCATGTAAGTGCTTATAAAGTGTATTTGTGTAGAATTCAGCAGTCGTACCTCTATTGTCCATCCGCATGGGTGTCGTGTTTGCCACTTCTGTCTTAAGAAGCGTGAAGTTGGCTTTGGAGAAATTTTTTACGGTTGTTTCCCTAATGAGGGCAGGGGGTGGGATGTGGATGTCTAGAGTGATTAGCTTGTGGTAGGATCTGACCAACGAGGAATTGACCTCTGGTGTGGAATACCAGTCGCCCATGTTGGTAATGACCAGGTCTAGGATATTGCTGCCCCTGTTGGGGGTGTAGATAAGTTGATCCAAGGCGTTGGAATTTATGAATTCCAGGAAACGTTGAGCAAAAGAGTTGGTACATGAGTAGTTTTCCCAGTTAATGGTGGGGTAGTTGAAATCACCCATTATTAGGGTATTGGGTTGTACCCTAATATTTTCTAGTGTATCAAGAAAAGAGGATGGGAATCCTGGGGCATGGTGGGGGGTCTGTAGCAAGCTACAATTTGAATTGCATTCTTGCCCAGAGTTAGTTGCACTTGGATAATCTCGGATGCATTATGCTGAGCAACTAGCTTGGAGGTGTGGACATCCTTAATGAATATGGTCACGCCTCCGTTTTTAGTGTTTCGGTCCGGGTTAGGTGGCCAAAAAGTGTGGTATGAATTATAGCCTGGTAATGCAGGGGTGCTCTCTGGAGCTTTGAACCAGGTCTCTGTCACTGCCCAGATGTTGAAGTTCTCCATTTTAAGGAGTGGCTCGAGTGAGTGCATTTTGAAGTTTATACTTTTAACATTGAGTAGCATTACCCTCCAATTTTGCTTGCTTGTACCTGTTATGGTGGTAAATTTGTCATTTGAACCTTGTCTAAAAAAGGCACTATAGGGGTGACAAGAGCCTTTGCCAGTATCCGGAATCCCAAGGTCAACAGGTGCAGGCCATCTCTGGCAAAGCTTTGTGGTCTGTCAATCATGTCATCCCAGGTAGACAGACACCGGATTCCCTTAAAATGACACCAGAAGCTTAGCAAATTGTTGAAGTCATTCTGTCCTTGTACTGTGGCATAATTCTGGGTGATGTCAGGATGCTACTCAGAGCTAGGGTCATACCTGCCTGGGCTACAAGATCGGAAAGCTCCTCCATGTCTCTTTTCATGTAGTCCAGGAAGGTACGTGTCAGGTCATTCACACCAACATGGACAATGACAGTAATATATGTACTTGTTGTGGAGTGACCTGAGTGCATGCATTATGTGGTGGATCCTGGCAGCTGACCTTGTTTAGCCTGGTGAGTAGAACATCAGTTTGCCTGACTATAGAGTCACCTTTGACTAGAGTGTTGGGTAAGTTATGCCTTATGGGCTGTAGTTGAGTGGCACACTGAGTTTGTGGTCTATGTGTCATTTGGGTTGTGTTGGGGGTGGAGGTTGCTTGCATTTCTGCTTTGGAGGTCTCAGTTGTCTGGGCAGATTTTTATTGAGCGAATGTATCATGTGTTTTGTGCTTCTATGTGTGCATTTTGGTGATGTAGGTTTTGAGGGACTATGTGATGAGTTTGTTGAGGTGCAAGTGTTTACCTTCTCCTCTTGACTGTCTAGTCCAGTCTTCGGTGAAGAGAGCTTTGCTTCCAGTTTGGCTATATAAGTGCATCTCTCACATGTTGTAGTGTTGGGTGGTAGGAGGAGAGGGTTGTCTGTGTACATGAGACAATTGCTGCATTGCCCTAGATTCATCAGGTAGACAGGAGAAAACACCAGGAGCTGACCTTTAGACATGCCTGGGTAGGTGCTTATTTATTAAGTACTAAAAATTGTTTTCCTCTAGACAAGTGAGGAAAGTTGAGTGCTGTAGTAATTTGTAGCTTATTTAGTGCTTACAATGAGTTCTGAACAAGTGCTGATCTCAAAGAAACAGATTTGAGTGCTAAAACTAAAAAGCTGACTAGCTATAAGGGAATATTTGAAGACTTTATGGCACCAGGAATAGTTTAACCCTAGTTAAGTGGGGGGGGGCTCTCAGGAGCTTACAAACAGTCCTGGATACAGCAAATCTGTATCTGGACTACACTAGTTACAGGAAAGGGGGGAAACAAGCTTAGAATTTTTTTTCAGTAAGTTAATTCAAGGTTAAGAATCTGAGTGGGTTGGCCTTCACAAATGTTCTCTCTCTATTAGATTGAATGAACTAATGACACTAGACTGGGAGGAGTGTCCCAGATCAAATATACAGTATGGATGGGCAACTGCAAAGCCACCAAGTATAAGAAAACCACAACAATAGGGAGGGGGGTGGGAAACGAAAACATTTACAGCTATTAGCTGTAGCCACTAAAAGAAAATTTTAAACAGATCAAGGAGCAAGCGGACTCTAGAGAATGCTTTTAACTGCAAACAGACTAGACTAGAACACAGAAACCTCAAAAAATCAAAAATGCACAGAAAAGCATGGATAGAGCACTGACAAACAGAAAATACAACTCTCAGTATGAAAAAGCAGTTTACAGTTAAGTAATTTAGTAAACATGCAATTAGAGTAATGAAACAGTATCTAGCAATGAAAAATACAGTTAAAACAGTATAACACAGTGCATAAATGCAGTAAAACAGTAAAAAAGCTTTATAACAGTGCAAAATGTAGTAGATTAACTGTATAGCACAATTATAAGTGTTACAGAAGTGCAATTCAATG
>NC_056737.1:151813814-151816314 GCF_019279795.1 Protopterus annectens | reverse complement strand
CAGTCTACTACCTTTTTAATAATTGCCAGCTCATGTATATTATGGATAGGTATGGCTAAATATTCCTCTTATGTCTTTGACAGCGGCAGACAAGCGGGCTGTGAACCAGGAACCCATGCCTGTAGACTGCAGAGGTTGCATTGTGAGGCAGGTAAGTAATAATCTTGCATGTCTTGTCATAAGAAATAAATCTAAAAGTAGTAGAAAGTTAATTGCCAGTATAAAAACTGTATTGTGTATGGCATGTACTGAATAAACCAGACAATATGTCATGAAGAGTCTCATATAGGTTGTATGTAAATAAAAGGTTAACAGCCTGGCAATAGAGGTCTAACTGTTGGACTGCTTGTGTTTACCCTGGTTTCATATGGTAATGTAGTGTTGCAATCTCTTAATAGTACTGTTGTATTAAGCACTATTACCCACACTGTGCTACATAAATAAAATGTGTAGGAATGTCTGTATATGACTGTTGTAATCAGAAGAGGTCATATTGTATAACTGAGAGAGAGAGAGAGACAGAAAATAGTGAACAGATAGCTAACGCAATCCAAATAGCACACTCAACTGAGTCATGAAGTGTTGTATTTTTAGCACACACAGCCATGGTTCGAATCCTGGGAGTGGTAGTAAGCTGTATGCAGAATCATACCCCTCGACTTTACAGATCTGTTCGGAATGTCCAGAGAATTGGCCCATATCTGCTGGCTGTTACCCTGTCCCCCTGGCATATCAGCGTGCTAATCTCTGACATTTAGGCAGCATTTAACGTCATATAACTGACTGTCAGGCCTGTAAATATTTGGAAAATGTCTATGAAAACAAACCTATCATTGTACAACTCACCAAAGGTTTATGAGGGCAATGGTCAAGACATGCCCAGAGTGTGTGCAATAAGAGATGGAGAGGTATGTGCATAACATCAACCTGGAATCTGGAAATATGCATAGAAACAGTCAGGTAGTGTTAGCAAAAATACCTCCACAGGTATACCAGGTAAGATGTGTATACTGCAGGTAAAACACAGTTCATGTATATAGTTGTCTACATCCATACCACTGTCCAAACTAAGGCCATAGGGTGGTGTAATAATACCTGTAAGTTACAGATCACAGCACTGACTAGGAAAGTAATGAGGAGAGGTTGGGAGGTTGGCTTAATGGCTAAGGTGTTTGCCTTACAAATACAAGGTGCGGGGTTTGAGTCTCACAAGGGATAATTGGCTAGGCTTAAAATGGCTCGCAAGGGCAGTTAACTTAGTACTAAACTATGAACCTATGAACTACAGGGATATGCAAGTTGTTAATTGATATCTTTCTCTCCTCCCCACCATATTTGCAACAATAAACTAAATACACAACTCAATTGGTATGTGCACAATTAAATCTACTGTTGGGACATATGTCCTATTGTTTGATAAATATTGTAATTTGTTTCTGTGCATGTGCCATGGTGAAATACTCCCATATTGGTGGCATACTGCCATCAATGTACCTGCATGCTGTTGTAATGGCCACTGTGGTTCCATATATGCATGTGTTCTATTTGCTATGCAACTGTTCCATATCTGGTGTTTTGGGTTAATGGGAATATTTATGCATGCTGTTATACTTAATCCTGGAATGTGTTGACTATTACTAACCCACATATGTTTTAAAATTGAAACACAATAGCACGTTTGGAAGGCTGGTCCCAGCAAACCCACCTCTCCCACCTCATCTGGCCATGGCACCAGGCAACAGCACACCTGGGGCCCACCCCAGGACCTCCTCATCCACTGGACCTGCACCACCTTCGAGTGGCACAGCCTCAGGTGATGGGGCTCACCCCACTGGGAGTGGGCACAGACAGGATACTGTCACCTGTCATCAGGTCCAGGGCCTGGTGTGTAGGGAGCTCTGCAGGGAGTTTGGAGATTTGCTACACCAGTTTGAGGGCTGTGTGGCGCAACTAGTGGGTCAGCCTGCCCCTCATAGTCAGCCCAGAGCAGAGCCACCTTCAGGGCCTTGAAGGTGTAGTGGTGACTGCCCATGGATGAGGACCTCAGTCCCACTCTTTCCACTAGGAGGCTCATGGGCTTCCGACTTCCAAACACCCCTCCCCATCCCAGGTGTTTACCCCCCACATGTATCATATACTGCCCCGGTATGCTGTCTTGTCGGTTGTCCTACCTAACCAACCTCCCCAATATATACCTACTAGCCCTCCTCAACATCCCACTCTCACCTTAAAAAAAAAAAGGGCAATCTGTTCCCAAAAAAATAAAATCTCGCCCCATACATTGCTGTCCACTTCACACACGTGTCCACTGGAGACATGTAATCTGGTCTAATTGGCTTCACAACATATTATTGTTGGCCTCACCCATCTCTCAGGGTTATGAGCATCCAAATCTACCTCCAAATCAGTGTATATGCACAACTGTTGCTGTAGAAGAAATGGGCAGCTATGGACCTTCCCTACACCCGGCCCTGCACATCCCTAGCTATTTTCCCTACTG
>NC_056737.1:151806314-151811314 GCF_019279795.1 Protopterus annectens | reverse complement strand
TGAGGATGTATCTGTTACATATCAATGCTTAACTGAAAACATCACAGTCACACTGACAAACAGAACAGTCTGTATGACAGTAAGCACTGGGCCACCAATGTTCCCAAGGTGAAATGTATGAAAATGTACACCCATATACCTCAAGGCAGCTTACTACTGATATCCCTCACATGTTGTAACAGCCTAGGTTAGTTATGGTGCATCCCCCCATAGACTGACATACAGGGGCATATACCACTGTTACATACATTGACCTCTGGACTGCATAAGGGCACACATGTATTGTGTAGATGAAGCCCACACATATATGGAACCAACCCCACAATATGTGTGGGGGCCACAACAGCAGTGGAATGATGGCAGGAATGGCAGCATGACATACTCACAGGCCACTACATAACCCCTGCCAACATGTCATATGGACAAAGCCTGGTATATAGGTGGAGGACAGAGGCCAGAACACAGGGCCATATTTGAAATAGTGTTGTTATACACTGAGACAGTTGCTGGTGTTACAGGATAGTCTACAACATACCTTTAGTCAGGAATATGAAGTCAGAAACACAAATGGATGTAGCCATGCACTGATAACACTCAACACCCACACTGCCAGTGATATATCTGACACAAGACCTGTGTGATGGACAGACAAAACATAACAGGCAATCCTCTGACCATCATGTGGATAGGCCCACAGTTGAGAGCTATGCAGACAGACTGCATTCCATACTAAACTAGTATGTACACACAAACCCTATAACACTGATGCTATACAATGCATATAACAACACTACTCACACTGTCTGTAGGTCTGGAACCTTATACAAATATGTAGCTGGCCTGAGTCTGCAAGTCCTCTTGTAAGAGGTATTGCTACCTGCTGTCTGTAATACTGCTGCCCACACACAGGAAGGATGTACACCATACAGGAAAGGTAAAGGGACCATGCCCGCATGATGTAGGGATTTATAGTAGTGGGTTGCCATGACAGTGGTAATTGGAAGTACTACACAGCATGCTGCATGCAGGTAGCAAGTGGTGGACACCGACTGGTGCAGAAGCCATCACCTGATCACGTGCATCACCTACTAAATCCATGCTGCAATCTATTCAAAGCAGCTCAATCCATTTAGTGGAGAGAGACTGAGACAGAGAGAGAGAGTGAAAGCAAAAAAAAAAAAAGCAAATACAACAAACAAATAAAAAACACATCCATCCAGCTGTCCACACAGCAAACTATCCAGAAGAGACATAATTTCCACAACAGGTATATGAAGTATATATGCATGTAATTTAATGTAGTACTTGGTCCATAATAATGGGATAGATTATGTGGAATGATTTATATGTACCATCAGGTGTTGTTGTTATAATGATGTCCAGCTGAACAACTGCTATGGACAATAGTGTGTCCCTGTGAGCAGTGGGCCATACCTGTCAACTGTGCAGATCAGCACTGACTGACAAGATGTAAGCCATCATAGTGTGTGTTGTGTAATGCAAGACATGTATATTAGTGTGGCCAATAGCTGGTGGTGAAAGTAATGCTGTTATGATGGACACGTGGGTTCCAGAGCCCATGCTTGCAGGACAGTCATGCTAACGTGTAATGTAGCATGCAGAAATGCCATAGGTGTATAATAGGCTTACCTGCAATCTGTCCATATTTATACCCCCCTAATGTTAGGCTGTGTCCACATGTGGCACCTGTCTGTGTTGCAGCAAGGCAGAACAGTACAGCTGTGCAGGAAGGAGAGTTAGAGAGTGTGGACCTGATGTCTGAATGCGCCCCATATATATACATACATATATATATATATATATATATATATATATATATATATATATATATATATATATATATATATGTCTACATATATACAAACACACACATATGTATATAAATATATGTCCCCTACTTTTGCATGACAGTGCTGCATGATATGTGTGAGGGAACATCACACATATCAATACACACACACATATATATTTATATATATATATATATATATATATATATATATACAGCAGTAAGTGTGTGCAAAATGGACAGTTATGTTAGGTGTGAACCCCATGTTGGGAACACATTGCCCTTGTTTGTAAAGGTGGGATTGGGAATTTGGGGAAGGATAGCAGATATATTTGTGGAGGTGGGTTGAGTTGGAAGATAGAGAAGACAGCCTAGCGGGGTGGTATATGACACATGTGGTGGGTAAACACCCTGGATAGTGAGTGTCATCTGTGATGTGGAAGCTCCATGAGCCCCCACATGAAAACAATGGGAACAAGGCCCCCACCCATGGCCAGTCACAACATCAGCTTCACGACCTTGAAGGTGCCTGGGCTGGTGGCTGAGAAGAAGGAGCATGCGGACCCTGTGAATATGTACTGAGGGCCACAAGGTGCTGTAGCTCATCCCCCATGTCTCTGGAGCTCCCTATGCACCAGACCCTGGACCTGACCCCGGGTAACAGGATCATGTCTGTGTGTGCTTCCAGGAGGGGTGAACACCATCCCCTGAGGTGGTTCCACCTGAGGGTAGTGCAGGACCAGTAGATGAGGAGGCCCCAGGGTGGATCCCACATTTAATGTGGCCTGGTAACATGGCCAGATGTGGTGGGAGAGGTGGTTCTGCTGGCAACTGTTCCCTAAACATGCTATTGTGTCACTGTTATAGAACATATGTGGGTAATAATAGTCGACACATTCCCAGATCATGTCCAACAGCATGCATAGATATCCCCAATAACACAAAACAACAGATGTGCAGCAATCACATAGCAAACAGAACACATGCATATATGGAACCATAGTGGCCCTTGCAATGGCATGCAGGTGACATTGTCCATAACAGGCCACCAATTATAGTGTCCCCACAGGGAACATGACTACAAACACATTGCACAGAGTGTTGCACAATATGATACATGTCCCAATGGTAGGTATTCTGTAGACATACCTGTTGAGTGATCAGATTGTTGTTGCAGATGTGGCGGGGGGAGACAGACATGTGTATTAAAAACTATGATAACCTTGCTGTATGAGGTCCTCAGACCTGTTTCCATCTTTATGTCTTTCAGGCAAGATGTCCAGGGAGAGTCTTCCTATTTATACAGTGGAAAATCATCTCACACCTGGTGCAGTACTACCAGGTGTTGCTTAGCTGAACAGCCCATGAGCAACAGGAGCACACCACCCTGGGGAATGATCTTGTCAACAGGGTAAATGATGTTGGCCTGCATAACCACAGTTATGAGCAGGTCCATCATCATTGCACAGACCTACTTTGCAATGGCCATTTGTGTGCTGGTGCAGTCAGGGGGGATCAGCTTGCACAGGGGGGTCATGCCATCCAGCCCCCTTGACACATGTTGAGGAGCTCCTTGCCAGCCTCAAGGCACCTGCCTGCCCTCACATACAACACCTGCCAGAGAGCATAGTGGAGGTGGCTGCTACCCACACAATGGCAGAGGAGCGTGCAGGTAGGGCCACAGGGAACATCAGTAGACCACTATCGCATATCCATCCACATCTGTACAGTTAGATCATGCATATGTGAGATGACATATATATATATATATATATATATATATATATATATATATATATATATATATATATAGTCTATTGCTGCATAGTAATAATAAACAGATGTGCATAATCTGTAGTATTGTGGGCTTGTATTGCTGATGTACTGTAATGCTGCACCCACCCTGTACCAGTGTCACAGCTGTGGCTACTGACATCACACCTCTCACACACTTATGTAGGTCCCTCTGGTATACGTCCAGGGCAGCAGCCTGTAGCTGGTGAGTACAGTGTTTTTTCAGGTTTGCCAATACACCGTTTTTGTTATGGCCATAGTATATTCCATGCACACATTTAACACACCTACCCATAATGCATGCCGTACATATTCACATATTTTTGCTGTTAACTGCACTGCATCACAGTGGTTACCATGATGGTGTATCCAACTCCTGTACTATAACTAACAACCTGTTATTGCAAAATGTATGCACAGAGATGAGTATAATGGTGGGACAAATGGCCTACAGTAGGGACATGTGTGAAACATCACCCTTATACAGTGCTACAACAGTGCATATACCAGTATTACAATGGCAACTGTTGCAGATCTACACTATGGCATATCACAATACTGCAGTCCACAACCCTTACAACCTGCAATGTGATCCTAACATGAGCAATGAGGGTGTAATATAGAATTGTATGTTAGGACAGCAAATAATGGGAATACATACCTTCACAATTACTGGAAGCATATGTGTGCACACCCTCCAGATAACATATAGTGGAACAGCTGTTGAGGTACTGACCACATGCATTCTTCATGGAAATGCACCTTCCAGCAAGTACATGCCCCCAATGTCACACCAAGAAATGGTCTGCTGTCCAAGACGTTTGGCCATCAAATATGCCCACTTAGAGGCAGCCATGGCTTGCACACATCTTACATGCCGTGGCATGGACCCCATACCCAACAGATAGCACCTAGGAGTTGGACATATGGCCATACCTCACCATTGAATATACCATGGCAAACAGTGCAGACAGTCATGTATGTGGTGAGGATGTATGGGGCAGGAATAATGTAGGAAATAAACAGATGGCCATCAAAGACAGATGATGTCACATGTAGCAAACCGGTCATGCAGGTTGCCTAGTAACATGCCACAACACTGAAGGAGTTGCAGGAATGTCTAGCAAGTACTTGCTGTGCAGTACCCATGTGAGCAATCACCTGGACTCTGCATACATGTTGACCATGGTTTAGGGTAATCAGATGGGACAGTTGTACCACAGGAAACATCAGTCAGGCCTCTCTACAGGTAGTGTATGCATAACAGAAAAGGTCCCCAAAAGGCATGTGTTTGCAGTGTGTATTGGTGTACCAGACCTACAGACAGTATCAAGTAAGATACATGTGCTGCACAACCAACACCTCACCCCACCTCAGGCCCACTATCCCCACCAGT
>NC_056737.1:151763210-151771618 GCF_019279795.1 Protopterus annectens | reverse complement strand
TGCAGGTAGCAAGTGGTGGACACCGACTGGTGCAGAAGCCATCACCTGATCATGTGCATCACCTACTAAATCCATGCTGCAATCTATTCAAAGCAGCTCAATCCATTTAGTGGAGAGAGACTGAGACAGAGAGAGAGAGAGAGAGTGAAAGCAAAAAAAAAAAAAAAAAGCAAATACAACAAACAAATAAAAAACACATCCATCCAGCTGTCCACACAGCAAACTATCCAGAAGAGACATAATTTCCACAACAGGTATATGAAGTATATATGCATGTAATTTAATGTAGTACTTGGTCCATAATAATGGGATAGATGATGTGGAATGATTTATATGTGCCATCAGGCGTTGTTGTTGTAATGATGTCCAGTTGAACAACTGCTATGGACAATAGTGTGTCCCTGTGAGCAGTGGGCCATACCTGTCAACTGTGCAGATCAGCACTGACTGACAAGATGTAAGCCATCATAGTGTGTGTTGTGTAATGCAAGACATGTATATTAGTGTGGCCAATAGCTGGTGGTGAAAGTAATGCTGTTGTGATGGACACGTGGGTTCCAGAGCCCATGCTTGCAGGACAGTCATGCTAACGTGTAATGTAGCATGCAGAAATGCCATAGGTGTATAATAGGCTTACCTGCAATCTGTCCATATTTATACCACCCTAATGTTAGGCTGTGTCCACATGTGGCACCTGTCTGTGTTGTAGCAAGGCAGAAAAGTACAGCTGTGCAGGAAGGAGAGTTAGAGAGTGTGGACCTGATGTCTGAATGCACCCCATATATATATATGCATATATATATATATATATATATATATATATATATATATATATATATATATATATACATATATATATATATATATATGTCCCCTACTTTTGCATGACAGTGCTGCATGATATGTGTGAGGGAACATCACACATATCAATACACACACATATATATATATATATATATATATATATATATATATATATACAGCAGTAAGTGTGTGCAAAATGGACAGTTATGTTAGGTGTGAACCCCATGTTGGGAACACATTGCCCTTGTTTGTGAAGGTGGGATTGGGAATTTGGGGAAGGATAGCAGATATATTTGTGGAGGTGGGTTGAGTTGGAAGATAGAGAAGACAGCCTAGTGGGGTGGTATATGACACATGTGGTGGGAAAACACCCTGGATAGTGAGTGTCATCTGTGATGTGGAAGCTCTATGAGCCCCCACATGAAAACAATGGGAACAAGGCCCCCACCCATGGCCAGTCACAACATCAGCTTCACGACCCTGAAGGTGCCTGAGCTGGAGGCTGAGGAGAAGGAGCATGCGAACCCTGTGAGTATGTACTGAGGGCCACAAGGTGCTGTAGCTCATCCCTCAAGTCTCTGGAGCTCCCTATGCACCAGACCCTGGACCTGACCCCGGGTAACAGGATCATGTCTGTGTGTGCTTCCAGGAGGGGTGAACACCATCCCCTGAGGTGGTTCCACCTGAGGGTAGTGCAGGACCAGTAGATGAGGAGGCCCCAGGGTGGATCCCACATTTAATGTGGCCTGGTAACATGGCCAGATGTGGTGGGAGAGGTGGTTCTTCTGGCAACTGTTCCCTAAGCATGCTATTGTGTCACTGTTATAGAACATATGTGGGTAATAATAGTCGACACATTCCCAGATCATGTCCAACAGCATGCATAGATATCCCCAATAACACAAAACAACAGATGTGCAGCAATCACATAGCAAACAGAACACATGCATATATGGAACCATAGTGGCCCTTACAATGGCATGCAGGTGACATTGTCCATAACAGGACACCAATTATAGTGTCCCCACAGGGAACATGACTACACACACATAGCACAGAGTGTTGCACAATATGATATATGTCCCAATGGTAGGTATTCTGTAGACATACCTGTTGAGTGATCAGATTGTTGTTGCAGATGTGGTGGGGGGAGACAGACATGTGTACTAAAAACTATGATAACCTTGCTGTATGAGGTCATCAGACCTGTTTCCATCTTTATGTCTTTCAGGCAAGATGTCCAGGGAGAGTCTTCCTATTTATACAGTGGAAAATCATCTCACACCTGGTGCAGTACTACCAGGTGTTGCTTAGCTGAACAGCCCATGAGCAACAGGAGCACACTGCCCTGGGGAATGATCTTGTCAACAGGGTAAACGATGTTGGCCAGCATAACCACAGTTATGAGCAGGTCCATCATCGTTGCACAGACCTACTTTGCAATGGCTGTTTGTGTGCTGGTGCAGTCAGGGGGGATCAGCTTGCACAGGGGGGGTCATGCTATCCAGCCCCCTTGACACATGTTGAGGAGCTCCTTGCCAGCCTCAAGGCACCTGCCTGCCCTCACATACAACACCTGCCAGAGAGCATAGTGGAAGTGGCTGCTACCCACACAATGGCAGAGGAGCGTGCAGGTAGGGCCACAGGGAATATCAGTAGACCACTATCGCATATCCATCCACATCTGTACAGTTAGATCATGCATATGTGAGATGACATATATAGATATATATATATATATATATATATATATATATATATATATATATATATATATATATAGTCTATTGCTGCATAGTAATAATAAACAGATGTGCATAATCTGTAGTATTGTGGGCTTGTATTGCTGATGTACTGTAATGCTGCACCCACCCTGTACCAGTGTCACAGCTGTGGCTACTGACATCACACCTCTCACACACTTATGTAGGTCCCTCTGGTATACGTCCAGGGCAGCAGCCTGTAGCTGGTGAGTACAGTGTTTTTTCAGGTTTGCCAATACACCGTTTTTGTTATGGCCATAGTATATTCCATGCACACATTTAACACACCTACCCATAATGCATGCCGTACATATTCACATATTTTTGCTGTTAACTGCACTGCATCACAGTGGTTACCATGATGGTGTATCTGAAGGGTATGTCCAACTCCTGTACTATAACTAACAACCTGTTATTGCAAAATGTATGCACAGAGATGAGTATAATGGTGGGACAAATGGCCTACAGAGGGACATGTGTGAAACATCACCCTTATACAGTGCTACAACAGTGCATATACCAGTATTACAATGGCAACTGTTGCAGATCTACACTATGGCATATCACAATACTGCAGTCCACAACCCTTACAACCTGCAATGTGGTCCTAACATGAGCAATGAGGGTGTAATATAGAATTGTATGTTAGGACAGCAAATAATGGGAATACATACCTTCACAATTACTGGAAGCATATGTGTGCACACCCTCCAGATAACATATAGTGGAAGCAGCTGTTGAGGTACTGACCACATGCATTCTTCATGGAAATGCACCTTCCAGCAAGTACATGCCCCCAATGTCACACCAAGAAATGGTCTGCTGTCCAAGACATTTGGCCATCAAATATGCCCACTTAGAGGCAGCCATGGCTTGCACACATCTTACATGCCGTGGCATGGACCCCATACCCAACAGGTAGCACCTAGGAGTTGGACATATAGCCATACCTCACCATTGAATATACCATGGCAAACAGTGCAGACAGTCATGTATGTGGTGAGGATGTATGGGGCAGGAATAATGTAGGAAATAAACAGATGGCCATCCAAGACAGATGATGTCACATGTAGCAAACCGGTCATGCAGGTTGCCTAGTAACATGCCACAACACTGAAGGAGTTGCAGGAATGTCTAGAAAGTACTTGCTGTGCAGTACCCATGTGAGCAATTGCCTGGACTCTGCATACATGTTGACCATGGTTTAGCGTAATCAGATGGGACAGTTGTACCACAGGAAACATCAGTCAGGCCTCTCTACAGGTAGTGTATGCATAACAGAAAAGGTCCCCAAAATGCATGTGTTTGCAGTGTGTATTGGTGTACCAGACCTACAGACAGTATCAAGTAAGATACATGTGCTGCACAACCAACACCTCACCCCACCTCAGGCCCACTATCCCCACCAGTACCTTGCTGGTGGCAGTGTACACCTGTATGTTTGTCATTCATTAGCTGGGACTAGGCTGCTACACATGGTGTTCAGTGTTTGGGACACTGCAAACTGACACACATGTGTAGGCCATAGTTGTCAAGCATCTGCAAAAAGGCTGAAGGTGGGGAGGGGGTGTCATTATGACACAACAGTGCACTGCAGCAGGGATCCAAAGGATGCTATAAATGGCTGTATCTGCACACAGTCATTGTCAGAAACTGTGGCAGACATAACCCTGACTCCATAGCAATAGTGATGGCAGTGTGTGAACTCCAAGGGATGTGCACATGAGTTGACTTTGCAATCATGCAGAGTTGGGGGACATGTGGTGGGACAGACTGACCAAATACTGGCAAATGCAGATGGCCCATGCTAGTGTACCCCTGCCAGGAATAGTGACTGCTGTAGTACACATAACAGTAGGTGCAACAAACCATCATAAGGGTGTGCACATATATGCACCCATGAAGTGTATTCATCTCAGTCAGCATCAACACAACTAACACGTGTCTGACACTGCATTTGATTGTACAAGTCATATGTCACATAGGTTCATGTAATGTTAACATATGCAGTAATGTGGTCCCATGGCATATCAAGGAAGAGGGTGCGATATCAATAAGGGTATGTACACTCCCCATAGCCATGGTAAGGTTTGACAGTTGTCAGTGTAATTGTATTGTATTGGCCATACATGCACCACTGATGATGACATCTGTAAATCAGACATCAAGCATTCACAAATGGCATCTGTCCACATATCATCCCAGGTATGTGTTGGACAAACACATAGGGACTGTGAGCAGTGGAGCAGACATAACTGACACAGTAATACACATTCAGCAATGGTGTGTACACCTGTGAGGTATGGTGCACAGTACATGCCAGGGTGCCAAACAGGTGCACATCAATACTGTGTGCATGCATGCAGTGTGTACCAGGGGAAGGGCATCACCTACTAACACAGCCCATGCATCACACACATGTATACTGTTGCTAGCATGGATTGACTATAGCTCCACTGCATGCTGTTGAGTACCATATGTCATGCATGTTGACAGATGGGTAATGGGAGGTCTGTGTGTAAAATCTTCGCCCAACCTCACCTGTAAGTGAGTGTGGGTGTGTAAGTACAATCTGGTGGAGTGGTGGGGGGTTGATATATGTAAGATGTGTGTGTGTGTGTTTGTGTGTTTGTCCATGTATGCACATGTGTGATTGTGGGGCTGTTCATACGTCTCGACTTCCATTTGAAATTGTGCAGTACATGGACATGGACAGACACATGAGACACCAGGAATACTTGTCTGACATGTAATCTCAGGAAAGCTGATAGTATAATAAGGTCTGTAGCATGGAAGATGCATTGGGAGGGAAACTAGACACCAGGTATACTGTTATAATTGCAATCAGCCGAAAGGTGAAAAAATACCCACATATGCAGCACTACAGATGCATTGGGGAATTACTAGACAACACCAGTGAGTGTTTCCAAATATTACTGTTGTCCACATAGTAGGTTAATAGAACAACAGATCTAGCATCTACTGAGCAATAGTTACATATGACAGTCCAGTGCATGACATTATTGAGTGAATGTAGTAGCCCCTAACATATGGGGGCCATGCTCACGATGTCTGGACAAACCCATGGTGAACACTGGATGATGAGTCTTTGCAAAACCGACTCCAATCACTTCAAAGAGGTAATGGAGTAACAGGTCATGTTTTGTGATCACTTGTCTAGGCAATTAGGCAAATGATACATTAATGATTGTTATTAATGAGTGTAAGTTTCCAAGTGGGATGCAGGATACAATCCTCAATTTGGTAAACATATGTGTGCTGGTATGGGTGTCACACCCCTATCCTTTGGAGGGTGAGAGGTGCTGTAGAACCACAGATAGTGTGATAGACAACTACCTAACCTGTTAACTTGAACTGTACAGTATTATGACCAGCTATGCAGGAGGGGATACACTCAGCAGTAACTGCAATGATGATGGCTGTGTCCACAACAGCCACACCTAGCTATATATACCAACTCCAGTATCGTTGCACACCTATACAGTGGGGAAGAGGCCATTTACACAGCTAACACTAGTTGTGATGGAATGTATGTCCACAGGATGATACCTGTGAAATGTTAGCATATGCCACGCAGTTCGTGGACAGATGACCCACTGGGACACGTATATTCTGCAACCTGAAATAGATCCCTCCACATACACACACACACTCTTACTTGGCAACAACGGGACTAGACCCCTACCTAGGTATGTAGTGCTACTGATGTGTGTGGCTTTAATTGCGTACACTGCACAACTTTTAGGATGAGGTGTGTTCCAGGTTACATGTTACATGCAGAACATCCCCAGGCATGTACAGTATGGTAATGGGGCATGTAAGGGTTGTTTATGGACAATACATAGTGTGACATACCATTATATACACATTGACAAACACATAGTCAGACACACATCTGAGAGAACTGGGCCTCTCAGTGCTAACTACCTTGTCAGTGTGTCCATTGTGTTACAGGTCAGTTGCACACAGCACATGCATAACTGGGCTGGATAGTGTTATCAGTTATCTGTATGGTTGATGGTGACAGTGGTCACCATACAGTGGTACATGGGACATGTACTTAATGTATCATGGTGTAATGACAGTATACCCAGCACCCACACCACTCTGTGGATATTTTACACACTGGAATCTATGATGACACTCTGACATACCCACCATCACACACTGACCAGGACTGCAATACAACCGCATGTCCATCCCAAGAGTGCTACTACAGGGATATGCATGTAATGCACACACTGCAGGCATAGTAGGGTGATGCATTGTCATGCCTCCCCTACAGGCAGCAACATCACAATCCCTAATACTGTGAGGCAATACATATTGTAATATGAGTATGTGGACTCAGAATGCTGTACCCTACATATATACACACATGCACACATACACTTGCCAGAACTCAGTGGGTATCCCATGCCTATTAACCCATTTGTACAACAGTATTGTGCTGGTACTGTAAGGCCCAGGTAGGCCTTAGGGAGATGAGTGTAACAAGTTACATGTAATGTCTGGTACAGCAGAAGCCACATCTAACTATGGCAATGGGTGGTGCGGTGGGTGTAAAGGGCCTCAGAGTATTCCCAACTACAGGTCTACAAACACACAGACACTGATATTCTCAGTAATGCACATGTGCCCATTTGTCAATGCTGGGGTGCATCGGTGCAGGTGTTCATAGGTGTGTACCAGGCTATTGTCCATGGACAGATGGAAAGTTGAGGGGATGTGTGTACAGTGGTATCATGCCACCTGCCATGTGCCAGCAGGCCACCTATCAACAGACACCACTGGGGTGATCCTCAGGGCGAGAGTGACATGCATCAGCCAATCATCTGGGTGCCTCTTGCAGAGAGTTGGTGAGGTGTTCCAGTTGACATGTATCCAACATGTATTACATAACATGGTTAGTGTCTGTCTTGGAGACCTGTACCCAAGCATGTTATGTCGACTGTGGTATTGTAGTTGAGGTATCCATGGCATGTGGTGTATACAGGGTGTGGATTCCTATCTGTGGCATTTATAACACAGCTGGGCAGACATGTCAGTATTAGTAAAGCACAGATTGCCTGTAAGTATCCAAGATGGATACCTGACATCTGCACATCTGTACAGAGGACTGACAGACATCAGCTACCCAACTAGCTATGCATTAGGATGAATGTTTTGACAGATAGATGTCTGACACTGATAGGTATGCCATTACTACAATATGGCAGCCCTCATTGACATGTGCTATACACAAAGTAGTCTACAGTTATTTTCCACATCTCAGATCATTATCCAGTAGGAAATATCTAATGAGACACAGCTCACACACCAGGAAAATGACAGTGAGGACTCAGAGTCCATCTTTGCATGGAGGGGTGTTTGTTTCCAGTACAACAATTAGCAATCTACTCTTACTTGGGAAAGCACTGTCAACACTAGTAACATAATGATACACTGCATGCCAATGTGACTGCATATAACCTGGAATACTACCCATGTATGTAACACATGCACATGGATAAGAGTGTTGTACAATCCATATATACTCAAGTGTCCCAGACAGTAGACTCACCCCTTGCTACTGTAATGAGAGCACATAGACACATGTTATGTACATGGAATTACATACACTTATTATATATGACTTTACCCTGCTATGTTATCAGACTGGAATGTGAGCACTAGTTACCAGGGCTGAGTCATGCTTAGCAGGTCTCGGCATTGCTGCAATATAACAGCTAAGCACATTTGCACACTGGTAAGCGAAGCCTACATGGTGTAAGTGCCTGTAAATTTAACCGTACCTTAGCACTGTGTAGCTTGGCGCAA
>NC_056737.1:151730710-151760710 GCF_019279795.1 Protopterus annectens | reverse complement strand
ATAGTGGTGTGTTACCATGCAATTGGTTATGGGAATGTTACCACAGCTGTTCTACATTCATTCAGCTAGTGGGGGATTGCAATTTATGCACAGGGCATCAGCTGATCATGAACATCCCTTACAAAACACAAGCTGCAGCCTAAGCAAAGCAGGTGTACTTCTCCACATCCACCAGAGAGGGAGTGAGAGAGACAGACAGAGACAAAGTAAGACAGGGAGAGAGTAGGAGAGTAAAAGCTAAGCATGTTTGTGTCACACACTTACCAGTACAGATATTCAAACCCCTGCCTGACTATGTATTGCTATTAAATGTCTATGCAGTTATTGCATGTGTCACAGAGCTTTCATGTTGGAGAGCTGTCCAAAGGTATATTTGACAGTGAGTGACATCAGCAACAGTGATAAAGGTGGGATAAGGTAGGTGTAGTACATGTGCCTGTCCACAAGATCAGGTGTCAAGGTCGACACAGCCATACTCTAACAGGGACTCACACATTATCACAGTTGGCAGGGTCAGGATTAGACTTCCTAACTAGCTAGTTTGCCACAATACAGTAATACACAGGTATCACATGCACAACAGAGGTTATCAGGAGGCTGATATATGGGCAAAGGATATGTCAAGATGTTTGACATTAGAAGGCATGCTTCAGTAGGCCAATGGGAGGTGTAGTGAGTGTGCATGATGTCCAAATCATTATACTCCACACACACACACACACACACACACACACACACACACACACACACACACACACATACACACACACACACACACAGGGTTTGCCAGTACTGACATGCATGGGTGAATTGCTTCACAGGTGTGTAGTGGTTGACTGTGCCAGAAGGCTGTACAAGGCTAGGTAAGGGTATACCTTGGCATCAGGCCACATGACAATGGTCTGCAGTGTGGCTCTAGTGTGTAGTGCCTGGATTGGCCAATACAGGTTGGTATTGTATTCACCATCCACTCATATGAGTTACTATTGTGGATGGTCAGTGCTGTGCAATGCTTGCCATGTATGTGTTCTATATTCCATAACAAGGATGGTGTCTGGGATGTCCACACATCCCACATGCATGTTCTTTGACATGTGGAAGTGTACCTGGGGTGTCTGGGAAATGTTGTGTAGACAGATTGTTATCATCAGATGTGCCATTCCTGACCTCATGTGGTGAGAACTGGCAATGGACACCAGGTTGACTCTGCATCTACATTGAAAGCATGATACAGGTATTCACTGGTATCAGTGGCATCTGTCCATATAGGGCATGTGTATAAGGCATGGTATGTTCCTCACTAGATGATTGCATGTGGTACAGCTGTGGTAACATTCCCATAGCCAATTGCATGGTAACACACTCCTATAACTAGGAACATCATGTGGGTGTTGACCCTTTTCATTCACTGTGACCAGGCCTTCATGTCGGTGTTTGGCAAACAGCATCACAGATGGTAGTGGGATATATATTTTTGGGTTACATTTGCTGGCTCTACAGTTGTTGCAGGCATCCAGTGGGGAACACAGTGAAGGTGGACTGTATGCAGTCATTTACCTATTGTAGGGATGGGACAGGGTGCCATGTCCTCCCTAGTTCACTGCAAGCACACCATGGTTACTATCTGTGGGCAATATGCAGGGAACTACCAACATAGTGGTTGTTGCCTATCTGAGTGTGTTTGTGTATGAGACATGGGTGGAGAGTGTGCTCTGGCTAATACAAGGGTTGCCTATATTGTTCCCAAGGCCATGATGTCACATGTAAGGGTATGGTTTGTCTACCCCAGCCTCTCTGCTGTTTGAAATATGTTACCCTTGTAAGGTGAACATTGTGACATAAAATAGGCCCACCATATAAGAAATTTGCAAAACTCGCTCTACAATGAGTTCTACCTCCACACAGGATACTTATCACACACACACACACACACACATACACACACCAATTCTCACAGTTGCCCTGTCTGGGATTAGTACTCCTTCCTAACTAGTACATTACACGACAGCATGACGCAGTTACAGTATGCACCATGGAGCTTACTGGGCTACTTTTCCCCCAAAGGTGTATATCAAAGTGAACAACATCAGCAGGCTTGCCAAAGTAGGACAATGGAAGTTGTAGTGACTGTGAATGGCCTCAAAAGCATTGATCCCTACACAGACAAACAAACACACACAAAGCTTTACAGTTGCCATGTCTGGGATTAGAACTTCTACCTAACTAGTATACCACACTACAGCATTACATAATTATAGCACACACCACGGGGCTTATTGGGCTACTCCTTCCCAAAGGTGTATATCAAAGTGAATGACATCATCAGTCTTACCAAAGTAGGGCAATGGAAGTTGTAGTGACTGTGAATGGCCTCAGAAGCATTGATCCCTACACAGACAAACAAAAAGACACACCAAGTTTTACAGTTGCCATGTCTTCAATTAGAGCTCCTACCTAGCTAGTACATCACACTACAGCATTATGCAGTTATTGCACACGCCACATAGCTTACTGGGCTACTCCTTCCCAAAAGGTGTATATCAAAGTGAATGACATTAGCAGGCTTGCCAAAGTAGGGCAATGGAAGTTGTAGTGACTGTGAATGGCCTCAAAAGCATTGATCCCTACACAGACAAACACAAAGTTTTACAGTTGCCATGTCTGGAATTAGAACTCCTACCTAACTAGTGCATCACATTACAGAATTACACTGTTATAGCATGCTCCATGGGGCTTACTGGGCTACACCTTCCCCAAATGTGTATTTCAAAATGAATGACATCAGCAGGCTTGCCAAGGTTGGGCAATGGAAAGGGTAGGTCATAGGTTCATAGGTTGGTACTAAGCTATCTGCCCTAGGGCCTATACATGCCTAGCCATGACACTTTCCTGGCTCTGTCTTCCCACAATATTTACTTCCCTGGACCCCTGTCTAGCAGAGCAACTGACATGATCCCCGGGTCAATTACCTATCTCTCATCCAAACGTCAAGGTTCCTTTAGAAGAGGGCCAAAGAGGCACTTTGCTTGACATGTATGGGCAGTCTTTTTCAGAGTCTGGGGAGTCTCTGGGTCAGGAACACATCCCTCCAGCATGCATTGTTCATTGTGATGAGAAGGTTTGGATCCCTGGAGAGTGTGTTTGTGAGGGATTTGGATTTCTTTAATTGTAGCATGTCCAACAGCTCTGGGTTTCACATGGCATTGTATGTTAAGCAGAGATCGCCTCTGAGTACACGATATGTGACAGAGTATAACTGGATGATTTTCAGACAGTCAGCATACGGCATCTGGTTTAGGCCTGTGATTCTTTTAGTGAGATATGTCTGCAGCCTTTCTAGTTGTTGCAGATGTCTTGTGAGGTACATACTTAATGGGCCATTGTAGTCTGTACTGGGTCTACTGAGAGATGACTACAGTCAGACAATGGCCTCCTTTTTCCTGGATGTAAAGCCCTTAATGATGAGGTGTGCCACATAGGTGGATTTCCTAACTGTTGTGGCGATGCAGTTTTCAAAGGTGAGACCACTGTCCACCTGTGTCCCTAAGTCTCTTATCACACTTTAGGTGTTTAGTATACTGCCACCTATGTGGTACTTCAAAGGTGCATGTCCCTTCTCAAAGGGGATAACTATACATGTATTGGCATTGAGCTTGAGGCCATGGTTCAGGCACCAAACATGTCTTTCTGTAAGGCCCTTCTGTAGAATATCCACATCATGTGGGGATTCAATATTGGCTCCCAGTGTGCAGTCATCTGCAACCTTTGTTAGCCAGAGTTCTTTAGTGTTGGCCTGTACTTCAGAGCAGTAGATGCCAAGCAAGAGCGGTCCCAGGACTGAAACCTGAGGTACTCCAACTGTCACATTTCTGAGCCTGGAATTGGTGTCACCTACTCTTGCAGTCTGGGTTCTGTCAGTACAGCAGTTGCTAGCCCATCTGGTGATGTAGGGATTATAGGCCAGCTTGATACATGTATCTATGATTCCAGACTGGGGGATGGTGTCAAAGGCCTTGGCGAGGTCCGGGTAGGCTGTGTGAACCACCTTACCCTCAACCACAGCTCTGGAGACTGATTTAAAGATGTCAATCAGGTTCAGGAGACATGATCAGCCCTTCACAAACCCAACCTGGGTGGGGTACAGTGTCTGCAGGTTGCCAATGTCTTTGTTTATAAGTTCCATGATAATACATTCCATGGCCTTGCAGATCAGGCACATCATACTGCTGGGGCTGTAGTTCCCAGGATCCAAGGTTGATCCCAGCTTGTGGATTGGGTTAACTGTAGTTGTGCGCCACACAGTGGGCATGAAGACTGAGGTGTGGCTATGATTAGACATGACACGTAGGTGAGGTGGCAGTTCATTTTGTAGTTCATGTAGTACACAGCCTGGGATGTTGACTGGTCCCATGGATGCTGTTTTCTTAGCTCTGGAGGATGTGTTTTTTATGTGTGTGCAAAGCATGACTGGTGTGCAATGAGGACTGTGTGCACAAACAACTGTGACTGTCAGATATGTATAGTCCACTGTTGTTGTCAGACATGGGCTTCATTTCTCTAAGTGTGGGAGCATGCCCAGTATGACATTCTGTATTGAATGTGTGAATCCATTCTAGGTAGGTTGTACTCCAGTTAAGTATTTTGTGTTCTACACCTACAGCTAGCAACCTTTGTCTGTGGGATATCTGTAGATCGGTTGACAATATGGGGTCAAAATGGGCAAAGGACAGTGGGTTCGTATAGGTAATTGTGTCTGTCCTCCTTCTGCTACATGGTCTTGGTGTTAGCAGAGATAATCAGACATATGTACTGTTTTACATTGTGATGTTTTATGTCATCAACTACTGTCAGGTATACATATTTGCTTGCAGTAATTACCTGGGGAACACAGGGTGAATGCAGCTGTGTCCAGTATTGTGGTCTGCAGCCTACATATTCTTGCACAATCATGCCATTCTGGAGGGGAAGCTGCAGACACTTGATGATGGGTCTGTGTAAATGGTTCAGCATGTTGGTACAGTGGTGGCTGAGGATCCCATGCTTGTACATCCATCGACATGACAGTATGGCTATATATCCTGCTGTGGCCATACTTCACAGCTGTACAGATTCACAAAGGTTACCTAGAGGCAGGGGTCATATTTCTGGACATTACCCCTTCACATTGTGGTTTATGAGCAGGTTTGTAGCCACCCATTAATGTGTTTGCAGGCAGGGATAATATGTGCACACGTCTAAGTTTCAGACTTCACACACTCCATGCCGTCCATGCTCCTTCCCCCCCTCTGTTATTCTATCCAATTCCAAACCTTATGCAAACATTATCTGATACATTCCCTATAGTTATCACTTCATCCCAACAGTAATTTGGTGTTAGTCCACAGTGCATGCAGTAGGACATGATGGACATGTTACTGGAATTTGTCAACATGGCCTTGCATTTGGGTTCTGTGGATGGTGTTATAGTTTTATTTGGGAGTCCATGACATAACATACATTGACGTGACAGTATGGCCATATCCTGCTGTGGCCATGCCTCACAGCTGTACAGATTCACAAAGATTACCCAGAGGCAGGGGTCATATTTCTGGACATTACCCCTTCACATTGTGGTTTATGAGCAGGTTTGTAGCCATCCATTCCTGTGTTTGCAGGCAAGGATAGTAAGTGCACACTGCTAAGTTTCAGACTTCACACACTCCATGCAGTCCATGCTCCTACCCCCCCCCATTATTCTGTTCTCTTCCAAACCTTATGCAAACATTATCTGATACGTTCCCTATAGTTATCACTTCATCCCAGCAGTAATTTGGTGTTGGTCCACAGTGCAAGCAGTAGGACATGGTGGACATGTTACTGGGATTTGTCAACATGGCCTTGCATTTGGGTTCTGTGGACTATGCTATGGTTTTATTTGGGAGTCCATGACATAACATACATTGGCAGTACAGGTGAGACACAGGCCTTTGGCAGAGGACTGTAGGGGATTTGGTGGTGATGCAGGCCAGCTGTACCAAGATGTTGCATTGTGTAACTCCTACAGTCCCAGACTGCAAGACACTATATTCCCCTGGGTTGACAGGGTAGGTGTGCAAGGTGTTAATGCCAATACTTTCTGTCATTATTGATCCAGTGGTGTGGATGCTGGCAGGGTGCTGCTTACATCTAGTGACACACCTGCATGGAAGACCTCTTCTGCATGCTGCATTCTGTGGCTTTTGCCATGCAGAGGTGGGGGTCACATTGTACTCATTCCCAACAGCAGGGATAAGACCTGTGAGGTACCTGTGGGTGATGGTGAGGTGAGTTGGGTGCATGTGTGCTATGGACAATACTTGCATCTGACTCACATATATACATGGGTCATTCCACTTATGCTGGCTTGTGCAGGGACCTCAGCAGTTTCTCAATACTTCATACCTGTGGTATTTGTGGTCTGCCACTGCTTGACCAGACGACATTGGTATTCCTTACTACAAACCCAACTAATGTGCTGCTAACCTGTATGCACAATTCCAAAGGTGTGCCCATTTCACAGTAACATATCATACACTGTCTGTCAGGGGTACTTCCCCCTGTCTACTGTTTGTATGTCTGGGCCCACATTCATACCATGTCCATCTTTCAGATGGTGACAGATATTACATCCAAACATTTACTATGGCTTACTGCTGGAATGTGTTTTGATGGGATGCATTATGTTTGGCACTGCAGTTGTGGGAACTTGGCCCTGTCATTGGCAGTACTGGCCAATAGCCGCCAGGACAAACCTCACCATGCCTACATGCTGACCACTCTCACGCAATATACTACACACACCAACCTAACACATGCAGCCCTGCATATTGTACACATGCTACAATCTATCCTGCTACTTTGACGAGCTCAGGTAATCTGTGCTCCACTGTTATTATACTTATACATACATGTTACTACATTTCTACATAGGATTGTGGGGGGGGGGGCACACCTGACAACTGTACACATTTGCTATAACTGTACTGGTATTTCAGGTATTCCATTTCATTCTGCATTCTGACCTCTCATGCAGACTAGAGGCATATCAGTGTACTGCAGTTCTTAGGTTTGATTGACCTACATTTCAGTTTCAGACTTCTTACCCTTCAGAACTAACATCCCACTGTACCCACCACTACCTGTTGTAGTCTTTCCGTGTCAGTCTGGAGGGGGGGCTGTTATCCATAGCCATCAATCAGAAGCTTTAGCACAGCCTTTGTTTGTGTTTGTCTATGCCTGTCCTGCTGGCTTAGACTGTTGTTGGATATGTGAGCCTCCCTGACTGGCATGTGTGTGTTCTATGGACACACATTTGGCCCACCACATTTCCTGCAGTGAGTTTTATTACATTGTCTAGTACTGACTACTATGGTGACACCAGTATCTGTTACAGATTTTATGCTGCCAGTATGGGTGTCTACTATCTGCTGGCATCCCATTCAGCCAGCCGATTCCCTTGCATGCTCACATCCATACCATAGATACAAGTAACAAAACATACTACTCCATTCAGCAATTGATAGGGAGAGTGACTTACCTTGTGGCTGTGCCAGTATTGAGGATGGTGCTGGAGGGCTGACTATGTCGGATGCACATAGTACACTCCCTATACATGGTTAAGCACAGGTAGTGTCATGTTTAGCATCCATTTTACTGTATGTGCAAGTCAGAGAGAGGTGTCACTCCCTGGGTTCCTACCATGTCAGTGTATGTACTATGCATTGCCTCTTTGCCAAGGCCTGGGCATACTGGGCATACCTCCTTCTGCCTAATAGGGCAGGCTCAGATTGTTAATCTTCTGAGTCACTCTGTGCCTGTGGAGGCCTTGGCAATGGTGGGGGCATTGTGTTGCCCTGCCCCGTGCTGTTCCTGCTGCAGCTGTTTCCACAGGATTATATTGTGTAGCATGGCACATACGATGATAATATGGGTACATGTAGCTGACGAGTACTGCAAAGCTCCACCGGACATGTCCAGGCACTGGAACCATGACTTGAGCATCCTAAATACATGCTCTGTTATGATTCTGGTCTGTGCTTGTGCCTCATTTTGGAGTTCTTGTTCAGGTGTGTGTGCATTTCTGATGGGTGTCATCAGCCATGGCTCCAGTGCTAACCAGAATTCCCCACTAGGTGGCCATAAGGGATGTCCCCATTGGCAAATCTCTGGTACAGCTGCATCATATGACAGATGTGGGAGTCATGATAGCTGCCAGGGCAGCCAGCACACACATTCATTATAATGCCCTGGGCATCACACTTGACCTGGCAGTTGATGGAGGGGAAGCCCTTGCGGTTGATGTAGACCCTACCCCACTCACCAGGTGATGCTTTGATGTGTATGTGCATGCATGAAACCTACCGCCATTTAAGTAACAAAGCCAAAACCTAAATCATAAAAGATAAGAGAACCTACTATATTCAAATTTAAAACATCCATCATAATAATCCACAAAAATTCTGAAGTAGTATAAAAAAATTTCTTCAACATGGACAATCATCAGCCCCATTTCCCATCACCTCCAAAACCATAGATAGCCTGGCCACTCAGTTCAACTCTTTCTTTATAAACTCTATCCTATCTCTCTTAAATAATACAAACTACACCCCTCCATCCATTCTACACCCATCCTCTCCCCATTCCACTGCCTTCTCACTAGAGCCCAGTCCTCTACTATAAGAAAATTGCTACATAAATTAAAACCCACAATCCTCGCAATTGACCAATTACCTAACACATTCCTCAAGTTAGCAGCTGACTCCATTGCCTATCCTATATCTGTATTGATTCATAGATCAATGAAAGAACAGCATGTTCCCAAACTTCGGAAAACCTCATACATCATTCCTCAACACAAATGTGGTGTATCAACCAAATTCTTGAACTATAGACCAGTACCTATCCTCTCCCATTATCCAAAATTCTCAAAAAATGTGTCCATACTCAACTTATGGACTACCCTACCCATAACAAACTGCTAACAAACTCCCAGCATGGCTTCAGGCCTAATTATAGTACAGCTACTTCCCAATTAAGCTTCACTGACACTATTAATCACCTAAAAGACAATGGTCATCAAGTAGCATCCATCTTCTTAGATATGTCCAAGGCATTTGACACTGTTTCACTTCAAAAAATACTAAATGAAGTTGCATCATTAAATCTATCTCACTCTGCTCTATCTTGGTTTCAAAACTATCTCACAGACTGACATCAAGCTGTCAAATGGCAAAATTACCTATCCTGTCACTTACCTGTGTCAGTAGGGGTGTCAGTAGGGGTCCCTCAAGGATCAGTCGTAGGCCCATTGCTTTTTATAGTCTTTACTAACAAGCTGCACACTGCTACCAACCTTGCAACCACTATTCAATATGGAGATAATTCAGCCTTAATATGCGCTGCCCCCTACCTGTCCCAGCTACAAGAAAAAATCACAAAAATCCTTCACAGATATAAAATCTTACCCGCTAGTCAATAACTTATATTAACTCCCAAGAAAACAAAACGTATTCTTTGCTCCAACAAAAGCCCAACAACACCCTTTGTTATCTTCTCAGGGAATAATACCAAAATAGAACCCACACCTCAAACTAAACTACTAGGAGTCACTATTGATAGTAACCTTAGATTTGATAAACATATCTCTGAACTTATTAAAAAGACCTATATCAAACTTGGTACTGTCTACAGGAGCAAACAATTCCTCACCAACTCCACTAGGCAGTCCATTGCTAGGACCTGTCTTCTCTCCACCCTGTTATATGCCTCACCAATCTTTACAAACCTCAGAAAATCAGACATAGCCAGACTAGAGGCATGTTATAACAAAGTAGCCAAATTTTCCACAAATTCCCCACATAAGTCCCACCACTGTTTAGCGCTCCAGCGGCTCAACTGGCTTGAACTACTGAATCTCCTATATCTCCATCAAATAACCACTGCACATAATATCATTACCAATCTAGAAAAGTGTCCTGCACTCCAAAACCTCATCCAACCATACTCTAACCTCAGAACCCTAAGATCCACAATCTAATCATAGCTTCAGAGATGCCCTATATTCTAATCATATCTCCAAAGCCTGGAACTCCATCCCCCAGAATATCCTTAATACTACCAATCCTGCCAAGTTCAGACAACTTCTGAGGACCCATCTAACCAATAACTGTCAATGCTCTTGCACAGCCCCTGGCTAACCCATTAACTACCTCTACTATTTTCCACTTTTCCTCAGCCACCTTCTTTATCTCAACTTCCACTAAATTCACCTTACCTTTCTTTCCCTCATCTTCCCACTATCTCTGCCCATTAACCACTGTCCTTACTACTGGTTCCTCCATCTGCTAGTAATTTTTACTTGTTCTCACCCTCACTACTAGGACCTACTATTTCCCCTTTTCTGTGCAACTTTCCCTTCTCAGCTCAACCCTCTATAAGGTGACCAGCCATTTTCCTTTCTCTGCTACTTACCTTTCAAAGCTCACCCCTCAACAACTGTAGGTCCTTGCACACCTATCTTTAACTCAATACTTAAATTATTAACTACTATCTTAGACTATAAAGACACCTTGCTACTCTGTTGAACTATCTATATCCAGTCCAAAGCAGTCACAGTTAACCCAATATCTCTAGTATAAACCATTGTATTGCATGTATTTAAATTGTTCAATTATTAATCATTCCTTACCTTTAATGACATTTACTACTTCTTGTCTTATGTTAATTTTTTATTATCAGTACTATATATGTGTCGCCTTTATTCAGTTGTTATAGTTTGTATTATTACATGTACCTTAGTAGTTTTTCTGCAAACAAATGTTAAATGAATAAATAAAAATAAATGTGTGTGTGTGTGTGTGTGTGTGTGTGTGTGTGTGTGTGTGTGTATATAAATATATATATATATATATATATATATATATATATATATATATGTGTGTGTGTGTGTGTGTGTGTGTGTGTGTGTATTTTTTGATAGGTAGATGCATATGTACATTATATAAGTCCATACGTTCATATGTGGTTACTAGGCTATAGGCACAAGAGCTATTTTAGTACTAGCCAAGCATACTCCAAATTTACCCAAATATTGTGGATGTGCCAGTAACCTAGTGGAATTTTATGAGTTATGGTATAGGCTTGTACACATCAAGTGTCCACAGGCTGCTCCATGAGGAATATTGGTGCTAAATCAAGGGTAAATTTGAGATTTCCCATCTATTGATCCCAGTTATATTTGAATATGGTTAGGATGAGCTTTGATTGACATGGATGGAAACACACTCACACACACACACACACACACACACACACACACACACACACACACACACACACACACACAGGAATATATATATATATATATATATATATATATATATATATATATATATATATATATATATATATTCATAGAAAGATATATATATATATATATATATATATATATATATATATTCATAGAAAGGTATATATATATATGACATACATACAAACAAATATTTCAGACATGGGTGTTAATGCCCTTCTAGCCTGCCAATATACCAAAACAGTTGTTCCCATAATAAGTGCCCAGGCTATTCTTAAAAATATCTAAACTTGTGATTGCTTTAATGTAATTTTGTAGTCTATTCCACATGTCAGCTGTTCTCTAAGATAACCAATTAATACACTTCTCATTTCTATAGAATCTTCTCTTTAAGTTGTCTGATGATTTTTCTACTACTTTTTGATAATGCCAAACATTCCCAGAGGTAGTGGTCTCTAAATTCCCTATATACCTGAATAAGGTCTCCTGTTAAATGTGCATATCAGACACTGTGCAAGTTCAGATATTTTAGTCTTTCATAGTAATAACTTAAATGTTCACATCCATGGATGCCCTTGGTATATTTCTGTGGTACTCTTTCTAGTGTACTCAGGCTTATTTCTTATAAGGTTTCCATATTGTTATGTCATACTCAAGTTTGGGTCTTATGTAACTAATCAGCAATGACTTCATCATTTCTGATTTCCTAGATTTTATAAATCTTTTTATACAATCTATAATTCTATAACTATCATTAACCAATTGGTTGATATGATTAGAAAAAACTCAAAGCTTGATCTTCCTATATACCCAGGTCCTTCAGTGACTCTACAGTTTCAATCACTGTGTGCTGTATAAATATTCACCTTTCAATTTATATCTCCCTAATCTCATATGTTCATTATATTAGTTTTTGATGTATTTATCAGCATATTATTCTCCTGTGCCCAAATGGTCAATTTAGTCAGGTTCTTTTGCAGACATGCCCTATCTGTAACGCATGTAATCAGTTTACCCAATTTTAAGTCATATGCATACAGAATATAGAACACCTCAGATGAAAAAGACATATATGAAAGATACAATCTAAACATGTATGGACCGAGAACAGAGCCCTGTGGTACACCCTGATTGTACCTTAAATTTCAACTGTCCAATTGCTGTATGATACTTGCCGTGTCCTATTTGTAAGCCATACAGTTCTCTATCTTATTAAGAGTATATCAACATCTAGTTCTAATTTACTGACCATCGTTTTGTGTATGACCCCATCAAATTCTGCAGTTAAATCTATATGAATTACATCATAGCACAATTTTTCATTCATAGCTGTTACATACCTCTCAACCTCTCAGTGCAAGAAATCTGGACAAAGCCTTAAAGAATGGGGGGACAAAGGCCCAAAAAAGGCACAGTGTTTACATGTTGATCTTATAAACTTAGAAAGTTGTTACAATAACAGGTTTTGCATTATTAAGTATTTTCTGAAGGATATAAAATCTGAACTCAAATGTCTGTCATTATTTAGTATTATTTAGTGACTTCAATGTTCAAAGATTTGCCAGAAAACCACACATTTTATGAGGAACAGACCAAAAATATGAGGCAAAAATCTGGATGTTCTGCAAAAATCTGTACAGTTGAGAGGTATGAGCTGTTATTATTTTGTTATAGAACATTATGTTTCTGGTGGTAATATATCTATTTTCAACATATACATGCTGATGTATGGTTTCAAGTCACACCCATTCCAGTTCTGACAATAAGTTATCCAGTATTACCGTCTCCATTATTTTTCCATGACATGAAAATAAACTTAAGGGTCTGTATGACTCTGGGTTTCTCCTATTACATTTCCCTTAAAGATAGCTTTAACAAGTGCATGTCTCAAATCTAGAGAAATTTCCCTTTATTTATACAACCTACTAAACAATAGATATAATGGTACTGCAAATTCTTGCTAAGTGTTCCCAGGTCATTATTAATAATTATGTCTCTTCCTTGTGCTTTGTTTGGATCCAGTTTACATAATTCTTTTTCAGTGTAATCTAATTTGATTTCAGTATCTGAGGTGACCTGGATGTCACTAGGACAATTTATCACACACTTTGTGCAGCCAAACTGCTTTGAATAAGATTTTGTAAATATATCTATAATATATTATGTCCAAGAATAAATTTTAGAACCTACACATAGTTTATCAATTTGGATGTCTTTACTCTTTCCACATCTTATGTATCTGTAAAATGGTTTCTATTAAGATCAATATCTTTATATACATTTTCTTTACATTTTTCTTGATCTTGTCTCCACTATGCTTAATTTGTCTCTCCAGCTAGTTTATTTCATGTCTCTCCAGCTAGTTTATTACAGTTTTCAAAGTTGTGGTTCTACCTCTTTTCCATTTCTTATACTTTATGTCTAACACCTTAATCAAGTATTTTGATTTTACAGAAATATATCCTCCCAACTTGTATGCCTAGATCCTGATAATAAACATTTAATTTGATTTTTTTCATTCAAACAATATCTCTTTCAAAACTTTTTACATTCCTTCTACAGTTTTTCCATTGAACGCACCACTCCAATTAGTTTTACATGGTGACCATTTTGCTTTCATATAATCTGTTATTAATCTTCTCTATATTGGTTCAGATTTCAGTTTTGCAGAATTATCTAGCAACAAATTCATAGGTTCATAGGTTGGTACTAGGCTATCAGCCCTAGGGCTTATACAAGCATAGCCATAACAATTCCCTGGCTATTTCTTCCCACAATATTTACTTCCCTGGACCCCTGTCTAACACGGTGACTGACGTGATCCCCGGGGTAAATTTCCTATCTCCCATCCAGTCATCAAGGTTCCTTTTGAAGAGGGCCAAGGAGGGGCTCTGCTTGATTGGCAGTCTATTCCAGAGTATGGAAAGTCTCAGGGTCAGGAAGCTATCCCTCCAGCATGTTTTGTTCATTGTGATGACAAGGTTTAGGTCCCTGGAGCATGTGGCTCTGATGGATTGGGATTTCTTTAAGTGTAGCATGTCCAACAGCTCTGGTTTGACATGGCCTTGTATGTTAAGCAGAGATCTCCTTTGAGTAGACGATATGTGACAGAGTATAGCTGGAGTTGTTTTAGTCAGTCAGCATAGGGCATCTGCTTTAGGCCTGTGATTCTTTTAGTGAGGTGTTTCTGCAGCCTTTCCAGTTGTTGCAGATGTCTTGTGAGGTACATACGAAATGGGGTGTTGTACTCTATGTTGGTTCTAATGAGGGATGAGTACAGTGGGACAATGACCTCCTTTTTTCTGGATGAAAAGCTCGTAGTGATGAGGTGATCCACATAGAAGGATTTCCTGACTGTTGTGGTGATGTGGTTATCGAAGGTGAGACCACTGTCCACCTGTGTTCCTAAGTCTCTTATCACACTTTCAATGTTTAGTGTACTGCCACCTATGTGGTAATTCATGAGTACATGTTTTTTCTCAAAGGGGATAACTATACACTTTTTGGAATTGAGCTTGAGCCCATGGCTTTGGCACCAAGCATCTGTTTCTGTAAGGCCCTTTTTGTAGAATATCCGCATCATTTGGGGATTCAATAATGGCTTCCAGTTTGCAGTCATCTGCAAACTTTGTTAGCCAGAGTCCCTCAGTGTCGGCCTGTACTTCAGAGACGTACATACTGAACAAGAGTGGACCCGGGACTGAACCCTTAGGTACTCCACTTGTCACTTGTATGGAGCTGGATTTGGAGTCAGCTACTTTTACAGTGTGGGTTCTGTCAGTAAGCCAGTTGGCAACCCATTGAGTGACGTAGGGATTTATGCCCAGCTTAGTAAGTTTATCTATGATTCCAGAGTGGGGGGATGGTGTTGAAGGCCTTGGCTAGGTCTAGATAGGCAGTGTGGACTGCCTTACCCTTGTCCATGACTCTGGAGACTGATTCAAAGAAGTCAATCAGGTTCAGGAGACACAATCAACCCTTCATGAACCCAAACTGGGTGGGGTTCAGTGTTTGAAGGTTGCCAATGTCTTTGTTTATAAGTTCCATGATAATACGCTCCATGGCCTTGTAGATCAAGCTCATCAGATTGATGGGACGGTAGTTCCCAGTATCCAAGGTGGATCACCCCTTGTGGAGTGGGGATAACTGTAGCTGTACACCACTCAGTGGGCACGAAGCCTGAGGTGAGGCTATGATTAAACATGACACTTAGGTGAGGTGCCAGTTCATTTTGTAGTTCATGTAGTACACAGCCCGGGATGTCATCTGGTCCCATGGATGCTGTATTCTTAGCTTTGGAGAGTGCGTTTTTTTACCTGTGTGGTTGTGATTATCGGAATTTAACAATCTTTCTGTATTGAGATGGGCCCTTTAAGGGGTGAGAGGGGGTTGAAGTTGGCACTGAATCGATCTGCCAGGATATTGGCAATGTCCTTGGGATCACTATATTTAATGCCATTCTGTTGTAGCTCAGAGCAGATCTGAGCATTGCCATTTAGATTCTTGACATAGCTATAGAATGTCTTGTGGTTGCCTTTGGAATCTTTGGCAATTTTATTTTCATAACTAGCTTTGGAGGATTTTATGAGGGATCTCAGCTTCTTATTGAGGCTAGTAAGGGAGTTTTTTGCATCCTGGGATTTTCCTCTTTTCTGCAACAGTTTCTTCCTTCTGTTGTATAGTTTGTTTATGACAGGGGACCACCAGATTGGCTTCCTTTTTTTGGAGCAGAGTGTCTTGGTTCTATTTGGGATGGCACAATTCATGCACTAGTGGATGTGCTCGTACAGTGCTTTAGTGTAGGATTTAGCAGTCGAACTTTCAGTTCCCGTCTGCATGGGTGACACGAAGCTTGTCACTTCTGACTTGAGTAGCATGAAGTTCGCCTTGGAGAAGTTTTTTATGGATGTTTCCTTACTGGGGAGTGGGCGTGGGATATGGATGTCAAAGGTGATTAGGTTATGGTCAGACCTAACCAACGAGGGGGTGACCACTGGTGTGGAGCATTGATTTCCCATGTTGGTAATGACCAAGTCCAGGATATTGGAGCCCCTGGTGGGACTATGGATTAGTTCATCCAGGGCATTGAAATTTGTGAATTCCAAGAACCGTTGGGCAAAGGTGTTGGTACACGAGTAGTTTTCCCAGTTAATGGCAGGGTGGTTGAAATCACCCAGTACTAGTGTATTTGGTTGTATCTTAATATTTTCCAGCGTGTTTAGAAAGGTGTAGTGAGAATCTTGGGGCATGGTGGGGGATCTGTAGCAAGCTACAATTTGGATTGCAGTCTTACCTAGTATTAGTTGCACCTGGAGAATTTTGGATGCATTGTGTTAGGCAACTAGCCTGGAGATGTGAATATCCTTGGTGAATATGGACACTCCTCCACCTTTAGTGTTTTGGTCCTGGTTTGGTGGCTGAAAAGTGTGGTATGAGTTGTAGCTTGGTATTGCAGGGGTGCTCTCTGTAGCCTTGAACCAGGTCTCAGTTACTGCACAGATATCAATGTTCTCCATTTTTATGAGTGCCCTAAGAGAGTGCATTTTGAGGTTTAGACTTTTAGCATTGAGTAGCATTGACTTCAGATTTTGCATACTTGTACCTGTTACAGTGGTGATTTTGTCCTTTGAGCCTTGCCTAAAAAAGGCACTATAGGGGTGGCAAGAGCCTTAGACAGTAACCTAAATCCCAGGGGTGACAGGTACAGACCATCTCTGGCAAAGCATCATGGTTTGTTGATCATGTTATCCCAGGCAGACAAATACTGGATCCCCTTTGAATGACACCAGAAGCTTAGCCAATTGTTGAAGTCAATCATTTTGTCCTTATTCACCTTTATATCCTCATGACCACTGCACATCAACGATGGTAAAGCCTGACATGAAGTAATATTAATTTCTTTAGGAACTCAGAAAATTTCTAGTATGTCCATTCCCTGGTAGGCTTTTTTTACAATCTATTACAATGGTTATTCCTGAACATACATTAGGAATAATTTCCCTACTAATGTTGAATCAATATTACTCCAGGCTTTTTCTATTAAATTTAAGTCCCCAGCCACTATTATTGTTCCCTCTTATGTTTCATGCAAGAAATGTATGAATTCCTCTAGGTAATCAGCACTTGACTTTGGTGGTCTATATGCACTCAAACAATTGTTATATGTTCCAGAGTTGTTTTTATTGTCACAGATAGTATTGGTGTTATCACTGAACATGTAATAATGACATGTCTCATAACAATCTTTAATCCCTGTCATAACATCTTCACCTGAATTTTTTGTTAAAATGTTTGTTACAGTAAAAATATTTATACGCTGACAGAACTGGATTCCAGTCATTGTTCTTTAACCGTGTTTCACAAACAATAACAACATCAGTCTTGTTGGAACTTAGCCAATTTTCAAATAATAAAAATATTATTAATGCTCCTAGCATTAACATCCATAAGAGATGCATCAAATGTTGCTATCTGTGAACTGTTAAATTTTCAGCCTGGCAAGAATCCTGCCTCATGATTGTCAAATATTGCAAAATATCTGTTACAAGCATTCTCCTCCTTGATCTTGATAAGTGCACACCATCCTGTCTGAATGCATGTGTGTCCAAAATTAGGCTAGGATGCTCACACATTTCCATTTTTTTTAAACAGGACATTTTTTCATGTAGGTATTTACACCAAAATATTTTCTTTCATGGTGACCTCACTCTCCTTTTTGTATGTGATTTGTGAAAAGTACATCCAAACATCTGTACAATCCATGCTATCTAGAAGGGCTGTAAGTTCCCTACTGACAGAGTCCTTGTGAATGAGATCATTTGTACCAACATGAATAGAAACATATCCATATTTCCTTACATTATGGCATTCTATGGCCTGTCTCACATTCTTTATTTTTGCTCCTAGCAAGCATAACACTATCCGATGTTCATTATCTTTTCTGCAAATGTAAGAATTAGTTCCTGTAATAACTGAATATCCAAGTACAGGAATATCTTTTCTGACTATATCTGAATAATCTTCTACTAATAATTCAATAATATATGCTCTGTCAGTTGTTACAAAGCAATGATCTTCATCACCATTAGTCTTATTAATCCCAATGTTTTCATTGCTAATTACACTTAAAAGCATACAATTCTCATCCAGCTGGCTTTGTACATCCACAGCTTGAGCCATGTTGTCAACATCTGTCTTTCTCCTCATTTTTCTTACAGTAATGTTCTTAAATCCTTCCACGTTCATTTTTGATTTCTGCCTTTTCACCTGCACCTTGCCTCTTTTTTCTACCTTCATTTTAGAAAAATGATGCCTTTTTCTGTAGGCTGAAGCTTTTCTAATAGAAAAATGTTATCATTCCCTATAATCTGTGGGTTACGTAACAAAGCAGTGTATTATCTTTGCTTTAAAAAAATGATCAGTTTCTTTTTTTTCCTCGTTATGTTTTGTGAAATTCTTTCTTTCTTTTTTATTTTCTTCTATATGCTCTGAATCATCAGATTACTGAATACCTGAATCCACAATTCCAAAATTGTCAGTGGTATTATCTTGTTCAATATGGGTATGGTGATCTTTACAGAGAATTGACACGTCCTTTCCTAAATGTGTTCTGTTTGATCTTTTTCTAACATTATTTATCTCATCAGCCCATTTATTACTGTATATATAACAGCAGTTTTCCAAGCTGTGCCAATTAAACTAGTGCAATTGTCATCAGTAAGTCTATTTTCTACTAATAATGGTAAGCAAATAATCCAACTTTTACATGAGGAACAAAAATCACCAATGTTATCAGGTGTTACCTTAAATATACATAGCATTTAGTACACTATAGAGGATACTTGTACTTTAGCAAGTAATTAATGGCATTCTCATTTAAGGAATCCATATTCAGCTGCAAATGAATAAAGAACTCTAAAAGAAAAGGATGATCAAAATCAGTTGTCCCAGTCCCCTTCAATAAAACACGTCACACCAAAATTACATTTGACAACCTTTATTAACTTCCAACAACATAACTTTATTGCATCATTTGAAATGTTAATCACAACATGAAAAACCTTGGAACCACAACATGTAAAATTCTTGTAACATTACATCAAGGCAGCGAACCCCCTGCTCATCCTGCCCAAATAAAGAGCGTCCAAACCACCACTCACTTATTCCTACTAATCAAAGCAGCGTCCTATTGCTCACTTTCATTCCCCAAACTCCTTGCATCAACACCCAGCACCAACAAGGAGAATAGAAGAGGGACAAGCCTGTCCTTCTTCTCTGTCCAAGACACATCTTAATAACTATGTCATTCAAAGTAATCCAAAAAGAAAGGTAGGGAGGGTGAGTAGCATGATCATGCCTAAATATGATTCCCCTCCCCAGTTATACTCATATAAAAACACCCAAGTCCCACCCTACATCTACCTCACTTCCTCTAAACATTCCCATATTAAATTAAACGTTCCCAATCCAAAGTCTAATCAAACCTCCTTTACTTCTTAAGCTTAACCTCCTTCCAAAAAAGAACCCCCCCCAGCCCCATTTCACTCCCTCTAATCCCTAAACTAAAGATGTCCCTGGACAAATTGATTTTATTCCAAACCTCATTTACCACAGAACTCAAACAGAATTTAAATCAACTTCTATGAGAAAAATCACACAAACAATATACAACTAAATATTAAATTAAGTACAGTGAAGTTGTTGCTTTGACCGTACATGTTGTAAAAGTCACATAAATGCTGGAATTCTTTTACGTCTCTTGTGGACACACCTCTTTTTAACAGTAAAGATCAATAAATCACAAACCAAGACAGGTTTGTTCAAATAAGCTCTGGATTGTTCTCTCTGTAATCTGTGTGAATTTATAACTGGCTAAACCCCATGGGATGGCTAGAGTTTTTCTGCCTTAAACCTATCCCTTTCTAATGACAAACAGTGAAAATTAAAGGGAAAGCAACAAAATAAAAATCAAAGCAAATATTGTCTACAAACTATATATTCCTTCCTATAAACAGTGAAAAACAGTGATAAATAATACAATATATATTCAAATAAAAACTTCTTTTACCAGGCTACTGCACAATTAATCATAAACCATGACAGGATTGTTTAGATAGGTTCTGGATATTTGACAGTCATTAAGGTGGTTGAGAAGTAACTGAATCAAACAGACGAAAAGCAGGTAAAGCTAATCAAAAATCAGCTGACCACACATTAACAGCATAGCTCTCAGCCTTCCATGTCCAAAATGAGGAACACTATCCCTCATAATGTGGAACAAATGGCCAAAATGTGGAACACATACTAATGGCTTACTAACAACTTCAACTAGGAAGATCATAGGATGGTTAAAATATGCTGGTTTTACTTATAAAGAAGATCTTTTAATGAATTAATATGATTCATTTCTATTTACAATGGATTTCACTTAAAAAAATCCCTAACACTGAATGTGTGACAGAATCTTTCAATGTGGAACTTTGAGGAACTTCGAGGAACATGAACTTTTTAAGACCCCAAATGAGGTACATTCCTCATAATGAGGTACACTTGAGTGGTATGATTAACAGCTTTCTTTCTGTGAGAGATTACAAAACAGTGGTAAGTGGAAAATTTGCCCTTTCCCAACTGTAGTGTGATCAGAGAGTTGCTATATATAATTAGCAATAGATATGGGGAGAGCAGGGGGACTTGCCCCCTTGCAAAAAATAGTGCTTCTTTTTAGAATATTTCAGTTTGGAGCAGTTTTCTCCAATATTTTGTTTGATGAGTTAAGTATTAGATCAAGTGTCACATGCTTATATATATATATATATATATATATATAGAGAGAGAGAGAGAGAGAGAGAGATACTTCACTCATCCAAATGGTGCTTGTAATGCTGCAGTGCAATGAAGAACAAATAAACAACTCCATCCACCAAACTTCAGCACTTGTAACCACATATAGTCACATAATAGTGTGATCCAAAATTAATTTTAATCAGCTAGAATTCAAACAGTTCCAAAATATAACAAATATCACAATGGCAGGGGACAAGTCACAAACTGGTTTCACCCTATGGCATCATCAGTGTGTTAACTAGAAGTACTAAACATCAGGAAATATATAGCATCCCTATTTAAAGACACAGTCCATCTAAAAAGATACAAGCCATCAAAAAGAACACAGTCTATGAAAAAGAGATACAATCATCAAAAATTATAAGCCCTCAAACCATACTCAAAATAATAAAAAATGTATTATAAAAATATTTTTAGAACCAAAAACCAAATAATTATGTGACATTAAACGTGTTCATTTAAACCTGGTTTGAACATTAGTCCTAAATAAACAATCCACATACTTTATTTTCTATTTAAAATAAAGTGTTTATGTTTATCTAACAAGCTATCACCCACCACCATATCAGTGCTACAAAAACAATATGAGCAGTAGTATGATTTAATAAATGTTTATATAAGGCACTTCTTGGACATCTACATTGTATGTCACTCAAATGTAGTGCAATTCTTTGCTTAAAGGGTCTAGATATCTGACCAACATAGAATGCTCCACACTGACACACCACTAAATAAGTCACTCATTCACTTGTACATGTAATCAGATGTCTAATATCGAATACTCTTGACGTATTCACCAAAATGAATGACTTAGTTCTAGTTACTACCTTACAATATGAATAATTTCCACAAAAAGTACTTCCAAAAAAATTCAATGGGATTTAATTTTACCAATGACATTTTTACTTTTTTTTAAACCAGACAGATGTTCACCAATTGTTCTACCCCTACAGTAGCCATACAAGCATTGGTTGCCCAAGAATTGACCAAAAAAGAAAATGATTTTAAATAATGCCAAAATATATCTATGGTTGCTCTCAATTTAAAGTTATTGGCCCCAAAAGTAGTGATAAAATAACATTTATTAAGGTCTTCAACTGTATTCCATCCATTATTAACCACAACCATCTCTAGATTTGTCAACAAGTTATCCCTTGATTGTTATGTAGCTATGTCCTTGGCAGATTTATTTGCCTTGGACAAATATCCCCTATGTAAAAAACCTATTCTGCATATTAATAGCTTCTTTCTGGAAACTGAAATCCATACTACATATACGTCTTAGCCATAAAAAGTTTGACTTGGTAATATTATGGACAGTATGTTGAGGACAGCAACTCTGGGCATGCAATAATGGAGTTTTTAGAAAAAAGTTTTTGATATATATTGGTGGCAATTATTCTGTCTGTTAATTTCATGACATTAATGTCCAAGAAGTCCACATTAAATAAATCAGTCTTCCCAATGAATCCCAATCCAAAATCATTATGATTCAAATATTGTAAAAATTGTTCCCATTTATCAACTGGTCTACACCATACTGCCCGATAATCATCAAGGTAACATCTCCACATATGTTGGTATTTGGAGAAAGGATTAATATCATCATAAATAAGTTTGAGTTCCAAAAACCCCATAAATAAGTCAGCATAAATTGGGGAAAAAGAGCCATCCATAGCTGTACCCTTGATTTGCAGATACCAGTTCAGACCGTATCTGAACACATTCTGTTCCAAAACTATACCTAATGCCCTCAAAATAAACTGGACTTGATTTTACAAATACATTTTAGAGTATTCCAACCAGTGTTTAACTGCCATTATACCACCAAAATAGGGAATGCTGGTATATAAGAATTGTACATCCAAAGTGCTCAGATAAGCTCCAAGTGGAACCTGTAAAGCATTCATTAACAAAATGCACTCATTAGTATCCTTGTTACGAGCCCTAACAAATACCAAAAGTGGCTTAAGTGTACATTCCAAATACATTGACAGTGGTTCAATAAGAGTACTCCTTCCAAATACTATGGACTTGACCCAATGGGTTGAGAATAGATTTATGTATTTTTGGTAAAATATAAAAATGTTGAGGTTTAGGATCATCCACCATTAATTGTTGTACCAAACTTTCAGTAATAAAGCCCTTTTCTTTCAAAGCCAACAAAAAAACATCAATATATGATTTAAATTCAGAAGAAGGATCATAAGGCAATTTACAATACGAAACTACATCATTCAATTGTCTGGATGCTTCCAAATCATAGTCAACCCCATCCCAAACAACAATGGCAGCACCTTTATCTGCATTCATAATATTTAAGTGTTGATTAGTCTTAAGCTTATTTAAAGCAGTCATTTGTTCTTTGGTCAGATTGTGGCTAAAATTTCTAAAAATAGAGGTTTGATACAGATCTAACTCATTAAATACCTGTTGTTTAAATAACCTCACAATAGGATGATAAGGGTGTTGAAAATTAGATTTTTTTAATTAAAAGAAGTGTCACGCACACTTCTAAACCCCTGTCATTGTGTAAAGTAATACCTTAAATTTAAATTACGACAAAATTGCTTCACATCCATAACAAAAGAATGAAAAGAAACAAAAAAGATGGCACAAAACCTAACCTTTATTTAACAACTCAATTTCATCCTGAGTAAAAGAGGGAGAAGAAAGATTTATCGCCAACTGATTTTCATCAGTCACATCTGCATTATGAATATCAAATCCATGTGATATATTCACATATGCATCATCTTCCTGAACTTGGTCTTGATCGTTACTCTGCCTCTGTTTTCTCCCACCCCTTCTAAAGGGCCCCTAGATCATTTAGATCACCAGTATCAGTCTCAGTATTAGTGTCATTAGAAGAAAGCTCAGACATGCTAGACTCAACATTGACTGAATCAGTAGATTTACGAAGGATAGAATGTGGTCGCTTGCATTTTTGTCCAACAATATTCTTGGTAGAATTAACAAATCTAACAGCCCTTTCAACATGTTTCCAGGTCTAGGCAGTATGATTTTGATAGTCTGTTGAATCACGTTGATATTTTTTAATCTTACGAGACCGTAATTCAGATTCATAATCAGTAATCTCTTTGAAAAATTACTATATCTGGCCACAAATCCATCTTGTAATGAAAAACTTTGAACATTCTCATATGCTTTTTTAAGTTTCTCAGACAAAACAGTCCATTGTTGATCATAATATTCAATTAGTAATTTTATAAACATTTTAAAAGCATTTGTTTGAATTTGACGACATTTTTGTACAAATACTTCATTGTCTGTTGTTACTCATGGTTCAACATAAAATTGAACCACCTCGGAGCAATGTCTGCATTCAAATAAGCTCTTAATAACTTGTTATGCCACACATTGGCCCTTAATTTCGATTTGTGACTTGTCCCTTGCCATTATGATAGCTGTTATATTTTGGAACTCTTTAAATTCCAGCTGATTAAAATTAATTTTGGATCACACTATTATGTAACTACATGTGCTTACAAGTGCTGGAGTTTGGTGGATGGAGTTTTATATATATATATATAGATATAGATATAAAATATGTATATATAGATAGATATCGATATAGCTCTCTCTCTCTCTCTCTGTATATATATATATATATATATATATATATATATATATATATATATATATATATATATGGGTACATATCACTTCACCTAAAACTCATTTCACCTAAACCCATTTCACCAAGACCAAATCACCTAAAGTTCATTTCACCCAAAACTCATTTCACTGACAAGTAGTACTCTAAAGCAAGTCAATGGTATATGTCCTTTTCCCCACTGTAGTGCGATCCTGGTATTAGTATATGTATTATGGGGGTAGGGGGGGTTCAGCCCCCCACATTGAGGTTGTGGGGGGCATAGCCTCCCACCTTGTTGGCTTTTACCAAATAATGTAAAACAAAACCAGACACCATAAAACCAAAGTAAGTAGGGGGTTAAGCCCCCAACACCCCCCAACTATATATACTAACATCAGGATCGCACTACGGTGGGGAAAAGGACATATACCTTTGACTTGCCTTATTGTACTACTTGTCAGTGAAATGAGTTTTAGGTGAAATGAACTTTAGGTGATTTGGTTTTGGTGAAATGAGTTTAGGTGAAATGAGTTTTAGGTGAAGTGCTACATACCCATATATAGATATATATATATATATATATATATATATATATATATATATATACAGATAGATGTATTATACATATAGATATATGTATGTATACACACAAATATGCATGCCCACACACACGCGCGTACACATACACATACACAGACATACACACACACACACACACACACACACACACACACACACACATATACACACTGAAATAAATATGTCTTTCTATCCCCTTCTTTAGTTTACCTGCATATTCTATGAAAACATAAATCTGGCAAAACCATATCTGGTTTAGACCTGTTTTCTGTTAAGGCAGTGCTGGACGTGTATCTCTAGAATATTTTTTCTGAATCTATGATATACTTTGTGCTAAGTTAATATAAATGTTTCATCAATGTTCATGCCAGTATATTTTCATTCTGATTTGTTTTTACTTGTGACTCACAGCCTTAATCAGTCTTGTGTAGGTTATTCAGACATATATGGACATCTTCTGTCTGTAATGCTGATTATATGGATTTCTTTAGTGACCTTGCTGCTTAGAATGGGAGAGGGACCTGGCTGAATAGGACGCACTGAGCAGCCAATGGTCAATTGTCCACTTTTAGGGGACTGAGGATTACCTAGAGCCATATTTGACAGTTGTAATGGCAACAAATGGTCAGAAGAAACTGAGAACTGAGATAGAAGAAAAAATAGTGGAACAGGTTAACAGCTTCAAATATCTTGGAGTGGTGGTTGAGGAGAAGGGAAGTCTGAATGAGGAGGTCAAATCTAGAATTAGAGGGGCTGCAGCCAACTGGCACATAGTGTCATGTGTAGTATGTGACAGAAAAATGCCAAAGCAGCTAAAACGTAAGGTGTGCAAAACAGTCGTGTGACAAATAGTATTCTATGGTACAAAAACTTGAGCAGTAAAGACAAAGCAGATGAGGAAAATAGAAGTGAAGGAGATGAAGTGCCTGAGACAGGTGGCAGGATGCACACTGTGGGACAGACGAAGAAATGAGGACATCAGAGCTGAAGCCAAAGCACCTCCAATTGCAGAAAAAGTCAAAGAGAACATATTATGGTGGTTTGGGCACATGTGCAGAAAAGCAGAAGACAATCTGGTGAAGAAGATTTGGGACAGACAGAAGGAAGGCAAGAAGAAACAAGGGTGTCCAGCAAAGTGTGGATAGATTGTGTAAGAGAAGACCTGTGACAGTCAGGCATGAGTGTCGAAGAAGGCAAGACAGTGGCATCGAACAGAAAAAGATGGTGACAGCTTACACAATACCCCTACACCACATAGAAAAGAAAATGTGAAACAGGGGGGTTAATGATGGGGGGAATAAGAATAGAAAGGGGAAGAGCTGAACAGCCTAGGAGCCCTTACAGGAGGCAAGAGACCATCACTGTGAGTTGGCATACAAATTGTTGTACACATAAGGCACATACAATGATTCTAGGAATATAAGGTCAGTGGGGAATATTTGGCAGGACAGGAGAGCAGGCAGCCAATAAAGTAACAAGTTTCAGCAGTGCCTGATCTATCAGAAAAATCTAATCCTGTGCTTGGGATGTTAAAAATGCAGGTGGAGATAGTCTCTCCAGTGTTAGCCAGAGCATGTCTTTTCCCAATTTTAGTTAAAAAAAATGTCTATGGGCATTCTTTTGTTTTCCTTGGTCCTCATTGAGGGTTGTCACTTGAAAACATCCAGACTTGTTGGAAGATGAATACAACCCAAAACAAAATAAAAAATAAGTAAATAAATAAATAGAATATCAGTGAATCAGTCCAACCAAATTGTGTGTGTGTGTGTCTGTCTGTCTGTCTGCAGCTGCAGTCAGGTGGGAATTAGTGCGAGAGTGAGGCTGGTTGTGTGAGAAACAAAGGATCAGCTAAGTGAAGACATTATTTGCTTTACTCTTTTCTGTCAGCAATATAGTTAGCATAAACAGGTGTAGTTGTATTTTTGTTGACTATAACACATTTCATTCTCTAAACAGCAAGCTGTCAATATTTTAGTGATGTGCTTCTTTTTGCTGTGGCCTGTAAATAATCAATTTCTATCAGATAGCCCATTACAGGCTGTCATAAGGAAACTCCTGCTATTAGCACTAAGTCGGGAAGATAAATTAAAAGGACTGCTTACTTTATAAATATTTCTATGTGAAAACAGTTTTAGGTTTAATCTGTACTTATGGAAAATGTGAGAAATTATATTTATTAATACACATCTGCATGTAAACTAAAATACGGAAATTAAATCTTCCTTGCTGTATACAAACATATCATTGATTCCATGGTGATAATCGAGGACTTTCATATATAATAAGAAAGTAAAACACACTTTATTAACTTCAGCTTAAACCAAAGTTCTTTTGCGTAGCGTATTCCTATTTTTCATAATTGTATAGAACCTGTTAGAATTATCTCACTAATCAAAGGCAGGCAGCCAGAAATGCTGATGTTCATTGACTTTCATGTTACACAGACAGTAAAAGCAATGAACAGCTGTAGTTCTTTATGTGCCTTTGATACATAGGCTAATCAACTTACTGTTTTAGTCTCCATGATAATTCTAAACTTTGAAGGGCAAAAATGAATATGCTTTCTTGCAAACATATTTTTATGCAAGACTTTCTAGCAGACTGAATGAACTGCTAAAGTAACTACGTCTACTTTTTTGAAAAAAGGAAATTGACAAATTACTTAAATTCATGAACCACTTAGATTAGAGACAAGACTGCACACATTGTTTTATTTAATGCTTTTAATGATTAGCGCTTTTGTCCCATTAAATATTGAACTTATGCAGATAAAAACATAACACAAATCAAGATTTAAATAACCTGGCTTTTCATACCATGTGACCTATCATGAAGTGATGTAATCGTCACAGACCCTCCCACTTCTCAGTTCCATAAAATACTCAAAAATAATAACTTACTTACAAATAAAATACTTCAAATACATAATAATCTTAACAAAACAAAACAGCAATACTAAACATTATAAACAATTAAGCGAATAAACATTAAAAACAATTCAATGCAACAAGGACTTCATCCTCAAGATACAGTTAATGGATGTTTGTTTGTTTGTGTCTTTCGGCTTTTCCCGGTTAGGGGTCGCCACAGCGGAACTCCGGTCCGCTAATGATTGGCAGTTGATTTTTACGTACCGGCTTGCCAGGCCTGACGCACAACCTTCAACGAAGGTACGCTCATTCACGCATGTCTCCACGCAGAAGACGCTCTAGCTGAGAATCGAACCGGACAGCGTCTTACCGTGTCATTTCAATAAATCCCAGCCAGGCATCAGTGTGTGTAATACAATCTACCAAATGAGTTCTTTTCGTTCAAGAGTTGGTGACAAAGGGCCACTTTGTTAGTATATATTTACGCTATCTATAACCATACATTAAAACAATGTCCCTCATTGTCACATATATGTTTGGCTAAAGCATTAGTTGGTTTATTCTTCCTAACTGAATATCCATGCTCATAAATTCTGTCCCCAAGTTTACAATCAGTTTTGCCCACATAAAAACATGGGCACTTTTGGTAGAAGGGCCAGGTATATGACATGCATAGAATTACAATTAAAAGTACCTTTCACCTTATATTTTTTTATTTTTATTTAATTGGATGAAAGCGCTAATCATTAAAAGTATTAAATAGAACAGTGTGCTGGTCTTGTCTCTCGTCTAAGTGGTTTGTGAATTTATGTAACGTCTACTTTTTGCCAGCATAGTCTCTACTGCTACATCTGTATTAGCAGGACACATAACACTGTATAATTTTCAGTATCACTGCTGCTTAAAACGGGACTATAAAACTGAAGATTTTGTGTCTAGTTTACACTTATAGACAAAAGTAAAGGGAATGGGAAAGATGGAAGAGTGATCATTTAATACCAAAAGGATGTGGCTAAGGTATGTGTGTGGGGTCCATAGAGTCTTTACATCTAAATGGAGCACAGAGTTTCATGTAAATATGATCCTGTCATTTATTACATCACACATTTTAAATAAATGTAAGCAGTCTTGGACTAGGTGCCAGTGTTAGCTGTCCTCTGTACTCCTTTTATACAGTCACATACATCATTAGATCACTGCTATGATGCAACAGACTGAATAGTATATTGCATAGTAATTATAAAATCTTGTTTTTTAACAGCATGTTTCATTGTTTTAAGAGTTCTACAATGTATAATGAGATGGGGTGACTTATTTAATCATCACGCTACTGTAGGTAGAAACTGTGCAAAACATTCATGTGATATTCCAGACAGAGCCCATAAAGTTTTTCTACTTGATAAGAAATAATAGTTTTTATTGGTAAGCTAAACAATTCCTCTCATTTGCTAGCAAGCTTGAAAATGCCTAATTAAATTTTGTAGGTCCTTTCAGTATTGTTTCATCTCTCGCTGTATAATTTTGATACCTTCCAGCTGTTACTTCCTTTTGCTGTTACACAGGTCACATTGACTTTACAAGCACATATTTCTACCATGTGCTCCGACTGCTGCAGCTTGTTTCATGTATAGTTTAAAGCCGTATTTCTACTGCTTTGTCATATTAACCACTCATTCCTTAATATTCTCAAAGAACTTACATTAATATTAATATTTTAACTAAAATAAATAAGCCTTGATGTGGATATGCAATGATTCTTTATA
>NC_056737.1:151690710-151725710 GCF_019279795.1 Protopterus annectens | reverse complement strand
ATGGAAAGGAGCAACAGTAGTATACATCATGTGAACAGTCAAAAGGAAGAAGGTGCTTGTGAGGTTACGCATGATGTTGTGCACAACAAAATGTCCCATCACTGCAACTCAGGCACTGTAGTCAGGCCAAAGAATGAAAGCACAAAAAGGTACAAGCACATTTCAGCATATAAGTGGGGAGAAAAGAGAAAGATGGAAAAGGCAGAAAAGTGGGACTACCAAGCAAAGGAAAACACATGAGGTTAACCATAAGGAACAAAAGGAAAAGTGAAGAAGAATATATGTTTTGTGGGCAAGTGTCCTACCTTTTATGTATGAAGAGGAAGGCTAAGTACGGAAGGTAATGCGGAAATGCATGTGGAAATATATATATATATATATATATATATATATATATATATATATATATATATAGAGAGAGAGAGAGATAGTAGGGAAATATTGGGATGTATAAAAAATAGTGAACATGGACATAGCCAGTGACAGTATGAACAGACAAATTGGCACAAGAGTGGAGGTGCACTGGCATACAGTAAGTGGCCAACTGGTGATAGGGAGGGTTGGACTACAAACACAGTATGGACAATGACACATAGGAGAGGAAAACATACATATGGAGAACAGAATATGGTATATGATATATACCAGAATGACCTAAAGGATAGCCCACCCAGATATCAGTCATCTCCATGGCTGATGTCAGCGCCATACTCTATTCCTGGTGGCCTGATAGGCAGGACCTGCTAATCATGTGACCAATAAATACACTAGGAAATGCAACATGGTGTTAAGATGGGTGTCCAACTGCTGCCACACCTGAGATACAACCATCCTGATCCTGGTCAACCATAAGCCCTCCTCCCAGAGTGGGCCATTATTAGATGAAAATCCTCTGGATACCTCCTTAAAATGGCCACAGAGGACACCAGCGAGCCTATGATATTGCTGTTAGCAGGGTAACTTCAGTCCTTTTGCTGAACAGTAGAACTGGTAACCACCACTAACCCAGCATCAGAAGCATCAGCTGGAACAGAACTAGGTGCTCCCTACTGCTCCTGCTGCTTTTAGCACAGATAACTTGTAGAAGGATGAGAAAAAAAATAAGAGAAAAACTAGCAAGAATCACAATTGTACAGTCCAGTAATGCATATTGTATACATACCCTACCTCCTTAAAAGGTATACAGCCCCTTATGTTGCCGGCCTCCCTGTTCTGGACTGTTCTCAATCCTCCAGCCTTGTAAAGGCAAGTAGGAAAACTTCATTACACCACTGAGTCTATGAAAAGAAGAGGAATGAAACAAACACAAAATAGCAAGAAAAATAGTAATGTACACTGCCTGCATTGCATAGCTGCACACCCCCCACTTTAATTCTGCCTCCCACTGGTGAAGCAGGTCAAACTGGCATTGCTGCAGGTCAATATACCTGTGCCATCACTGCTCAAGATAATGGGTAATCCCAATGGCATCTAAGCAAGCTGGTGACATGCATCCATTTATGTGATGGGGCAACATGATGGCCCAGCAGGTGGTCCTCAAAGTGTCCATGGGAGTGAAACAAGTAAATTTCTGAACTTTCACTCACACTAGACAGGAGGCCTGCAGACCCCAGTACCTGAGGAAACCATGTCCACTCAACAGGTCTACCTGAGTAGTAAAATGGTAGCCATGTGAGAAAAGCTGCACATTAGGACATTGGCAGCAATGGTGTGCTTAAAATAGTATACATAGCACAGAGTCATAGTACTATGAGCTTAACAGGCTCAGTACCTGAGCTTAGTTTGCACCTGTCTCATTAGTAGCAGCTGTGCAGGGATGGGCAGGCTAGCACAGCATACGTCTGTGTAATAGTGCTATACCTCATGGTAGAGATTCTGGAACAATCACAGTGAGTAACCTCATTAATATAACAGCCACACAAGAAAGCACAAAGTGTGGTCACCATATTTTATGAGACCACACTAAGACAAGAAAGTCAAGAATGAAGACATCCTAGAAGAAGATAATGTTCATTGATTCAGGCATACTGAAGGAATAAGTAGCCATTTAGAAGAAAACTCAATTATGGCAATAAACAAAAGAGTAATAAAAGAAAGTCATATGGAACAAAGGATAATTTGTTGTTAAATAAAGTCATAGTGGAAAACTGTAAAAAGGGCAAGAATCTAAGTATGGCATGGACAGACTACAAAAAAGCATTTGACAGTATTCCACATTCATGGATAAAAGAGAGCTTAAAATGTATAAGATGCACCCTACACTGATAAATTACATCACAGCAACCATGAAACAATGGCAAACCACTTTGCAGTTAAGCCATGATAAAGGACAAATTATTATTACAGGGATAAAAATTATTGAAAGGGGGATATTCCAGGGAAACTCTCTGTCACCACTGTTCTTTTCCCCTGCCCCTAATCCATTAAACTGTCTGCTTAACAGATTAGGTCATGGCTATAATTTGGCTCCCAGAAGGCAACGTGTAAAGACTTCTCATCTTCGCTTTGTAGATAATTTAAAACTGTATAGCTCATCAGATGAGCAACTGAAAGCACAACTGCAAGTGGTCAAAACTTTTTCAGATGATATAAGAATGTCATTTGGTCTTGATAAAGATGCAAAAACAACTTTTAAAGCATGAAAGCTGCAGCACCAAGAAAACATCAGTTTCAGACAAGAATGTGACATAAAAGAACGAGTAAGAAAGAGTGTATAAATATTTGGAAACTGATGAAGGACCAACAATAAAACATGAACAAATGCAAATAAAACTTAGTTAAGGAATATTTTAGAAGACTTAAATTAATCCTGAAAACAGCATTGACATCTAGGAACAAAGTTCAAGCTATAAATCAGTTTGCTGTCCCTGTCCAAACTTACAGTTTTGGCGTGATTGACGGGACCCAAAAGGTGTTGGATAGATTAGACAGAAAGCAAGAAGGATGCTTCATGCTCATCAAATGATTATAAAAATCAGTGCATACCAAGATTATATTCCCCATTCTGAAGGAGGTATGGGCCTCCTTGAAATTGATTACATGTATAGATCTGCAATTATGAGACTACATACATATCTGCTGACCTCACAGGACCTAAACATAGTGAAAGTTTTGAAACATGAGGAGAATAAATCTAAGACAACTTACCTTCTTAGTCTAGCAAAAGCATATCGGCATCAAGCGGGAATGGAAATCAAACCAGAAGTAGATAACAATCAGACAGCAACTAAATGTGCCAAAAAACAAAAGAAAGAATATATGGTGAAGGATCAGATAAGAAGTCAAGAAATGTGGAAAATGCATAAATATAATTGCAAGTATAGAAAAATCCAGGAAAAACCTCATGTTGATTAGGATCAAATGCAGGAACGGTTAAGGAAAGACAAATTCAAACCAAAAGATGAAAGGTTAATATTGACGGCCCAAGATAGTGCACTATATGCACATTGGTTTACAAAGCCCATTGAACATGTTGGAAAAACAGATAAATGTAGGGTTTGTAAAACAGAATTGGAAACAGTTGCACACCTTGTTGCTGGTTGTGACATACTAATGGCAGAAGGACTGTATACTGAAAGGCATAATAATATGGCAAGACTGTTGCACTGGGGATTGTGCAAACATTATGATACTGAAGTAGCTGAAAAGCACTGGAAACATGAGCCACAAAGCATTACAGAAAGTGATGAGGTCTACATCACATGGGGTCACCCGTTACCAACAGTTCAAAAGATAGATGCAAGAAAACTAGATATAGTGGTCCATGAAAAGAAGACACAAGTAGCATTGATCATTGAAATCACTACACCCAGTAACTCAGCATCTTGTGTACAGAGAGACACAAAGTCATAAAATACCAGGATATGCAGGCAGAAATGAGAGCAATGTGGAAGAAAGATACCCAGACAGTTCCAGTAGTAGTAGGAACAACGGGTCTTATAAAAAAGAATCTACAATTGTATTCAGATATTTTACCGATATATGTAACTCCATACAAATCGCAGAAGGAGTCATTACTGGGTACATTGCTGGTGCTGCAGAGAGCATTTCTGGCTAACATCAAAGATTGAAACAATAGTAATTTCATGAACTTTAATCGTACTTTGACTTAGGAATGGGGTCCATTCCCATATCCCATCATGGTATTAGAAACCCAACAGATTTGGGGAAATTAAAAAAGGAATAAAGAACATCTGGTAATATACTACTATACTGTGGATGTCAACAACAAGGACAAGAGTGACCAGTAAGTATAGGTGAGGTAACACAGCAAAAGGACATGACAGTTATAAGTCTAGATGTGAGTGGATGAGGAGTCCATGGAAATGAACATTTCACAAGGGCAGGAAATGCAAATGACCACCTGTTTATAGAATTATAGGACCATATGACTTACAAGGCAAGTAAGTCAAGAGACCATTTACAGCTCACCAATACTCACCTCATGATATACGTCTCATTTCCAAAACGGCAGAACATATCAGGCCAAGAATGAACTTGCACATGCCCATCAAATCAATACGTGTCTTGAAGGCTAGAATGGTGTCACTCTGTTTTCTATATAAAGGCAATTTGTCACATTGATGGGCTACATGTGTAACACAGCTATCCCTCCTGTGTGTTTTATTTTTATATTGGTGGACATAGTTTGAGTGCTTTACAGGTGATTGTCTTGCGATGATGCCAGAGATCAAAGAGGTTTGGGTCCTTATTGGCTTGGAATGTAAGATATAGATCTCCAAGTAGGAGTATTTGAGAGCCAATATATAAGTATAGGGCTGTCTTGGTAGCTAAGAGTTAGTCCAGTCATCATTTTAATTAGGAGCCTTTGAGGTCTTCAGCTGTGTGATGTTTCTAGATATGCACAGTTTGAAGAAGTTATTGTACCTGTAATTTCTCTAATTAAAGCTGAGTACAAAGGGACGATAACTTCTGACCTAGATGATATGCCTTTAGATATCAGTAAGGCTGGAGAAAAGGATTTTCAGATAACTGCTGCTACTTGGTGGTAAAGAAGAAACAGATGTCAACCAAGGTGTCAAGATCTCTGATATTTGTGTCAGTTTGGAGGTGGATATTGGTTATATTGTAAATTCTAGATAAAAATTAACTTACCAGATGTGACAATAGTATATTTTTTATGCTTAATCTTAACTTTTTTTTCTGTTCACCATTAGATTGTAAGGGTGAGCTTTTGGTCTAGTAAATCCGTATCTGGAGGTGATCAAGCAGTGGCATCCAGCTCACAGTCATCTGTTAATTTATTGAGATATAGGTTCAAACTTACTGCTTAGAGGTCAGAGAAGTATATGCGAAAAAGGACCGATCTGAACACTGAGGCCAGAGGTACATTGCTATTTATCTTCTTGCTACCTGGAGTGGCACATCCCTCCGTAACTATGTTTGTTTTATCTTTCAGCCAGCTAGTCTACATTACCACACAACAGTATACATTTTGTTCTACCACACAATGGCATACATTTTGTTCTACCACACAATGGTATACATTTTGTTCTACCACACAATGGTATACATTTTGTTCTACCACACAATGGTATACATTTTGTTCTACCACACAATGGTATACATTTTGTTCTACCACATAATGGTATACATTTTGTTCTACCACATAATGGCATACATTTTGTTCTACCACACAATGGCATACATTTTGTTCTACCACACAATGGCATACATTTTGTTCTACCACACAATGGCATACATTTTGTTCTATCACACAATGGTATACATTTTGTTCTACCACATAATGGTATGCATTTTGTTCTACCACACAATGGCATACATTTTGTTCTACCACACAATGGTATACATTTTGTTCTACCACATAATGGTATACATTCTGATCTGTTTCTTATTTGGAATAACAGCAGGAGCAGTAGGATGGTGTAAAATGCCTTTGGCAGATTGAGATATGTTGTGCAGACAGAATGACCTCTATCCCCCCACTTCCCCCTTGCACTTTTCAAAGAAGTTTTCTAGATTAAGTAGTCATGACCTACACTTGAACAAAAAAACAGATTTTTAAGGGTTTAGATGTATTTTGATATCATAGTTTATGAAGTCAGATGCAGTGCATTTTATGACTTTGCAAATTATGCCATTAAGGCTCATTGGTCTGTACTTCCTTGGGTTTATGCAAGGACCCACCTTGTGAAGGGGGCTCACAACAACTATTATCCATACTTCAGAGACATACCCTCTAGATAAGTTTAGATTAAACAACTTTCAGGAGATGCTCCACAAAGGCAATTTTGATGCTTCTTAGATATTGCTGTAAGTTGCCTGGGCCCAAGGAAGTGATATTTTCAGCTTCTGATAGTGCAGTCAGGACATGATCTTCAAAGATCTTTAGGAGGTGTACTGGACACAAGGATTTGTGGAATTTCAATGACTGTTTCTGGGATAAAGTTAAGCACCAAATCTTTAAATATATTAGGTATTTCTTTAGGGTCTGAGTGTGTAATGCCAGTTTGGCTTAGACATTTCTTAATTTCCTGATATAATTAAATTAGGGTTTGTAATTACCTTTGGCTTCAGATGTTAATATCAGCTCATGTTTTGCTTTGATCTTCCTGGTGGGCATTTTAGTTATTTGCTGATCTTTTTGTTAGAGTCTTTAATGTGGGTAGATTTAGGTTTATTATAGGACTTCAGAATTTTTTTCTTTTGATTTTTTTTTATTTTGCTATAAAGCATGTTTATGCTGATGGTAATTTTCCATTATATTTGGTCCTTGTGGAGACAGCTGCTTCTATTCACTTTTGTAGGATGGAGTAGAACTTGATTGTATAACTAGCAGCTGAATTAGTTGCATGGGAGTAGAGATATTTGAAGTAAATTTCAAGAGCTCATCACAGAATTTGAATAAGTCTATCTGTTCATAGGTTCATAGGTAGGTACTAGGCTATCGGCCCTAGGGTCTATATAAGCCTAGCCATAACGATTACCTGGCTATTGCTTCCCATAAATATTTACTTTCCTGGACCCCTGTCTAGCAGGGCTACTGATGTGATCCCCAGGGTGAATTTCCTATCTCCCATCCAATCGTCAAGGTTCTTCTTGAAGAGGGCCATTGAGGTACACTGACATGTATGGGCAGCCTATTCCAGAATATGGGGAGTCTCTGGTTCAGGAACCTATCCCTCCAGCATGTTCTATTCATCGTGATGACAAGGTTCAGATCCCTGGTGCATGTGGCTCAGAGGGATTGGGATTAAGTGTAGCATGTCCAGCAACTCAGGGTTTGACATGGCCTTGTATGTTAGGCAGAGATCACTTCTGAGTAGGTGATATGCGACAGAGTATAGCTGGAGTTTCTTTAGATGGTCAGCATAAGGCATCTGCTTTAGGCTTGTGATTCTTTTTGTGAGGTATTTCTGTGGCCTTTCTAGCTGTTGCAGATGTCTTTTGAGGTACATACCAAATGGAGCATTGTATTCTATAATGGGTCTAATGAAGGATGAGTACAGAGGGACAATGACCTCCTTTTTTCTGGATGAAAAACCCTTAGTGATGAAGTGTGCCATGCAGAAGGATTTTCTAATTATTGTGGCTATGTGGTTATCAAAGGTGAGACCACTGTCCACCTGTGTCCCTAGGTCTCTTATCACACTTTCGGTGTTTAGTGTACTGCCACTTATGTGATAGTTCACAGGTATGTGTTTTTTTCCAAAGGGGACAACTATACATTTTTTGACATTTAGCTTGAGCCCATGGCTCTGGCACCAAGCATCTGTTTTGCTAAGGCCCTTTTGTAGTATATCCACATCATTTGGGATTCAGTCATGGCTCCCAGCTTGCAGTCATCTGCGAAATTTGTAAGCCAGAGTCCCTTAGTGTTGGCCTTTACTTCAGAGAAGTAGATGCCAAACAAGAGTGGCCCTAGGACAGAACCCTGCAGTGCACCACTTGTCACTTGTCTGGAGCTGGATTTGGAGTCGGCTACTTTTATAGTGTGTGTTCTGTCAGTAAGCCAATTTATAACCCATCGAGTGACATAGGGATTAATGCCCAGCTTAGTAAGTTTATCTGTGAGGTCCAAGTAGGCTGTGTGAACCACCTTATCCTCATCCATGGCTCTTTATACTGATTCGAATAAGTCTATCAGGTTCAGGGGGCAAGATCGGCCCTTCATGAACCCAAACTGGGTGGGGTCCAGTGTTTAAAGGTTGCCAATGTCTTTGTTTATAAGTTCCATGATAATACATTCCATGGCCTTGCAGATCAGGCTCATCAGACTGATGACACAGTAGTTCCCGGGATCCAAAGTGGATCCCCCTTGTGGAGTGGGATGACTGTAGCTGTGCACCACTCTGTGGGCACGAAGCCTGAGGTGAGGCTATGATTAAACATGACACATAGGTGAGGTGCCAGTTCATTTTGTAGTTCATGCAGTACATAGCCCGGGATGTCGTCTGGTCCCATGGATGCTGTATTATTGGCTTTGGAGAGTGCAGTTTTTACCTGAGTGGCCATGATTACCGGAATTTGGCATTCTTTTGGTATCGGCATTCTTTTGGTATTGAGATGGGCCCTTTAGGGGGTGAGAGGGGGATGAAGTTGGCACTGAATCTATCTGCCGGGATATTGGAAATATCCTTGGGATCATTATATCTAGTGCCATTCTGCTGTAGCTCAGAGCAGATCTGAGTATTGCCATTTAGACTCTTGACATAGCTATAGAATGCCTTGTGGTTGTCTTTGGAATCTTTGTCAATTTTGTTTTCATAACTAGCTTTGCAAGATTTTATGAGGGATCTCAGCTTTCTACTGAGGCTGGTGAGGGAGTTTTTTGAATCCTGGGTTCTTCCTCTTTTCTGCAACAGTTTCTTCCTTCTGTTGTACAGCTTGTTTATGGCAGGGGACCACCAGATTGGCTTCCTTTTTTAGAGGACAGCATCTTGGTTCTGTTTGGGATGGCTCAGTCCATGCACGAGTGAATGTGCTCATACAGCACCTTAGTTTAGGATTCAGCAGTTGAACTTACAGTTCCCATCTGCATGGGTGTCATGAAGTCTGTTACTTCTGACTTGAGAAGCATGAAGTTGGCTTTGGAGAAGTTTTTTTACGGAGGTTTCTTTAAGGGGGGTGGGGGTGGGATGTGGATATCAAGAGTGATTAGCTTATGGTCTGATCTGACCAACGAGGGGGGTGAACACTGGTGTGGAGCATCTATTACCCATGTTGGTAATGACCTGGTCTAGAATATTGGTATCCCTGGTGAGATTATGAATTAGTTGCTCTAGGGCATTGGAATTTATGAATTCCAAGAACCGTTGAGCAAAGGTGTTGGTACAGGAGTAGTTTTCCCAGTTAATGGCAGGGTAGTTGAAATTACCCAGTATTAGGGTGTTTGGTTGTATCTTAATATTTTCCAGTATGTTTAGAAAGGTGTAATGAGAATCTTGGGGCATGGTGGGGATCTGTAGCAAGCTACAATTTGGATTGCAGTCTTACCTAGTGTTAGTTGCACCTGGAGAATTTCAGATGCATTGTGTTGGGCAACCAGCCTAGAGGTGTGAATATCCTTGGTGAATATGGACCATCCTCCACCTTTAGTGTTTCGGTCTTGATTTGGTGGCCGAAAAGTGTGGCATGAGTTGTAGCCTGGTATTGCAGGGGTGCTCTGTGGAGGTTTGAACCAGGTCTCAGTTACTGCACAGATATCGATGTTCTCTATTTTTAGGAGAGCCACGAGATAGTGCATCTTGAGGTTTAGACTTCTAGCATTAAGTAGTATTACCTTCAGATTTTGCTTGTCTGCTTGTACCTGTTACTGTGGTAGCTTTGACCTTTGAACCTTGCCTAAAAAAGTCACTATAGGGGTGGCAAGAGCCTTAACCAAGTAACCTGAATCCCTGGGGTGACAGGTACAGACCATCTCTTGCAAAGCATCATGGTTTGTCGATCATGTTGTCACAAGCAGACAGATACTGGATCCCCTTTGAATGACACCAGAAGCTTAGCCAATTATTGAAGTCAGTCATTTTGTCCTTATACTGTGGTATTATTCTGGGCAATGGCAGGATGCTACTCATGGCTAGCGTCATACCTGCCTGGGCTACATGATCCGAGAGCTCTTCCATGTCTCTTTTCATGTAGTCCAGGGAGGTATGTCTCAATTCATTCATTCCAACATGGACAATGACAGAGTCATATTTGTACCTGTTGTGGATTGACATGAGTGCATACGTTATGTGGCAGATCCTGGCACCCGACAGGAACTAACTGTAATTTTCTCCTTGTTCAGCCTAGTGAGTGTGACATCCGTGTGCCTGACTACAGAGTCTCCTATGACTAAAGTGTTGGGTACATTGTCTTGCCTTAGGGGCTGCTGTTGGGTGGCACACTGGTGTTGTGAGTTATGTGACGCTTTGGTTGTGTTTGGGGGTGGTGTTTGCATTTCAGCTTCGGAGGTCCTTGTTGCTTGGGCAGGTTAATGTTAAGAGCCTCTGCATATGTGTTTTTTTGTGTTGCTATGTGTGTGTTTTGGTGGTGTGGGTTTTGAAGGACTATGTGTTGTTTGAGGTGTTGTGTGGGTGTTAACCTTCTCCTCTTGACTGTCTAGCACAATCTTGGCTGGAGAGAGCTTTGCTTCCAGTTTGGCTATGTAAGTGCATGTCTCACAGGTTGTAGTCTTTGGTGGTAGGAGATGAGGGTTGTCTGTGTACATGAGGCAATTGCCCCAGTATGCCCGGATTCACCAGGTGGACAGGAGAAATCACCGAAAGCTGATCCTTGGACTTGACTGGTTAGGTGCTTTCTTTGTGTAGTACAAGAGCTGTTTTCGCTTACTTTTTGGCAAGGTGCTTGCAATTGTAGGCTGTCTAGTTCCTACCACTATTTTCTCCTTATTACCAAGTAGAGGTGAGTGCTTGTAACAAATTAAGGCTTCCTAGTACTTTTTAGAGAGTTTTGAGCAAGTGCTAGTTACAGGTATACAGATTTTAGTGCTACTGCTGATAAACTAGCTAGTTCTAAGGGAAAATTCGAAGACCAGACTTTCTGGCACTGGGAATAGTTTAACTTTAGCCCCACAGTGCTGCGCAGTGTGCAAATGTATGCCAGAAAGATGGAAGGGATAGAAATCAGCCCAAAATGGCCAATAAAATTGCAATTTCAGAGCTGGAAACCACTCCTTGTTAGATAGGCAGTACAATGCTCCCACTCTCACTGGAAAGCAATAGGACCTCCCTCTACCACAGCAAGGTCTAGATAGCTCTGAACACTGAAACTAAAGTCCTGAAACTAGCAAAGCCTGGAAACTGGACTATTCTAGAAGCACTTAAAAGCAGAATTGTTCACTGTGAGAGTATATGACTGAAGGAGAAAGTCAGCAATTTGTGCTTGGATTTAACCAGAGATGGAGATACTGCAGTATTGGTACATAAAGGGGCTATGTCATCAGGGATGAAGGTTAGAATGTTGCTATCCTGGTGAACTGGTTTGCTATTTGATCTAGTGAATTTTCACTTATTAAGTCCAAAAATCTTTCATATACCCATTTTTGATGTATAGGTTCATCAGCTTATTGATGGATAATGGAAATAACCCATCCAGAAGTATTTTTCATAATAGTTAGCTCTGTGAATACATTTAGGAATATATCATGGTCATCTGGAGGCAAGCAAGGTATCCCATAGCAGGCAAAAATTCAGTGATTGGTTTTGTTTATTGTATGCTGGAGTTCATTAAGTTCAGTTTTTGGGGCTCATGGAATCTGTCTAGAGAAGATATTAATTCTGTAAAATCTCCTGCAGTATCCACCGGGCCTTAATACACAGTTAACACTTAAATTAGGTAAAAAAGTGTTATCTTTACAATGAAGCCAAGTCTTGTTTATGTCACAGAAATTATTGTGTTCAAGTGGCAGGATATCTAGAAGATCAATACATTTATTATTTAAACTTCTAGCAGTGAGAACAGAAACCTTTATTTAAATATTTATCTACTTATCTGTCTGTCTATCCATCTATATATCTAACTATCTATCCTGACTAGGACTGATCACATTTTCAGTAGATGCCCAAAGAGAAATGCACCACACTTATTATAGATCTAAATTACAGCGAACATAACATAGACATACATAAAGTAAGATAGTAGGCATTTTACAATGTGCATGGAAAAAGGTGTACAGTTTGTACACATAAAATATGGAAGATATTAATTTTTTTAATTAAAACTGTGGCATTTTACATTGTGAATCAGTTATGTAAGTAGATTAAAATTATATGAATGGTTTAGGCTCTATAATTGAAATGTCAAACATTGCATGTACAGAACCTGAATATGTACAGTTACTAGACTGAGATCTTACTCCAGGCCCTATGTACACATGGAATGCACATATTGAAAAGCAGTAATACAGACAAGGGATTCTGGGACCAGATGTGACAGGGAGTGGTACAGGACTTCAATGCTGGGGGTTCATATAACAGGAATATTGTTCAGGTGGTATGGAAAATAGCACCAATGCTATTGCATGCCAAGAGCAAAGCACAGGACATTAGCAGCAACATGTCCACCACAGGAGGTTGACAACCTACAGAGAAGTAACTTACAGAGGTGGAAGAGTTCCTGGTATCCATGACTATGACTAGGGAGAGTAAGTGCAACTGCATACCTGGCTGTGTCTTGGACATTGTAGCTGGGCTGTAGGGATTGTTTCTGCTTCCTGTTATTCACTTCCTATAGCTTCCTGTACTGCTTCATTTCCTGTTTGTGGGGCTTATGCTTTGATTTTCATCAGATTATTTTATTTTATTTTTTTTTTTGCAGTCATTAGATTATTTTATTTTTTTTTTTTTAGATGTCTTCCAGTATACCTGATCCAGTTAATATATCTGACATTGAGTTTTCATTGCTTTATTTAATGTAAAGGGTGCTTAATTTAATTCAGTCATGATTCATGTTTTGTTGCTTTTTTGTTTGTTTGTTTTATTTATCCAGAGTGTTCGCATTTTTCTGAAGATTTCTGTGTTTTATGATACTTTTTTCCTGTTGTAAAGACATATAGTTCCCTGCATGTTGGTTAGAACTGCATCTTTTCTCATGTAATCCTGCAGCTGTTTATTGAAATCCTCACTGTACAAGAACATGGTCCATTTCCACTCCCACTGTACCCCAGAGCTATCAATCCACCAGCATTCATCCCATCTCTCTACTTTAACATTATTAAGTCAGAACACATCTCAGTCACAAGTCATCAAACTTATTAGTTTGTATATATCATTTTTCTGCTTAAAAAGAAATTCTGTTTTGGGTATTGTGAGTAATAGTATTCTCCACACCCCTCCTAATGCATATATGCAAACTCTATGTCACAAAAGTAAAGAGGTAAAGGAGATATTTGTCATTTAAAACCTTGACTTTTTACTGTGTTACAGATGTAATGAGCTGCGACTTGATGAAACATTATGTTTTCACACTGTGTGACATGTCAGATTTACAGGGGAAGCTGGGTACTTGGATAAAGTATTTAGGGAAGTCAGCCTGCAGTTGCAGTCATCTGTCTTTCTGCATCACCTGTACTCTTTACTCCACAATGCATACATGTGTGAACTGCAGAAAGTGGGAGGTATATCATTTACCTCCCCAGTTCGTATCTGTGCTCTTCAACATACTTTTTAATGCACTCACACATTCTGAGGATTCACATGAATTTTTGGAAACAGTGTAGGTTTTTTTCTCTAAGGATATTATCATATACCAGTCCTAGGGAATTTATTTATTTTACACTTGTTGACCAGGATAGTCCGACTGAATACATGTTCAGGCCTGGGGAGAAAAGCTCCAAATTGTGAATGAGTATCCTGAATGCTGTCAATACTTCCAGCTTGTGGTCTGGGTTGGCAACTCTTTCATTCACAGTTTAGTATTTTTTCAGGGTTTTTATTTTTATATTCATTTCTTTATTATAATGTGATTTTTTTAAAATAATCGTTAGCATTGGTTCCTTCCTCTGAAGTACGGGACTTCTTTCAGATTTGATGATGATTACATATATCATTTTGTATGGCTTTCTATGGATATCAGGCAATATTTTTATATTTATTGAATTTGTAAATATTTAAATATTATTTATGCATTTCTTAGGTGCATTAAATGTTATTAGTATAAAAAAGTACTTTTATTATACTTTCTGATGTATGTTTTTCTGTGGAAGGCTACAGGTATCCTAATTTGTATTCATTTTAGCAAAGCTTTAACTCATTAACACCTAAGTGCTGTCAAATGTCACACCTCTAGCAGCCTACACACAGCTTGCATTCCAGAGTATTTTCTGAAAAATAAACTTAAAAAGCACAAGATAAACAAATATAAGTATTTTGCAAATAATAAAATCCATTTAAACTGTACCAATAGCAATGTTATCAGTAAGAGGTGTTGTTTATAGTGATAATAGTCTGTGCATTCATAGTATTTTCCGTAAATAATGTAATATATTATAATGTGCACACACACATCAGATTATATGTTTGCAAACCTTCACAAACAAATTTTCATATCTTGAAAACTTATACAACCTAGACATATATTGTTAAAACATTTTTATTAACCAGACATAAGCTTTCACATGATAACAAGCAATCCACTATACGTGCCTTTTTGCTGAAATATTTAAAGAAATATGAAAGCATACGGCTAATTGTATAATTAGCAAAAAAAAATAATAATGATGGATATCTCTCAATATGTGCAACTTATAGTGCAAATATCAGAGGTAGTTTTCTTTAACAGCATCTAAGGTATTCTTTAATGTCATGCAACAGTTTGTGAGTCCAGTGGTTTTTGAAGTATTAAGTACATATGGAAATATTGCTTGTAGTCATAGTTACTAGTAAACATCTAGCAGTATTTCCAGTATAGTATGATATGATTGGCATTGACAGTCAATTGTCTTGTTTTAGCACAAGAAATTTGGAAAAAGCCTAAAATAATGTTGGGACAAAGTCCCAAAAATATGCACAGATTTTTAATATTGCTCTTAAAAACTTAGAAAGTTGCTAGAATAAAAAGATTTGTGTTAGGATGCAGTTTCAGATGGATATGAAGTCTGAACCACAAATGTATATCATTATTTAGTAAATTCAAACCTCAGTGATTTGTCAGAAAACCACAAATTTTATGAGGGGCAGACCAAAAGTATAAGGCAAAAATCTGGACATGCTAGGAATATCTGGATAGTTAAGAGGTATGCCTGTTTCTCACATTGGTGTTTCACACCATATACCACCATAAAATGAAGGTCTATCAATTATGAAAATGTGAGCATAAATTTGAAAATATGAATAATAAGTGCCAAAAATGATTAATTTCCCCACTGTAAGAAATCTTAGATTAACAATCTTAATTCCATTTTGTTAACAACTCCTTGTCCTTTCTAATACTGCCTTTAATTAGCTGGTAAGTTACTTAGCTAAAGAAGCCAAAGCAATAAAGGGCACTGTAGGCATTTTAGGCTTAATTGAGCTACTGGTATTTTTAGTTTAGTGCTTAGTACATAGGATTATGATTGGTCGCCAGTCATAACCTTGCTCAAGACAAGGATGCCAAGAAATTCACATTGATAGTGAAACTTGGCATCTTCATCGAAAAGCCATAAAGCACTTAGTGAGTTCTGATAGAAAGACAGTGTAACCCAGTCGCTTATGTTTGCAGTCACCTTGCCATGCCTCTCAACTGTCCAGATTTTCACAGAATGTCCATATTTTTCCATTAATGTCTGGTCTGTACCTCATAAAATCTGTGGTTTAGGACAAATTACTGAATATTGAATTCAGAAATTAATGACATACACCTAAATTTCAGATTTTGTATCCTTCAGGAAATACAGATGAACACACATCCTGTTATTCTAGCTACTTTCTAAGATTATTACATAACGTCAGGGACACATCACTGGTATGGATAGCAGACGGAAACAAATCTGTTTTTTTATTCTGCCACTGTTGTTACTAGTCAGTACTGGCAGAGTTGATTACCTAGTATGAGACCCAACCTTAACAAATTAAGTAGATGGTGGTTAACATTTGTTAAGGCCAGGTCTCAAGCTGTAGAAGCACTTAACTGATTTGTCTTTTTTCCAGACATTGGAGCGTAATCTCAGTGCTCCAAGCACTACATATTTTTGCTGTGATGTTTTATGGTCATGTAAGGGGTTTTAGGTATGTTAATGTCTTGTGCTTGCTGTTACTGTTAGTAACAGAATATAAGGAAATATGTGATTATTGTGAGTTAAACTGATTTGTTGATAATGCAGAAAGAGAGTTGACAAACATTTGATGACATGGGTATAGATGACATTTGTTTTTTGATGGTGTAGGTAGAGTCAGGACATAACTGGCAGACATAAAGTTGGTTCATCTAGTGCCCAGTGCTGGACTCCTAAGTCCCAACCCACCCAATTAGCAAAAAGAGCAAAAAAAAAAAAAAAAAAAAAGCAACTTTGGCTATACTGAGACTGTAGGAAGCCAATTCATTCATCAGCCACACCCCCCCTTAACTCTTCAACAGAAGAAAGCAACCTATCCATAATCCCATAAAAAAAAAAAACACTTCTGTGATTGATTGCACCTGCTAACACTTTGTGCCCAGGGCAATTTCCCCTTTTACCAAGTCCTTGCTACTCTACTGATATATGTTAACATAGGTCACATATGTGTTATTATCACCCTTATTTTGTAGGTCTAACATTAGGATAAATCACTCTATCTATGCATAGGTCTCAACCTTCCATCTCTAAAATGAGGAATACTACCTCTCTTAATGTTCATAGCCTCATAGGAGATTACTAGGTTATCTTAAAGGGTCTATATTAGAACATTGATGTTTCAGAACATCGAATGTTCTAATATCGAAACCTATTCAGCGAACGCTGAAAATAGCGAAGCTGCAGAAAACCAACTTTTTGCCCAGGTAAAGAATTTGGTTGTCCGTTTCTGTCACTTCACTATTTTCAGCACTGTGGTGGAATGTTATGGGTCGGGTTCAGGTAAGTGTGCGATTGTGTGGACTTGAGGGTTAGGGCGGGTTAGGTGAGTTAGGGTTAGGGCGCGGGTCAGGTAAGTGTGCGAGTGTGTGATTGTGAGGGCTAGGGCAGATTAGGTGAGTTAGGGTTAGGGTGAGGTGAGTGTGTGATAGTGATGGACCTTAGGGTTAGGGTTTGGGTTAAGGTAAGTGGATAGTTAGTGGTGTACGTACAGTTTAGTGTAGGATTAGATGTAAGATTTTAGGTGTATGTGTGTGGATTGCTGTTTGTTTGGTATGCTTGTGTTGTGTGTATGTGTTTCAGAACAGCAAATTTCTTCCCTAGGGAAAACATTCTCTGTTCTGAATGTTCGATGTTGTCAGCGTTCGCTGAATTGGGTTTGATATTAGAACATTCAAAGTTCTGACACTTCGATGTTCTAATATAGACCCATCTTAAGGGCCCTTACAAGCCTAGCCAATATAACCTAATTTTACCCAGTATATGGCCCCTTGGAGCAAGAGGATGGCATGGATTTGTGCCTGTGCATTAAGTATCTTACATATTGCCCCTGTCCACTAGGGACATAGAAGCTATCCTTGGTGTGAATTTGTGATCCCCCATCAAATGATCCAAATTCCATTTGAAGAGGGCCAGGGATGGGTTCTGGTTTATGTGAATAGGAAGCCTGTTCCAAAGAAGGGGCAATCTCTGAGATACATGTCTGTCTCTTGTAGAACAAATGGACAAAATGTGGAACATTTACTAACAGCTTACTAATAACTTTGACTAAAAGTCTTGTAAGATGGTTAAAATATTCTATTTTTACTTATACAAAAAGATATTTTGATGAATTAATATGATTCAGTTCTATTTACCATGCATAGCAGTTATAAAATTCCTAACATTGAATGTGTGACAGACAATTTCAATGTGGAACTTTGAGGAACATGATATTTTTAAGACCCCCAAATAAGAAATGTTCTTCATAATGAGGCACCCTTGTGAGGTATGTATGTATGTATCTATGTATCTATGCATCTATCTAACTTGTTTCTGCAATCACCCAACATGGTACTCTGTAATTCAAGTCCTACTATGTATACCTATATATCTATATATCTATATCTATAGCTATATCTATATGAATCTGAAAGTACAACTATAAATTGATTTGAGGTTTATAGCTTCCATTGCTGCTTTTTTTTTTTTTTGAGTTCTTAAGTGGCTCATAATTACTCATCTAATTGTGTGGGTTTTAGTCACTTTTCAGACTTAAAACAAATAGCCAGCTTTTGCCAGCAGTGTGAGTTGTTACTAGAACTTGTGTTTTTTTTCACTAAGTGCAAGTGTGAAATTTCTTCAATTCTGGGAAAATAAGCACAACTGTTTGAGGTTTAAACCACTTCCAGCCTCCTGGTGGTTTATGTTAGATGAGTAGTCAGCCATCTTAGTCCTTGGACTCTTGGAAGCTTAGATGTTCAAAAGCTCTCCTTCAGCTAATACCAAATAAAGCACTAGAATCCATTTTGCATCAAGAGGCGTGCATTTAAACTACTGCACTTATCTTGTCATTTGAATCAGTTTTCTGTGGCTCCTGTTTGTTCTGAATCTGAAGTTAAAGCTATTAATTGAGAGCAGTTTTATACTTGCAGTGCTTTATGGTTTGCAGTGTTTTCAAGTCATTTCTGTGCTGTGCCAAGGTGTTTAACTCATTAACTCCTTTATGGCATGGAATGTCATAACTCTAGCAGCCTACACACATTCTTGAATTCCAGAGCATTTTCTGAAAAAAATAACTTACAAAGATAAGCAAATATAAATATTTGGTGATCAATAAAGTCTATTAAAATTATACAAATAATCCTATCAGTAAGAAGTATTCTTTACAGTGATAAGTCAGTGCATTTATAGTATTACCATATTTATACTGTAATATAATGTACTATAATTTACACAAACCCAGAATTATACTTTTTGCTAAAGGTTTACAAACAAATTATCATATCATGGAAAATGTGCAACCTAGATTTATATTGTTAGACCACTTTTGCTTCCTAGGCATAAGCTTTCACATAACAGCAAGAAATTCCTCTCTCAGTACGTTTATTGAGATATTTACAAAAATATGAAAACATATGCTTAATTGTATAATTTGCAATATAAATTATATTAAGTATCTCTCAAGATATTCAACTTACAGTACAAATATCAATCATGGTTTTCGTTATCAACATCTAAGATTTAACCTGATGCCACTGAGAATCCCTAATCCCTAAAAAATTGACTGGCTAGAACTTTCAAAACATTTCAAATAGAATTGATTACTTACTGCATAAAAATTGCATTAATTAACCAGAAAATTTCGAATCACTCAAAAACATCCTTCAACATTACTCCCCACCACAACCCTTCTGAGGCCTACATACCATCTCCCAAAACCTAACAATGGATCCTAAAATCCAACAACAGTTCTGGAGAGTAACTTTACTCAAACTGTCTCCAAGCTTTGGAATAGACTGTCCCTTCCTGCAAGACAGGTAGATAAAAATCTCATAATTCACAAATTAAAACTTATGTCATTCCAAGATGGTGGATGTCCTGTGAGCACTGTTTCCCTGCAACTCTCATTACCAGAAAACATAATTGTTAAACAGCCATCAAAGTAACAATCGTAAACTCTTTAGAAGTGCCAAACATTATCTGATGCAGATGAACTAATAACTGGGGAAATTAACAACCTCCAAGCTCATAATACCTTAAAAAAGTAAGTTAGAAAATTGAATACTTTCGAGCACATCTGCAGCATTTATAGGAGAAAAGAAAAGAATCTGCAAGACTTTCCAACATGTCTCAAACAACTGAACAGGTATGCCCTGGTGTTAGATACTAGCAAAGCCTTTGATAAAGTTAACCAAGAATTATTTCTATTTGAAACACTGTCATTCTATAATATTACAAAATAATTTACTGACATTAATTAGAAAGTTATATAAAAGCTCATGCACATCAATTAAAATAAATAAAATAGAATCTAAACCAATAAGAATCATAAATGGCACAAGGCAGGGTTGCCCCCTCTCTCCATACCTCTTCAGTTTATATATTGAACCCTAGTCCTTCTTATATTCCAGCACACATATCATCACGTACCATAGCTTCTGAATAATAAAATTGTCCTAAGAGCTTTCGCAGATGATGCCAATATGTATTTTGAAACCCCTAATACAGACATCAGTAAAATTATGAAATCTATTAAAAATTTCTCAGATGTATCAAACTATGAAATTAACACAGCCATATCCAAAATCTTTCCAATTAATCCACTAGACTAGATCATAAAGAATACTATTTCCCAGATACACCATTTCAAATTGACTACTCCCTCAAATACTTAGAAATACTTTTCAATCATAACCAGAAGTCAATAATCCCAAACAACTTAGGGTAGCTATGGACACAGGTAAACCAAGACGTTTATAGATGGAAAAATATGAAGCTATCCACAGTCATCAAAATGAGTGTTCTTCCAAAAACGATTTAGCAATTAAACACTAACATCCCCAAAAACCTCTTTCACAAAATCTGTACAGAAATAGCTAAGTTCATCTGGTACCCAAAGTCAACAAGGGTCAAATACTCTAAATTTATCCTGTTGAAAGAAAGAGGGGGACTGGATCTTCTAGATTTCAAGTTATATTATAATATAATTTACTCTAACAGAATAATACAGATATCAGAACACTCTCCTATGGCTAAAGGATGGTCACCAACGTGGGTTAAACTATGGTTTGAAAATGTTAAATCCTTAAATATTAATTTCAAAGCCCTACCTTTTATCCAGAAAGAACAATTTAAGACAACTGGATTATATAAATCATTAAGAAATAATATCATAACATTCTGGAAGCTACTTGAATCTACAAACCTAGTGCATACTTTGACTCTTCTGCAACCTATACATTTAAGTCCAAATTAAATAACAATATTATAAATCTCAATCAATATCCACAAATTTAGAAGTATGTCATATGGGACATTCTCAAAATGAAAGATTATACTATAGAAGAGACCAGGGAAAAGCTGAAGCTCAGCAAAAAACATATAGTAATTCTAAGACAACTTAAATATCTATAGATACTACAACATCACTGCTGCAATGCCTTTCTTATAAAAAGAAAATGCTCTCTAACACGTACATATTAATTACATGTACATTAAGAAGGTTCGTGGTCTGAACTCTTGTGGGAGGAGAGGCTGGACTCTGCCCTTCTGAGCTGGGAATTTCTGGTTAAAGGCTTATAGTGCCTGCATATTTGAACTGTTTCTTACTGAAATTGGTACACCTTGTTTGCTGTAGCATAGACTAGATCCAGGCCTGCTGAATCTAGCTTTGTTTGTATGCTTGTTGTTTGTTTGCTTGTTATTTCCCTGAAATGCTAATTCTACCTAAAATGCGGCTTTTCAGTGCTTCTGTGGATCACTAATGATATCTGCATTGCTTACTGTACATATTTCCTTGTTTCACTTGAAAGAAAGTTACTGTTTGTCATTTTTGCATTTAAGTTACCTGTAACACATTGCATTTAAGTTACCTGGCACTTGCTCACTAAAGCAATTATATAAGTCAGCACTAAAAAATTAAAAGCACTACACCCTCACAAACTCCCCTTGAGTACCTTGTTCCCCATTCTCCCTTTTTTTCAATTATAAAGGAATTCCCAATACTATTCTAGCATGTCCAAAGGTCAGTTGTCAATCTCCTCTCCAGTCCAGCTGGTGAATCTGGGAATCCTGAGGCAATGTTACAACTGCCTCATGTACACAGACAACCCTCTCCTCCTCCCAACAAATTCCAACACATGTGAGAGATGCAACCATATAGCCAAACTGGAGGCTAAGCTCTCTCAACTCAGTACTGGCGTAACCAGTCAGGAGGAGAAGGAAACCACACTCACTACAATTCCAGTCTCACATAGACCTACCATGACAGCAAACCAAACACATAAACACACAAAAACATACTCGGAGACTCTAAATAAAAATCTGCCTAAGCAGCAGAGACCTCCAAAGCAGACACCCAAGCAACCGCTACCCCAAAACAAAACACGTGCAACACATAGCTCACAAAGCCAGTGTGCTGAACAGTCACAGCCCTTAAGGCTAAACAACACACCTGATACACTTGTAATAGGTGACTTTATCGTCAGGCACACTGACGTCCCACTCACCAGGCTGAACAAGGAGAAGGTCACGGTGAGCTGCCTGTTGGACGCTAGGATCCGCCACATAACACAAGCACTCAGGTCACTCCAAGGCAAGTACAAATATGACTCAGTCATTGTCCATGCTGGTGTGAATGACCTGAGACGTACCTCCCTGGATTACATGAAAAGAGACATAGAGGAGCTCTCTGAGCATGTAGCCCAGGCCGGTATGACCCTGACCTTGAGTAGCATCTTACCCTCACCAAGAATGATGCCACAATATGAAGACAAGATGATCAGTTTCAACAATTGGCTTAAATATTGGTGTCATTCAAAGGAGATCCAATGCCTGTCAGCCTGGGATGACATGCTCAACAAGCCATGATGCTTCGCTAGGGACGGTTTGCACCTGTCACCCCTGGGCTTTCGGATATTGGAAAATGCTCTTGCTACCCCCGTAGTGCCTTTTTTAGGCAAGGCTCAAAAGACAAACCCACCTCCATAGGTATCACAAGGGATAAGAAACTAAGAGTAATGCTACTCAACGCCAGAAGTCTAAACTTCAAGATGCATGCACTCGAAACTCTCCTTAGCATGGAGAACATCGATATCTGTGCAGTAACAGAAACCTGGTTCAAGGCTCCTGAGAGCACCCCAGCACTACCAGGTTATACCTCATACCATGCTTTTCAGCCCCAAAACTTGGACCAAACCACAAAAGGAGGGGGAGTATCAATATTTGTCAAAGATACCCACACATCCAGGTTGGTGGAACACCATGAAGCATCAGAGACTATCCATGTGCAACTAACAGTGGGTAAAACTGCCTTCCAGTTTATAGCCTGCTACAGACCACCCTCCCAAACCCAGGGACCCCACTCGGCCTTCCTGAGAACACTAGAAAATATGAAGGTCTCTCCAAACACCATTATATTGGGTGACTTCAACTACCCAAACATAGACTGGGAGCATTACTCTAGCTCCAACACCCTAGCCCAAAGGTTCCTAGAATTTATAAACTCAAATGCTATGGAACAACTTGTTACCACTCCCACAAGAGGGGAAAACATACTGGACCTGACCATCACCAACATGGGGACTCTATGCTCCAGACCAGAAGTGTATCCCTCAGTGGTAAGATCAGACCATAAACTAATCTCACTGGATATTCACATCCCGACCCCACCCCCTTCCCAGAAAACCACAGTGAAAAACTTCTCTAAAGCAAATTTCAAACTCCTCAAAACCAAGGTGGAATCCTTCAAAGCCACTGGGCCTGTGGAAAATACAGCCCAGAACGCAGAATCCTTTATAAACACATTCTATGGATCATGCAATCCCAAACCAAGACCCAATCCTCCAAAGGCAGACGTCCTGTCTGGTGGACCCCAGCCATAAACAAACTATACAATAGAAGGAGGAAGCTACTACATGACAGAGCAAAATCCCAAAAAGGGAAGGCATCTCCGATCAGTATTAGCAAAAAACTACGGGCACTCATAAAATCGTCTAAGGCCAGCTTCGAGAGAAAAATTGCACAGGACACTAAGGATAATCACAAGGCTTTCTTTAGTTATGTTATGAACCTGGGTGTGAATTCCCATATATGCTCAGAATTAGTCCAAAATGACAAAAAAAAATACACCGAACCCACAGACATTGCCAACATCCTAGCTGACAGGTTCAGCGCAAACTCCCCCCCCTCCCCACCAAAAGGGCAAATATCTATCCCAGCAGAGTGCTGCCCCCGTGACATCTAAGATGCTCAGGTAAGAGCCGCCCTCTCCAAAGCAAAAAACACAGCATCAATGGGACCAGATGGTGTCCCGGGCTGCGTCCTACATGAACTCCAAGAAGAGCTAAACCCAAACCTAAAACTACTGTTCAATCTCAGCCTTACTACAGGATATGTACCCAAAGAGTGGCGTACAGCAACAGTGGTCCCTCTCCACAAAGGTGGTGCCTCAACGGATCCTGGAAACTATCGCCCCATAAGCCTGACTAGCTTGATCTTCATAGCTATGGAAAGGATCATCATGGATCTCATAAATAAAGATATTGGGGACCTACAGACACTGGATCCTACCCAGTTCAGCTTCGTTAGGGGCAGATCCTGCCTCTTAAACCTGGTCAATTTTTTTGAAACAGTCACCAAGGCCATTGACGAGCGGAAGGTGGTCCACACAGCCTACCTGGACCTCACAAAAGCCTTTGATACAATACCCCACTCGGGCATTATAGATAAGCTCACCAGCTTAAATATAAACCCCTATGTCACTAGATGGGTTGCAAACTGACTCAAGGACAGAACCCACATGGTTAGAATTGCTGGAGCCATGTCAGACTCCAAACCAGTTACAAGTGGCATCCCACAAGGCTCAGTCCTGGGACCTCTCTTGTTCGGTATATATTTCTTGGAGCTACAGGCCAACATGGAAGGACTCTGGCTGACCAAGTTCGCAGATGACTGCAAACTGGGCACCATAATCGACTCTCCAGCCGACATAAGCATCCTCCAAAAGGGCCTCATAGAAACAGACAACTGGTGTCAGAGCCATGGCCTCAAGCTAAATGCCAAAAAGTGTATAGTCATCCTCTTTGGCAAAAACAAAGTGCCCACAAATTACCACATAGGTGGTAATCCATTAAGTATGGAAGAAGTAATTAGGGACCTAGTGACCCAAGTTGATAGCAATCTCTCATTTGACAACCACGTGGCCAAAGTGGTTAGAAAAACATTTTATATAGCCCACCTAATCATGAAGGGATTCACATCTAGATCAGGGGAGGTCATCGTGCCTCTTTACTCATCCCTCATCAGGCCCATAATTGAGTACAATGCCCCTTTTGGGATGTACCTTACCAGACACCTGCAGCAACTGGAAAGACCCCAAAAGTACCTCACCAAGCAGATCAAAGGGTTCAAACAGATGCCATATGCTGCCCGGTTAAAGAAACTCCAGCTCTACTCAGTGGCATACCACCTGCTCAGAGGCGATCTGTGCCTGACGTATAAAGCCATGTCCAACCCAGAATTAATGGACATGCTGCACCTCAGAAAATCCAAATCCCATCGAGCTACGTGCTCGAGAGACTTGAACCTCAGCACTGAAATAAATAGGACATGCTGGAGGGACAGATTCATAACCCAGAGGCTCCCTTCACTCTGGAATAAAATCCCAGTCCAGGTTAGACAGAGTCCCTCATTGACTCTCTTCAAGAGAAATCTTGATGAGTGGATGGGAGATCATAGGTTTACCCCGGGTTTCACGTCTGTGTCACTGTTAGACAGAGGCACAGCATACTAACCTCGAAAAAGGGCATAGTAAAATTAATTTAAAATGGGTGGCGAAAGCCAAACACACTCTGGCTAGGCTTATAAATGCCCTAGGGCAGATAGCCTAGTATGAACCTATCTATCAAATATCAATCATCCTTACTGTTCTCTGCCTACTGGAATGAGAAAAATGAAAAAAATTAGGGACGAACAAAAATCCAAGCAATAGAAACTACTCTAAAATTATCCCCTTTCAAGAGTTTAATCTATACACGATTGATGATCAACAATACTGCCTACTACATACCAGTGACTTTAAATAAATTTAATTCAAACTACTTCCCAAACTGTCCCTATTTTCCAACAGTGAACTCTGATCTCTTTCACATCCTATGGGGTTGTTCTCTGAAGTTGAAGTTAGAAAAATGGGTTACAAGCGGTCAACAATATCATGGAAATTTGCTATCCTACATATAACCCCCCAAAAATTACTTAAGCAGGGCACAAGGACATTAGTCACATTATTTGCACTAATGAAACTATACATCACCCAGAATTGGACTCATGGGAGGAATTCAAGAGCAAAGCTACTAGATATGTTACAGCACATAAATTAATCACAAGAGATAATAATAAATGCACATATTTTCAAAAATACTGGGGTCTTCTTCTGAACCACATTCTAAAAGAATGAATATTTTTCAAAGAATAAAATCATCACATTGTATACAAAATTCCCCTACACTAAGTAAAGTACAAATCAAAGAAGCTTAGACAAGCAACTTAAGGATGAATCAAATATACAGATACATCTCTCTTATGCTTCTGTCCTTTAGCTGCTGTTGCACCTGCTGTAAATATTGTATATAGTGTGTTAGAGTTTGCTACACCATGCAGTTAGGAGAATCCTATGCATTTTCCTGTTAAAATTTGAAAATAAATAGTAAATGGGTTTTATTCTATGTGACTTAGTAGAAATATGACTTGAATGAATGTTGAAACAAATGTTACTTTGTATCTGACAATTTTCAGGATTCTATTGTTATCTACTGTAATATACTTTTGGAAAACAAAAATAAATATGGAGAAAAAAAAAAATTAAAACTTATGTAAAACAACTTTTGACAAACTCATGGCTTTGTCCATGTAACCCACCAGAGTAAATTACAACTGTTGCTATCATCCTTAAATATATATATATATATATATATATATATATATATATATATATATATATACACACACACACACACATATGCAAATATATCTATTTATAAAGGCAGAGATATGGATGCAGTCTGTTTGAGCATAAGTTCATTAGATCAAAAGTTTTGTTACGAGGGTTGTTTTCTTTTAACTGCTGGTTCATCACAGGATGTCATCTGCTTTCTGTGCAGGATAACTATACAGTGGAGAGTAAGATTTTGTACTTTCTCCACAGTTTTGCTATCTCAGAGTTGGTATGTATAATTAGTAAGGGGTGTGGGGGGATTGTCCCCTTCAAAAAAAAAAATATATTTTTTTTTCTTTTTTTTTGTTTTTGTTTTAGTTTTGCATCCACCAAGGTCCTTGCTCAACACATGGGTGCCAGCATATCTAAGGACTTAGTTTGACCTTTTGTGGTTGATGTAGTGTGTGTCTCTGTAGTTAGTCAGTGGCCTAGGCACATGTAACCATATAATATAGATAGATATAGATATATACATATACCCCAGGAATCAGCAAGCTCTGCATGGTGTGCAGGAATAGTGCATAAGCTGCTGCACGCAATATGGCCAACGAGCAATCCAGGAATGAGCTCCCGTGACATGCACGAGCGCTCCAACACTATTCCTGCACAGACACAGCTCTTGTATGCTAATTATCCCATTTGCAGGTGAAAACCATGCAAATGAGATGAATTAGCGATCTAGTAAGCAGGCAGGCTTCTGTGCAGGAATAGTGTAACTTGCAGAAATGTATTTGGCTACCAACAAAATATATTTCTGCAAATTATAAAACAGAGACATGACAGCTCCAAAGAAAGCATGTATTCAATGTAGTAGGCATGCCAATGGCCAAATAGATGGCTGTAGGCATGCAAATGACCAAATAGATGGCCATTGGCATGGAAAATAGTTGCAAAATTATAAAAAATAACTTTTATTTGTTTTGCCTGATTTCGGTCGTTTAAGCATAGGGCAACGGTGCACAAACAGGATTGGGCTGAAAATAAAAAAAAAGCTGGAAATAAGCTTTTAAACCAAAATCAGCATTATGCCATAATAGTCAATGGCATGCAGAAGACAACACTACCATTGAATAGTGGTTGCTGAGGGGAAGGCTGAGTGTCAGTCTTGTAACCTTGCATTAGCAGTCAGTTTTATGCAAATGAGAGGACTGATACTGAATCACAGATTTCCCCTCAGTGTTAGCTAGCACCCAACCGTGTAAGTGCAGCAACACCATGGTGCAAGCCTAAGACGTAGGTGACCTCATAAGGGGGAGTGTCATGCATGCTGCAAGCTTATTGGAGCTTTATGGCCCGTGTTTGCTCTTAGCTAAGCACAGCTAAGGAAGGGGGTGTATTTGAGGCTGCCTAGCAGTGTTTACATTGCCTAAACAGGTGTGTGCACCATGCACCGGATTTTAAACAAAAAAAAAAAAAAAACAAAAAACAAAAAAAAAACAGGAAATAGCAGCTCTGTTTACATCTGAGCTCTGGGTATGTGCGGCGCGCCTCAGGGCTTAAACAGGAAGGCAATGGGAAGGGAAAACAGCAGTAGGAAGGCAATCAAGAAGAACTAGCATAGTTAGCATGTGAAATGTATCAGAATCAGCCAATTACACAGGTAGCAGCCCAGCCCAGCACACTATTATAAACTATGCAAACACCTTTCACTCTGGTTTTTCCCACAAACTCTACACCACCGGTGTACACAGATGGGGAAATATTTCCAGACAAACCTAATAAAATTATAGGGGCTGCTGTTGCTCTCATACATTAATATGTAGAAGAGGCTGAGGGTGGTAAGGATGAGAATGCTGATGACCAACCTACAGTGAGGAGAAGGAGAAGAGTGTACATACCCAGGGTAACCTACCAGGGGCTACATGAGCTGGAGATAGTGGAACGCTATAGGGTGGACAGGGATATCCTACAGCAAATTGTTGAGCTGTGCTGGCCACGCCTCACACACAGAGCCAACAGAGGGGAACCCATCCCAGTGAATACCAAGGTATGTGTAAGCTTCAAAATACTAGCCACAGGTACCTTCCAAAGGCCAACTAGGGATATCATGGGGATCTCACAGGCATCAGCATCCAGGGTATGCCACCAGTTCCTGGATGCCATGTCAGCACATGCCAGTGAGCACATATATTTCCTCAACACCAATGAGGTGTTGACCAGCAGTATGCACCTCTTCCACCAAATTGCAGAATACCCTGAGGTAGTGCATGCTATAGACTGCACACATATACACATCAAAGCACCCCCTGGTGAGCAGGGGTAGGGTCTACATAAACCACAAGGGCTTCACCTCCATCAACTGCCAGGTTGTTACGATGCCTAGGGATTATAATGAATGTGTGTGCTGGCAGCCCTGGAAGCTATCATGACTCCCACATTGGGCATATGATGCAGCTGTACCAGAGATTTGCCAGTGGGGACATCACCTATGGCCACCTAGAGGGGGATGCTGATTACGGTCTGCAGCTGTGGCTGATGATACTCATCAGAAATGCACACACACCCGAATAAGAACTCCATAATGAGGCACACGCACAAATGAGAATCATAATAGACCATGTGTTTGGGATGCTCAAGTCATGGTTCTGGTGCCTGGACATATCTGGTGAAGCCTTGCAGTACTCTCCAGCTACATGTACACAAATTTTCATTGCATGTGCCATGCTACACAATACGATGCTGTGGAAACAGCTGCAGCAGGAACAGCACGGGGCAGGGCCACACAGCCCCCCACCATTGCCAAGGCCAGCACAGGCACAGAGTGAATCAGAGGAGGAACAACCTGAGCCTACCTATGTAGGCAGAAAGAGGCATGCCCAGTATGCCCAGGCTTTGGCAAAGAGGCAATGCATAGCACATACACTGATACAGTAGGAGCCCAGGGAATTACACCTCTCTCTGACTCGCACATACAGTAAAAGGGATGCCAAACATGACACTACCAGTGCTTTACCATGTATAGGGAGTGTACTGTGTGCATCTGACATAGTCAGCCCTCCAGCACCATCCTCAATACTGGCACAGCCGCAAGTAACTCACTCTTCCTATCAATTGCTGAAGAGAGTAGTATGTTCTGCTAGTTGCAGCTATGGTGTGGATGTGAGCATGCAAGGGAATCGGGTGGCTGAATGGGATGGCAACAGATAGTGGACACGTATATGGGCAGTATGGAATCCATAACAAATACTGGCGTTAACAAAGTAGGCAGTACTAGACAAGGTGACAAATCCCACTGCAGTACATCTGGTGGCCCAAATGTGTGTCCATAGGACACACACATGCATGTCAGTGAGGTTCACATACCCAACAACAGCCTCAGCCAGCAGGACAGATGTAGATGACCATAAAGAAAGGCTATGCTAAGGCCTACACTTAATGGCAATGGATAACAGCCCCCCTCCAGACCTACACAGACAGACTACAACATGTATGTTAGTTCTGTAGGGTATGAAGTCTGAAGCTGAAATGTAGGTCATTAAAACCTAAGATCAGTACTCTACTGATATGCCTGTAGTCTGCATGATAGTCAGAATACAAAACAAAATGGAAGCCAACAGAGTACCTGAAATACCAGTACAGTCATAGCAAATGTTTATTGTTGTTAGGTGTGCCCCCCCACAATCCTATGTAGAAATGCAGTAATATGTACAAGTGGGGTTAAAAACAGTGCAGCACAGATTACCTGAGCTGGCCCAATTTACAGGATAGATTGTTGCATGTGTACAATATGCAGGGCATTGTGTGTTAGGTTGTTGAGTGTTGTACATTGTGTGGAAGTGGTCAGCATGTAGGCATGGAGGGTTGTATCCCGGTGGCCTATGGCCACTACTGTTGATGACAGGGCCATGTTCTGACAACTGCAGTGCCAACCACAATGCATATCAGCAAGACCCAATTTAGCAGTCATCCATACTCATTGTTCAGATGTCACTATCTGTCACCATATGAAAGATGGATATGCCATGAATGTGGGACCAAACATACACACAGTACACAGATGGAAGTACCCTAGACAAAGTACATAAAATGTAACTGTCAACTGCACACACCTTTGGAATTGTACATACAGGTTAGCAGCACATTAGTTGTCTGTGTAGTATGGAATACTAATGTAGTCTGGCCAAACACTGGCAGACCACAAAAGGCACAGTTATGAAGTAATAAGAGACTGCCTATGTCCCTGCACAAGGCAGCATAAGGGGAATATCTCAGGTATATCTGTGAGTCAGCTGCAAGAAGCCTCCATATCATACATGCACTCAGCTCACCTCACCATCATCCACAGATTTATCACAGGTCATATCCCAGCTGTTGGGAATGAGTACAGCATGACTCCCACTTCTGTATAGAAATACCCACAGAATGCAGCATGTTGAAGAGGTGTCCTATGCAGGTGTGTCCCTACCCCTAGCTGTAAGCAGCACGCTGCCAGCATCCAAACCAATGGATTAATATGGACAGGAACTATGACCATGAACACCTAGCACACTTACCCTGTCACCCCAGGGGAATCCAGTGGCTCACAGCCTGGGACTGTAGGAGTGACAGAATGCACTGGCCTGCTACAGATGGCCTACATCACTACCAAATGCCCAAAAGTCTCCTGTCAAAGGCCTGTGCCTCACCCATACTTCCAATGTATGTTACCTCATGGGGTCCCAAATAACAACATAACACAGTCCACAGAACACAAAGGCAAGGCCATGTTGACACATCCCAGTAGCATACCCACCATGTCCTATTGCATGAACTGTGGATCAACCTTTAAATAACACTGTGATGAAGGGACAACTATAGTGATACTTCGCAGATACCACTGGGATAATGTTATCAAGAAGATAGAATAACAGAGTGGGGGTGTAGAAGCATGGACGCCATGGAGTGTGTGAAGTCTGAAACTCTGATGTATGCCTATACTACCCCTGCCTGCAAACCCAGTAATGGGTGGCTACAAATCACTCATAAACCACAATGTGAAGGGGAACTGACCAGATATATGAGACCTGCCTCTGGGTAACCTGGGTGAATCTGTACAGCTGAGAGTTATGGCGACAGCAGGATATGGTCATTCTGTTATGTCGATAGATGTACAAGCAGGGGATCAGCCACCACAGTACCAAGGTGCTGGATCATTTACACAGATCCATCAGCAAGTATCTGCAGCTACCACTCCAGAATGGCATGAATGTGCAAGAATATGTAGGCTGCAGATCATAATACTGGACACAGCTTCATTCATGTTATATTTCCCAGGAAATAACTGTGAGCAAATAAGGATATCTGTTGGTAGTTGATGACATAATACATCACAGTGTAAAACAGTACGTGTCTGAATATCTCTGCTAATACCAACTATGTAACACAAGTAGCACAGACAGGAATAGTTACAGTATCCTGCTATTTGTCGCCCATTGTGATGCCATATTGTCAACCTATCTACAGATATCCTGCAGAAACAGGTTGCTAGCTGTAGGTGTAGAACACAAACTCCTGCACTAGAGTACAACCTACCTGGAATGGATTCACACACTCAATACAAAATGTTATACTGGGCATGCTCCTACACTTAGAGAAATGAAGCCCGTGTCTGACAACCCCAGTGGATTATACATATCTGTCAGTCGCAGATGTCTATGTACACACACCACATTGCACACCATTCATGCTTTGCACATACATTGGATAGAAATACTCACACATATCAAAGGCCAACACACTATAATAGGTCAAACATACACACAGATGTGGGGAAGAGAGAGGCAGACAGTGACAAAGAGATTGCCATCATGAGTCCTGTCCCACCACACATCCAATTGGCCAATATCACATGATGTGCCAATGTTAATCACTGCAAACATCTGCTTTTGGTAGCTCTCAGCCCTATAGTGTCTGTGATGCTCGTGATAACTGTGTAACATGATAGTACAAATCAGTATGCATCTAGCATTTGTATACCCAGTCCTGTCAAATGTAAAGTTGTGTGTGACTGAGTGTTGTGTGTGTGTTTTCCCAGAGGAATGGTTTATGGCCCATTCACACACACTGCACTTCCCATAGCCCATGTTAGCAATCATGCTGATGTCAGTCACCTTGAAATAAACCTCTGGCCAATTATCAGCACCATCATATCTGTGGTGCATGTGATAACTGCATAATGTTATAGCATAACATACTAGTTAGTTAGGAGTTCTAATCCCAGACATGGCAATTGTGAAACTCTGTGTGTGTATAGAGATAAATGATTTTGAGGCCATTCACAGTCACTACACCTCCCATTGTCCTACTTTAGCAAGCCTGCTGATGTTAGTCACCTTGAAATACACTGTTGGAGAAGGGCTAGACCTATAAGCTCTGTGGTGTGTGTGATAACTGTGTAATGTTATAGAGTAACATACTAGTTAGGTAGGAGATGTAATCCCAGACATGGCAACTGTGAAACTCTGTGTGTATAGAAATTAATAATTTTGAGGCCATTCACAATCAATACACCTCCTATTGCCCTACTTTAGCAAGCCTGCTGATGTCAGTCACCTTGGAATACCCCTTTAGACAAGGGCAAGCTCTAAAAGCTCTGTGGCATGTGCGATAACTGTGTAATGCTACAGTGTAACATGCTAGTTAGGTAGGAGTTCTAATCCAAGACATGGCAACTGTGAAACTCTGTGTGTCTGCGTGTGCAGAGATTAATGATTTTGAGACCATTCACAGTCACTACATCTCCCATTGTCCTACTTTAGCAAGCCTGCTGATGTCAGTCAACTTGAAATATCCCTTTGGACAACAACCAGGTCTATAAGCCCCGTGGTGCATGCCATAAATGTGGAACAATGTAGTAGAAGCAACTGCACAGGTATGGGCTTGAATCTCATCTGTGGAAAGTGTATTTGCATACCCCAAAGCTTTTGGCCCCATTTACAGACAGTACACATCTCAGAGCCTGACTTTAGCAGTCCTGCAAATATCATCCACCTTACAAGTACCTGTTGCCAACCCTAAACAATGTCAGGTCAGTGGTGCATGTGGTTAAATGCATAACCATAATGGTCTGTAAAGATTGTTAGAAGTTTGAACCTCACCCCTAGCAAATGTAAATGTGTGAATAGGGTATAATTATTTTGGCATCTGTCACTTGCTACATCACCCGATGCCATTATTTACAAGGGCTGGTGATGTTCCTCACCTTAGTAGTACCTTGAGACAACATCCATCCAATAAGCTCCATGGTGTGGGTGATAAATGCAGTGCACTTTACTAGCAATACATAGCTAGGTAGGGGGTTGAATCTCAATACTGGCAAGTGTGTGTGTGTGTGTGTGTGTGTGTGTGTGTGTGTGTGTGTGTGTGTGTGTGTGTGTGTGTGTGTGTGTGTGTGTGTGTCTGTCTGTCTGTCTGTCAGTACTATCCTGTGTGGAGGTTGCTGTGACAGGATGCATTGTGGGATGAGTTTTGCTAAATTATTATATTGAGGACCTACTATATGTCACAATGTCCACCTTACAAGGACAACAGATGTCAAACACCAGAGAAGCTGGTGTAGACAATCCATATCCCTACATGTGACATTATAGATCAGTGAACAATGTAGGCAACTCTTGTATTACTCAGAGAACACTATCCACCCATGTCTTATACACAAACACACTTGGCTAGGCAACAACCACTATATTGCTAGTTCCCTGCATATTGTCTCACAGATAGTAACCATGGTGTGATTGCAGTAGACTACATGCCTGTGGACCATAACAGTGACACTGACATCAGAAAGTACTGCGATGTGTAACATCTCCTGACTGAGTGTGTGTTATCCAGCAAGTAAAACAACATGGCACCCTGTTCCATCTCTACAGTAGGCAAATAAATGCTTATAGTGGTCCTTTTGCTATGTTCCCCACTGGACACCTTCATCAACTGTAGAGTCTACAAATGTAACCCACAGAGGGAATATCATGCCTTATACACATGCCCTGTATGGACAGACACCACTAACTCCACTGAATACCTGTATCATGCTGTCAATGTAGGTGCAAGCATGACCTCATTTCCATAGGCAGGTCTCCCTAAATGAGGTCAGGAATGCTACATCAGAAGATAACAGTCTGTACACACAACATGCCCCCAAGACCTCAAGTACACTTCCAAATTTCAAAAAACATGCTTGTGGGACATGTACAGAACTCAGACACTGTCCATGTTATGGAATTTAGATCACATACATGGGAAGCCATGCATATCATTGGCCACACACAATAGTAACCCAGATGAGTGGATAGTGAATACAATACTCACCTGTGG
>NC_056737.1:151578210-151680710 GCF_019279795.1 Protopterus annectens | reverse complement strand
CGCTGTTTTGTAGCTCTGTAACAGTTGCCATTGTAATACTGGTATATACACTGTTATAGCCACTGTATAAGGGTAATGTTTCAGACATGTCCCTACTGTAGGTCATTTGTTCCATTATTATGTTTATCTCTGTCCACACATCTTGCACTGACAGGTTGTTAGTTATACTGCAGGACTCTTACATACCCTTCAGATATGTCACCATGGTGACCACTGTGATGCAGTGCAGTTAACAGCAACAATAAATGAACATGTACAGCTTGCATTATGGATAGATGTGTTAAATGTGTGCATTGCAAATGCCATGGCCATAACATGGCCCGTGTATTGGCAAACCTGAACAAAAGACCTCCATACTCACCAGCTACAGGCTGATGCCCCAGAGGTATATCAGAGGGACCTACATAGTTGTGTGAGAGATGTGATGTCAGTAGCCACACGTGTGGCATTGGTACAGGGTGGGGGCAGCGTTTCAGTACATCAACAGTACAAACCCACAATACTACAGATTATGCACATCTGTTCATTACTACACTGCAGCAACAGAATGTTATCTGACATATGCCTACTTTACAGATGATGATGGATAAGCAACAGTGGTCTACTAATGTGCCCTGGAGCCTTACCTGCATGCTCCTCGTCCATTGTGTGGGTAGCACTGATGAGGAGCTCCTCAACATGTGTTAGTTGGGGCTGTATGGCATGACCCCCACCTGTGGCTAGCTGGTCCCTGCTAACTGCAGCAGCACGCTGACGGGCATAGCAGATGAGGTCAGTGCAACAGTGTCACACATGCTCATACCTGCAGTTATGCAGGCCAACATCATTTACCCTGTGGACGAGCTCGTTCCACAGGGCAGTCCTCTCCTGTAAATCATGGGCCGTATGCCCAAAGAGAGTTCCATAGTGATGCACCATGAAGTTGATGAAGATGTTATTCTCCTGTGGAGTGAATGCAGGCAGTCACTCTCTTGACATGGTACCTGCAAGACATAAACAGGAAAAAAGGTCTGAGGACCTCATACTACAAGGATATAATAATTGTTAATTAAGATCTCTCTCTCCCCCCTGCCATATCTGCAGAAATAATCTGAACACACACATCATCAATGGGTATGTTTACACCAAACCTACTGTTGGGACATATATCCTATTGTGCAACAAATATTGAAATGTGTTTCTATTCATGTTCCATGTTAAAACACTATCATTGGTGGCCTGTTGCTAACAATGTAACCTCCATGACATTTTAATGGTCACTGTGGTCCCATATATGCATGTGTTCTGTTTGCTATGGGTTACTGGGAATATGTATGCATGCTGTCAGAACTATTGACTATTACTACCCACATATGTTCTAAAACTGCAACACTATAGCACATTTGGGAAGGCTGTTCCCAGCAGAACCACCTCTCCCACGTCATCTGATCACGGCACCAGGCCACAGCACATCTGTGACCCAACCCAGGACCTCATCATCTGCTGGTCAAGCACTACCTTCAGGTGGAACCACTTCAGGGGATGGTGCCTGTTCCCCCCGGGAGCGTGCACAGACAGGATCCTGTAACCTGAAGTCAGGTCCAAAGTCTGGTGCATAGGAAGCTCTGCAGAGAATTGTGGGATCTGCTACACCACCTTGAGGCCCTCGTGACACATGTGGAGGTTCAGCCTGCCCATCCTGCTCAGCCCCCAGCATGAAGGGTCATGAAGGTGCAGTGGTGACTGCCCATGGGTGGGGACCTCAGCCCACTGTTTCCATTTTGGGGCTCATGGGCTTTCAATTTCCAAAAACCACTCTCTGTCCAAGTTGTTTACCCACCACATGTGTCATATACCACCCCTGTATGCTGTCTTGTCTGTCTTCCGAACCAACCAACCTCCCCATATATACCTACTATCCTTCCGCTAACATCCCACTCTAACGTTAAGACAAAAAGGGCAATCTATTCCAAACACAAATGTCACACCATACATACAGCCCACTTTGTACCTACTTACGGGTGCCTTAATCACTCTGTACCCAACAGCCCTTGTTCTGGCCAGCAAATACATTATCAGCCCTTGCAAGTAAGTAACCCAGGACCCTGCACACCATAGCCACATCAATTTACCAGTAAGCCATCTGAGCTGTAGATATGTGTGATGTGTTCTCAAATATATCATGTAGCACAGTCATTCAACAGTAGGGGAAATGTATGTATATATATATATATATATATATATATATATATATATATATATATATATGTGTGTGTGTGTGTGTGTGTGTGTTTGTGTTGGTATATATGTAGACATGCATGTCTGTATATGTATATGTATGTGTATATATATATATATATATATATATATATATATATATATATATATATATATATATGTATATATATCTATATATGTACATGGATCTAAATCAGTAGATCGAACATATTACAAGTTCGAACCACATATGGCCTAGACCATATGTTCGAACTTGTAACAGGTCAAACACTGAAGTAAAAAAAGAAAAAACAACAAAAAACAAAATTAAACATCTGTAGCAGGCCTCCACACCCCCCCTTACTTAAATATACCATCTCCAAGATCACACTGCATTAAAGAAAAGGGAAATCTTCCCATTCTGCACTGTACAGAGATCTCCATTCAGTTCGATCGAACATTTACAAGTGCGAACATATGGTCTCGGGCATATGTCATTCAAACTTGTAATATGTTCGATTTACTGAAGTAGACCCATATATATATGTATATATATATATATATATATATATATATATATATATATATAAGTGTCTGAGTTTTTATTTCCTTTCTACTAGCTCAGTATTAATTACTACGCCTATAAGAAGTCTGAATTTATATATCTATATGTGTGTGCGCGTGTGTGTGTGTGTGTGTGTGTGTGTGTGTGTGTGTGTGTGTGTGTGTGTGTGTGTGTGTGTGTGTCTGTGTGTGTGTGTCTGTATATATGTAGACATATATATATATATATATATATATATATATATATATATATATAAAACTCTATATATATATATATATATATATGTATATATATATACCAACTCCTCCATGGCCTTATTACAGTAGATAAAAAAAGAGAACACCGACTGAAGCTTACCACTACTGTAGATCAGAGTGTATGTGCTGTATCTTTAAGAAGCACATCAAGGACTGAATGTGTACATATAAATAGGAGGCACATGCTCTACCAAGTGCCATTTTGAGAGTGCAGCCAGAGAGTGAACATGTATGATTGCAATAGCTAGTTTATATATAACTTACTTAAGTTAAAGTCAGTAAACTTCTATTGCAATGTGTTTGTATATAATAAAGCTGCTTGAACGGAGCCCATGAAAACTCTTCTATTGTATCTTTAGTAGGAGAGCAACATAGTGTCAGAACTGGGATTTCAGAAATTGATATTCAGAGCCACAAGGTGCAGAGATGACAAGCATGAAAAAGAGCCAGAAAAGAACCAAAGGTAATGAAAACCTGCACAAACAGCTCATTTTATAAAAGAGATGAAACAGAGCATTACAAGGGCACAAACCACATTATTAAACAAGCGGGAGGCACAAAAGGTTTATTAACTAAAGGAAATGTTTAAGATTAAGATATTTGATGAAGCAATTATCAGAAAAAGCTAAACAAGTATGTTTAAAGAAAAACAAGTGTGTTTGAGGCATAAACTGACCTTTTAGTGTAAAATGAGCACAAGGAAAGTACAATGGGCATAAAAAGAGATTAAATGAGTAAAACAGATATAATAATGGCAAGAAAGGGCACATTAAGCCTAAATAAAGAAAGGTGACTGCATGTTTTGGCAAAGTGCTGTGTTTTGGTATAACTGAGACTTCGTATTGTATCAAGGGCATAACTAGAATTATTCAAAATGTGTGTAAAGTGCTTACTCTGTGTTCTTATTACTGTGCATGTATTCTAAAAAGTTCATATATGTGCAAAGTGCAACTATTTTGTGAACTACAGTCAAAGTATATCCATTTCGAAAAGTGTCTTGTGCTTGGGTGTGACTATTCACAAAATGCCGCCATTACAGAGTGTTTCTTGCACTGTAAAGAATTATCCTGCAAGGTACTGCCATTTTAGAAAAAATCAGTGTGCTGTGTACTATTATTTGCAAAGTGCAATTACTTTGAAATGTTTCTGACTCTGAGCTTCTTCTGTCCAGTTCATTTGCATCGTGCAGTTATTTGAAAATGTTTCTTATCCTGATAAGAGGTGATTTCTTGCAGTACAGTAATTTCAAGAGTATTACAGTGCCCAAGAGACTAAGTTCGCAAAAGTTAAGTTATACAGAAGCTGGTTGTGCTAATGGGCAAAGTTACAAATACTGGCATAAATTTCTGGCTTATGTGTATTTACTTGTGCATACTTGCAAAACCCTTCAATGGTATGTGTTAATATGGCAGACAGATTTTGAAAGCCCTTACCACTTTTATTTGATCAGAATATTGCAAGGATTGGAGAATATTTGAGAAAGAGTATAATATGTTTAAACAAGCAAGTAATTCAGACAAAGATGCATGCACCAGGGCATTCATTTTGCTAAACCTAGCTGGTTGAGAGGCTATTGAAAGAGACCATTCATTTGTGTATGCACCAGCAGTATATGAGGGAGAAGGTGAAACTCATCATATTGTTGCACAGGCTGAATGAGGAAAAGACCCTGAGTGTTTGAAGCACAAATTCAGAGAAATGTCTAACCCCCAGACAAATATCACATTAGAGAGGCATTTGCTTTACACAAGAGAACAGAAATCAGGGGAAACTTTTGCAGCTTATATTACTGACCTGAGAAACAAAGCCAAAATGCATTGGTTTGGTGACTTAAAAGATGAGTTAATAAAATATAGGTTTGTGTGTGGTATTGATAGTGCTGCTGTGAGAAAGATTTTGCTTCAGAACAGTGATTTAACATTGAATAAAGCCATACAGTTTTGTCAAATTCATGAAGTTACAGAAAACACACACAAGTATGCTTGCAAGTGACAAGACCATGGTTGTAGCAGGCACCAGAGCAAATGTAGATAGCATGCAACACATGGCAAAAAGAAGTAGACCTAAGCACATGGCAGCCACAGCCCCTGCTGGTTCACCAGGGAAGCCAAGTAGTTTTCCAGCAAGTTTTAAGACTAGTTCAGTTAAAGGAGCATGCTCAGTGCAGTACAAGCATGAGTTAGTAAAACCAAAGTCCAGCTTTATTGTTAACTGTCACAATTGTGGTGTTAATCATGAGTCTAAAAGAGAGAAATGCTTAGCATTTGGTCAGCAATGTCACAAGTGTAAAAAATGGAACAATTTTCAAAAGTTCTGCAACTCAAGTAAACCCTACACAGTTGTAAAGAAGAGTCACTCAAAAAGCAAATTGATCAAGTAGGGTTGCAGCAGTCTACTTTCTATGTAGATGGTGTATCAGTAATTTGTGAAAGATCTAATGCAGTAAATTTATTGACAAAGAGCGAAGTGTTTTGTACTGTCCAGATCAATGGTAAATCCACAGAGCTTAAAGTAGACACTGGTTCAAAGTGCAATGTTATATCAGCAGACACATTTGCTAAAGTGAGAACTAATGAGCAATTCAATGTGGCTGGTAGTGCGAGACATGCTGCTTATGGAGGTGAAGAAATTCTAACCAAGGGCTCAGTAATGCTTTCATGTTATTTGGCTAAGAACTGTTACACCTTGTTATTCTACGTAGTTTGAAGACTGGTGCAGTCATTACTGGGTTTCAAAGACAGTATGAGAATGATTCTACTTTCTTGTAACAAAGAAGTTCATCGTATAAGTGCATATCCTAGTTCCAACTTTTCTGAAGCCATTTTCTCAGAGTATGCTGATGTTTTCAATGACAAGTTAGGCAAACTTCCAGTTGTGTATTCCATGAAGTTAGACCCAGAGGTCACTCCAGTAGTCAAACCAGCAAGAAAAGTCCCGATAGCTATGCAAGATAAAGTTAAAGTTCAGCTGGATGTATTTGTCCAATTACAGAACCAACTGAACTGGTGTCATCCATGGTAGCAGCTCACAAAAAAGGCTCAGACAAAATCAGAATATGCATTGACCTAAGAGATCTGAACAAAGAATTGAAAAGGCCACATAATCAAAGAGGTCACAGGTCTGATACCAAATGTATGTATTGGATGCAAAAAAGTTAATTTTGGCAAGTGATGCTTGATTGCAAATCCTCATTACTAACCACTTTCATTATTCTGTTTGGCAGATATGGATTCCTAAGGATGCAATTTGGAGTAAATTCTGCAAGTGAAGCCCTTCAGCATGCAATGGAGCAAATCTTTTCAGGTTACCCTTGTGCCATAATAGTAGATGATATATTGGTTGGATGCAATGGTGAAGCAGAGCATGACAGAAACCTAAAGCAAGTTCTAGACATAGCACATGAAGTAAACTTAAAGCTCAATCCCCTGAAGTGTAAATTCAGACTACCAGAACCTACATATGTAGGTTATTTATTTACCATTACAGGCTTGAGAACAGACCCGACCAAGCAAGCAGCTATTCTTGAGATGTCAGCACCAGATAGCATTCAAGCTTTACAGTGTTTTCTAGGCATGGTCAGCTGGCAAGACTTCAGTGAGTTGACAACACTTTTAAGAGAGCTGATGCACAAAAATGTTACATGGTCTTGGTTCGAACAGCACCAGAAGGCATTTGAAGACCTCCAGGAGAAAATTGCCGCCCCACCTACACTAAGATACTATGATGTAAATAAACCAGTCACTCATTTCTTGTGATGCTTCAATATTGGTCTTGGCACAGTTATTCTTCAAGAGGGCAGACCAGTATCCTATGCATCTAGAACACTTACCCAAAGTGAAATGCAATATGTTCAAATTGACAAAAAACTTTTGGTAATAGTATTTGTATGTTCAAAGTTTCATGATTATATCTATGGTTGAGCTATTCAAATAGAAACTGATCACCAACCTCTAGTTTGTATTCTAAAGAAGCCTATGCATTCAGCTCCAGTGAGATTACAAAGAATGATGCTCAAATTGCAAAAGTACAACTTCAAAATGGACTATACAAAAAGCAAACTACTTTATCTGGCTGATACCTTATCCAGATCACCCAGAAATACAATGGAACAGCTTGACGCAGAGAATTTTGACTTTGACATTATAACAGTACATAATTTCTCTACCACTAAACTTGATGAGCTGAGAGATCACACAAAGACTGATCCAATTTTGCAAAAGCTCAACCACTACATTAATGATGGATGGCCTTCAAAGCAATTTAGTGTACCACTGAAGTGCAAACCTATTTTCCCTACAGGGATGAGATGTTGATGGAAGATGGCATTATTTTCAAAGGTCCTAAAATTTTTGTTCCTGCTTCCTTACATAATGAATATATCCAGATTTTGCATCATGGTCACCCAGGTTCCACATTTACTAAGAGATGGGTGAGAGAACTAATATTTTGGCCTTCATTACTGAAAGACATTGATGAAGTTCTTTCTGCTTGTTCAGTATGCAATAGTACTAAACCACATTTGCAAAGACAACCACTTCAGCTAAGTCAAGTTCCTGAGCTACCTTGGTCAACAGTTGCCACTGATATCTTTGAGTGGGACAATCAACCTTACTTAGTATTGGTAGACTGTTATTCAAACTGGTTTGAGATTGATCTACTACCTAATCTAGCATCCGCTACTGTTATTATTAAGTTGAAGAGTCATTTCTCAGTCCATGGTAGTCCACACAAAGTTATTTCTGACAACGGTACTCAATTTATTAGTCAGTTATTTCAGGAAAAAAAGAGACTGAGACTTTATATATGTTACTAGCAGTCCTGAAAACCACAGTCAAATGGTCTAGCTGAACGTGCAGTGCAGAGTGCAAAGCAATTACTTGAAAGGTCAAAGCATGACAATACTGATGTCTTTTTGAATTTACTTAATTTCAGAAACACACCTCGTGATGATATACTTGGCTCACCTGCTCAAAGACTTCTATCCAGGCAAACCAGAACAATGCTACCTATTAGCTCCAGTTTATTGAGGCCTAAAGCAAAGAACAACCGAACCATCAAAGCCCAATTACTCAAGAAGTGTTCTATCCAAAAGTCCAGTTATGATACATCAAGCAGATTTCTTTGGTAGTTAAAAGAAGGAGAGACAATGAGGATATAAACTGTGAATGGTTTCGACCAGATTGGTTAAATTACAGGTATATGTACCAAGGTGAGATCTTACTTTGTAGAATCTGCGGGTGTGGAGTACAGAAGAAATTGCAAACGTCTTCTTCCTGTGCCAGAATCATTATCGCAGCATTGTTCTTGTGATACAAACTCTAGATCCCAGAGCAAGTCAGAAATTGTTCCCATCCCAGAACGTGGCTTAACCTCTACTTCCATTCCTGAGGATGTTCCAGATATTCCCAAAGTTGAACATTCTGTAGAGACAGTTCCAGTTGCTAAATCTAATTCTCAGTTTTATGTCATATGATTTGGTCATATCTGCAGGCCCAGTGTGAAATACACAGCGACATGGACATAACTGTATATATGTACCTAGTTCTGTATAATTGCATGACAAATAACTATTTGTATTATCTGCATGCCAAATGTGATTCATAACATTGCATGATCTCTTTCTCAAAGAGGGAGGATGTACATCAGACAGTATGTGCTGTATCTTTAAGAAACATATCAAAGACTGAACATGCACATATAAATATCAGGCACGTGCTATACCCAGTGCCATTTTGAGAGTGCAGCCAGAGAGTGAGCATGTATGATTGGAATAGCTAATTTGTATATAAGTTACTTAAGTTAAAGTCAGTAAAATTCTATCGTGATGTGTTTGTATATAATAAAGCTGCCTGAACAGAACTTATGAAGACTCTTGTATTGTATCCTGAGTAGGAAAGCAACAACCACTTTTTGGCAGTTTCCAAAAATTTTAGTCTAAGAAAACTGAACAGATATAAGCCACTGAAACTCACTTATCAGAGTTTTAAAGTGTGCCAGTATTAATAATTAGCTGTCAATGCTGAATAGTGGCTTGACCAGCATTCATAATCATTACACAGCTGGAAGCAATGTTATATAAAACCTCACTACAGATTTTTTTTTTGCAAGAAAAAATAATTGTGAGAAATGGGTAACAACAAAATTCAGCAAAATATTTTTTAATTATAAAAAGATATCAATCTTGAAAATCAGTCAGACCTTAAATGGTTATAAATTTTTGTTTACTCATGTTTGTTCTTTTGTTGTGCAGTACTGCTTTTGACAAAAGAGAGAGAGAGTGAGTGACTGAATAAATGAACAGATAAATGCTTGAATTACTGTAATATCTATGCTAATTAATGTTCTTGTAGTATTTGTTTTCTAAAGTTGAGCAGCAAAGGATGTCTTTAGATCTTGTGCTAGCATAAAATAATATTCATCTGGAAAGTGCTGTGAACAGCCCTTGTAGCAGTTTTATGCAGTGATAATAGTCTGCTTCTTTATACAAAAACCACTTGCAACTAACTGCTGGCATGTTGCAAAAAATCCAAAAAGATAGCAATGAGAGTGTAAGGTATGCCAAAACCAAACAAATCCATGCCAATGCAGAGTCTGACCACTGCAATTTGTAAAAAAATAATGCAATCCAAGTAACCAAACAAAAAACATGTTTATTCAGTGTTGAGCACTTTCATCCTTTGAATCAGACAGGACTTAATCAGAAGTGAATAAACAAATACAACCTTCTTTCTGATTCTTTCTGATTCTGTGCTCTCATATCCAAAATGTTCATAGTCTTGAGTTCCTTTTAAACATGCATTTTATACATCTTTTTAAAAATGTTATAAAATTCCAAGAGCATTTTTTAGTTGTAATATAACTGGTAGAAATGTTGATTCTAACAAGTTTAGCCTTTTATGTGTTTTCATGCTAAAAATACCATTGTCTGCCACTTGTGTACCTATTTTTATTGGACTTCTGATGAAGTTTGAAACAACCTCACCAGAATAAACAAAACAGAAATGGCTATGAAAAGCAACTTAAGCAACTTTTTTAACTCATCACATCTGAGTGATGCCTTCAGGTGCATCTGCCTCTAGACATCAAATATTGCTTGCTGATATTTGCATCAAAAATGCCAAAACCATGCTATGTACAAGATTTTAAATTATTTCATCTTAAAGCTTACACAATGGCAAACTCAACTGCATTAATATCTGACCTCTGTCTAGTGCAGCAAAATAGATATTGGGCAGGATTCACGATGGCTTGCATGGAGTCTAAGAGCCGTGTAAGACTCCATGCAGCCATTGCGATCCAGGAACAGCCCGAAATCACATGTAAGAGAAAGCTAAAACGACTCTTACACGGGCAGGGCGTGGATATGCTAATCACCCCACTTGCAGCCGAAAGGCATGCAAATGAGGTAGATTAAGCGATCTACGAAGCTGAAACCAGCCCATGTAAGAGCCGTGTTAGTTGCAGAAATGTACTCAGTTGACAGCTGAGTACGTTACTGCAAATAACACAACGGAGCCATGACAGTTCCAAATAAACTGTGCAAATGTTACAGACAGCATGCCAATTGCCAAATATGTGGCCATTGGCATGGTAAACTGATGCAAACATGAAAAAAAAGAGTTTTTTTTTTCGGAGATCGGCGATGTTTAAACGCAGCGCAGCCCCGCGCAAACTGGCTGCGCTATATAAAATTGAAAAATGAAGGTTTGAAACCCACAAATGTGGGTTTTATGTAATGCATTGATTTGCAATGCAGGGACTAGCAGACCAAAAACAACATGGCCACCGTCTAGTGGTTGCTAAGGGGGGAAGCTGAGTGTAAGACATGTAACTAAGCATTAGTAGGCAATCCTATGTAAATGAATGGTAGGATAGTGAATCACACTGTCACATAGCAAATGAGCACAGTCCGTATAGTGTAAGAGTTAGATAAGGGGGAGTAACAGAGTAGGAGGTAGGTGACATCACAGGGGGGAATGTCAGGAAGAAATCAAGCTCATTGGAGCAAAGTGGTATGTGAAACATATCAATCACACAGCAGAAAAAGAGGAGTGTCAACAGACAAGCATGGGAAAGTCAAGAAATGGAAGGTGTACACTGTGGCCAACACCAAAATTTCTTGCTGTACGTGAATGCGCGCGTGTGCGTGCTGGGAGCCGCGAGTAAGACAGAGTGCACGGGTGTAAGACAGAGTAAGCATGTAGGAGCCTGTTTAAAGATCTGTAAATCTGTTTGCACTGGTGTGTGCATGTGTTAACCCGAATAAGCAGATTCTAGTCCGTGTAAGCATGTGTGCGTGCGTGGTAGCCACTGTGAATGTGTATTCGCTGGTATCCGCGCTGCTCCCCCTGAGGAAACAGAGAGGAAAAGGAAGCAGAAGAAACAGTAGGAAACTAGCAGGGAATACTTGTACAGGTAGCAGGTGAAAACAATTATAAGCAGGCAATTACACAGGCAGAATACAAGCCCAGCCCAGCACTTAAAACACTGCAAACAGTCAAGAGACACTGCAAGACAGGAGTAAGCTAGTAGAAGTGAAAACTGAAAAAGCTGCACTCAGACCAAACATGCTAGGGGCTGCCATAGCTGTCATAAAGAGACATAGGAGACTTGCTGAGGGTGGTGACAATGGAAATGCTGCCAGACAACCCACAGTGAGGAGACGGAGAAGAGTGTACAGGCCCAGGGTCACCTACCAGGTGTTACATGAGCTGGAGATAGTGGAGCACTATAGAGTGGACGGAGACCTCCTGCAGCAAATTGTTGAGCTGTGCAGGCCACGCCTCACACACAGAACCAACAGAGGGAAACCCATCCCAGTAGAAACCAAGGTATGTGTTGGCCTAAGAATACTAGCAACAGGTACCTTCCAGAGACCAACTGGTGATATGATGGGGATATCACAGGCATCAGCCTCCAGGGTACTGCACCAGTTCCTGGATGCCATGTCAGCACATGTCGGTGATCATGTATATTTCCCCAATGCCCATGAGGTATTGGCCAGCAATATGCATCTCTTCCAGCAAATAGCGGAATACCCTGCGATAGTGGGTGCAATAGACTGCACGCACATACGCATCAAAGCACCAGTCGGTGAGCGGAGTAGGGCCTACATTAACCGCAAGGGCTTCCCCTCCATCAACTGCCAGGTCATGTGTGATGCCCAGGGCATAATAATGAATGTGTGGCTGCCCTGGGAGCTACCGTGATTCCCATATATGGCATTTGACGCAGCTGTACCAGACATTTGCCAATGGGGACATCCCACATGGACACCTAGTGGGGGATGCAGGTTATGCACTGGAGCCATGGCTGATGACACCCATCAGAAACGCACACACACCTGAACAGGAACGCCATAATGAGGCACACGCACAAACACGTAATGTAATAGAGCGTGTGTTTGGGCTGCTCAAGTCATGGTTCCGGTGTCTGGACACATCTGGTGGAGCCTTGCAGTACTCACCAACTACATGTACCCAAATTGTCATGGTATGTGCTATGCTACATAATATGATCCTGCGAAAACTGCTGCAGCAGGACCAGCATAGGGCCAGGACAAACAGCCCCCCACCATTGCCAAGGCCTTCACAGTCAGAGCGTGACTCGGAGGAGGAACAACCTGAGCCTGCCCCAGTAGGCAGAAGGAGGTGTGCCCAGTATGCCCTGGCCTTGGCAAAGAGGCAATGCATAACACATACACTGGCTCAGTAGGAACCCTGGGAATGATACCCCTCTACTATGACTCACTCATGTAGTAACAGGGATGCCTAACATGACATAACCTGCTCTCAAACATGTACAGGGAGTGTAGTATGTGCATCCGACAGAGGCAGCCCTGCAGCACCACCTGAGGCATGATTGCCATGTGTTAAGCAATGTAACACCATCTAGTATATGCAAACATGAAGACCCAACCTAAACTCTCGCCCTCACCAAGCATGATGCCATACTATGAAGACAACAAGATCAAGTACAATAATTGGCTGAGGTATTGCTGTTAGCAAGGAGGAACACATGGCTGACAGCCTGGGCTGACATGCCGAGCAAGACATGATGCCCCACCTGCTAGGGATGGCACGCACCCAGCACACCTGGCTGTGTAGCTACTGGCAAAGGCTGCTGTTACCCCGACTGTGCCTGGAATAGGTAAGTCTGGAAACACAAACCCACCAACATAGGTAGCACAAGGGATAATAACCTGGATGTAATGCTACCCAATGCCAGAAGTCTAACCTGCAAGGTGCATGCAGACCAAACCCACCACAGCATGGAGAATGGTAATATGTGTTCTGTAACAGAAACCTGGGCAAGGCCCAGAAGAGCACCCTAATACTACCAGGTTACGGCTCATACCATGCTCTACAGCACCAAAACATGGAACACACGACAATAGGAGTGTGGCTACCAGTAATTATCAAGAATAACCACACCCCCAGGTTGGTACCACAGCAAGAAGCAGCATGGACTATCCACGGGCAAGTAACACTGTCTCAAACTGTGCACCTGTTTGAAGCCTGCTACAGACCCCACACACAAACCCAGGTACCCCAGCCAGCCTTCCTGAAGACACTTCAGAGTATGAATGTCCCAACAAATACCAAACAAGGCACACACAAAGTATGACATAGGTGGCAATCCGTTATGTATGGAAGAAGTAATCATGGACCTAGGGACACAAGTGGAAGGTAACCTGTCATGTGACACACACATTGCCAAGGTGGCCAGGAAGACCTGCTATATTGCCAACCTTAATATGAAAGGATGCACATGTAGAGCTACAGAGGTCACTGTGCCCCCATAACCTTCCCTTATCAGGCCCATACGTGACAACTATGCCCCAGTTCGCATGTACTTTACCTTACACATGCAGCAGTCAGAAAGACCCCAAATGTACCCCACCAACAGGATAAAGGGTCCAAACATTGGACATCTGCAGCCTGACTGAAGAAACCACAGCCCAATTCAGAAGCATACTGCACAGTCAGATGTGATGTATGCCTGATGTACAAGGCCATGTCCAATCCAGAATGAATGGACATGCTCCACTGCAGAAACCCCAAATCCAGCAGACACACCACAGTGAGATATCTGAACCTCTACACATAGATTAATAGGATGTGCTGGAGGGACAGATCCATAACCCAGAGGCTCAGGACACTCTGGAACAGAATCCCAGTCCATGATAGGCTGAGCCCCACACACAAACTCAACAAGAGAAATCCGTTGAACTGCATGGGAGATAGTAGGTATACACTGGGAGCCATCCCTGTGTCACATCTAGGAAAGTAAACCCTATGTGGGCATAATATGCACATTGCAAGGGGTGTTAAGACCCACACACAGTCTGTCCGTGCTCAAACAAGGCCAGGGCACATAGCCTAGTATGAACCTATGAACCTATGGTGATACAAATTGTGCAGGACACAAAGGATTATTACACAGCTGTCCTACCTGATGGTAGGAACCATGGTGATAATCCACAGATATGCTCTGCAGCACTCTAATATCACAAACAATACACCAAACCCACACACATTTCCAACATCCTACCTAACAGATTCTTTGCAAACTCCCCACCAGCACCTAACTGCCAAATATCTATCCCAGGAGAGTGCTGCGCCCCCCCAACATTACAGATGCTGAGGTAACAGCCAGCATCCACAAAGCACAGCACACAGCATCAGTGGTACCAGATGGTGTCCTGGGTTGTGTCCAACAAGTACTGTAAGAAGAATGGAACAGCAAAAAGCATTACTGTGCACTATCAGTCCTACCACAGGATATGTACCCAAAGAGCAGTGTACAGCAACAGTGGTCCCACACCACAAAGGGGGTGCCTGAATGGATACTGCAAACTATCACCCCTCAACCCCGAATATCTAGGTTGGCAAAGTAATGGAGACGATGATCATGGATCCCATGAATAATGAGATTGGGTACCTACAGACACTGGACCCTACCCAGTGTGGCTGTCATAGGGCAGATCCTGCCCCGTACACATGTCTGACTCATGTGAAACATGCACCAAGCCCAGTGATGTGGGGAATGTTGCTCACACAGCCTATCTGGACCTTGCTAAACCCTTCCATACAATACCCTAGTTGGCGGTACAGATAAGCTCACCAGCCTAACTATTAACCCCTATGCAAGTAGATGGGTTGCAAACCAGCTCAAGGACAGAACTGACCTGGCAGACATGCTGTAGCCATGGCAGACTGCAAACCAGGTACAACTGGCATCTCACAAGGCATGGTCCTGGGACCCCTCTTGTATGCTATATATGTCACATAGGTACAGGCCAACATGGAAGGACTCTGTCTGAACAGGTTTGCAGAGGACTACAAACTGGCCACCATATTGAACCCTCCAGCTGACACAAGCAACCTACAAAAGGCACACATAGAAACACACAAGTGGTGCCACAGCCATGTCAACAAGCTAAATGCAGAATAGGGTATAGTCAACCCCTGTGGAAACACAGTACATGGCCAGAAATTACCACATAGGTGTTAACCCAGTAAGTACATCAGGAGCAATAAGAGACCTGGGGACACAAGGTGATAGATATCCTGCATGTGACAACCATGTGTCTGTAGTGGTTACAGAAATATACCATATACCCACCTAATCATGAAGGTAAGCACAGCTTGGTTAGGGTAGGTCAATGTGCCTCTCCAGTCATCCATCAGCAGCCTCACAATTGTGTACAATGGCCCTTCAGGGATGTACTGTAGCAGACACCTGCAGCAACTGGAAAGACCACACAAATACCCCACCAGGAGGATCGCAGAGCTGTAACAGATGCCATGTCTTGCCTGAGTAAAGAAACTGCAGCTCCACACAGTGCCATACTGCCTGGCTGGAGGTGAACTGTGCCTGATGTATAGAGCCATGACCAACCTGGTATCAATGGACATTTGGCACCATGTAAACACTGAATGCTGGTGACCTATGCAACTGACAGGCCTGATCCCCAGCACAGACATAAACAGGACATGCTGTACTGATTGGTCCATAACCCAGAAGCTCACTCCACTCACGACTAAACTCCCACTACAGGATATCCAGGGAGTCCCTCAGTGACTGTCATCCAGAGGAATCATGATGACTGGATGGGAGATGGTAGGTGTACCCTGGATATCACCTGTATGTCACGGGTAGACAGAGGCACAGCACACTGACCGTGACATATGTCATGGCAAACACCAGTAAATGTGTGTTGAAGGACAAACACTCTCTGACTAGCATTACAAATGAACTAGGGCACATGGCCATTGTTTGTCACTGCCCACACAAGTTGTGGAATACATTAACAATGTCGGACAATCATGTACTAAGCTGTCCATATCTGAACAAAATGCAACATGGTCATATCTGCACAACTGGTCCTCAACCAGTCTGGTGTGCTCACTATAAACATTACAAGCAGTGATAGGACTGAAACCGATTACACTGTCCACCACAGTGAAAGTTTTGCACCAGTACACTATACAATAATACAACTGTTTGGTCAGCAGGAAAGGATGATGGCAACTGTATGCAAACTAGCCCATGGCGACCCTGCAGGAACAGCATAATGCCTGTTAGGTTCAGACACACAGCAGTTGGGCAGTAAGAACACAACATGATGTCCAACACTCAACTATACATGTGATATATAGATGGCGTCCACACACAAACAGAAATGTGGTGGTCCACAGATCCAAACATAAGGAAAGGTCACACTGGGCATGCTCGCACACTTAGATAAATGAGATGTGGCAGTCAAGAAGCCATACAAACTGTGAACTGGGCATGCTCACACACTTAGGCCATGTCACAGTTCAGCAGTTGCACACACATATCTGGCATTTCTATGTGTTAACACAGGAACCTCCCACAATACAGACATCTGCCCAGTGCACACAGTGAAGTTACAACAGAGACATAAGTACAGTACTGGATCCCACTCATATGCAAACATCTCCCACAGTACACACGTTGTTTATAGAGATAGGGAAGGCTATGGCAATAAAGACCCACAAACAGTATATGAGCAACGGATACTTGCATCTGACAGGTAAACATATGGCCGTAGAGTGCAATACCTGACTGCTATCCCTAGGGAATACAGAAGGCTATCCACAGTGTATTTGGTGGCTGCCTCCACAGTACAGTAGGCCACTGTGCCTGTGCAAAGTTAATGCATAGATATGCTCTCCCCCTTACTGATGGATAGTAACAGATGTACATACCTATTCATCCATAATGATGTCAGCACACTATACATATGTCAGGAGCAGAAATTATACCCAGTAATGTGAACAGCACGCTCCGCTACTGCATCTCTAAAAAGTGTCATAACATAGTTAGGTAGGGGTTTGAATCCTGCAAGTGCTCAGTGTGTGTGTGACTGTGTGTGGGGGAGTAGTGTGTGCAATTCCATGTGTATGAGAAATGTCCCTTTTGGCAACTATTACTACACAACAAATGCTGCATATTCCACTGTCTAAACACTGATGATGTCAGTACCCTATAAGTACAGCAGGAGAAAGCAATCCCCCCAGTAATGCAACTAGCACGCTCTGCTAATGCGTCTCTCACTAGTGTCATCACATAGTTAGGTAGGGGTTTGAATCCTACAAGTGCCCAGTGTGTGTGTGACTGTGTGTGGGGGAGTAGTGTGTGCAATTCCATGTGTATGAGAAATGTCCCTTTTGGCAACTATTACTACACAACACATGCTGCATATTCCACTGTCTAAACACTGATGATGTCAGCACCCTATAAGTACAGCAGGAGAAAGCAATCCTCCCAGTAATGCAAATAGTACACTCTGCTACTGTGACACTCACAAGTGATCTAACATAGTTAGGTAGGGGTTTGTATCCTACAAATGCCATGTGTATTTTTGTCACCCAGTTTGTCCATGTGTGTGGGGTGTTGTTCCCAATATTGCACGACATACATTATATCAGTAATAACAAACTGAAAGATGCAACCGTTTCGATAAAGAGACCAAATTTCACAAGTCCAGAACAAAAATTCAAACAAAAAGAGAAATTGGTCTCACCACGATGTGTTGGAAATAAAACTCCTTAGTCCTTGATGCAAAAATAAAAGTAAAACTTTAAATCTTTATTCCATATAACAAGAAAGTTGATAAGTGCTTTCGCATAGATACAACTATGCTTCATCAGATTGATGAAGCATAGTTGTATCTATGAGAAAGCGCTTATCAACTTTCTTGTTATATGGAATAAAGATTTAAAGTTTTACTTCTATTTTTGCATCAAGGACTAAGGAGTTTTATTTCCAACACATCGCGGTGAGACCAATTTCTCTTTTTGTTTGAATTATATCAGTAATGTCAATGCACACATGATGTATGTGTGTGCCACCTACACATATGTACCTGTGAACTGCAAGAGTTCCCATGTCTGAAGCCTGCCTCATGTGAATACATGGAATATGCATCAGACAACTGTATGACTGTGGTGTTCTGTGCAAAGGCTGCATGTGGTATGTGTCTATACAGTGTGGGTTGTAGATGGTGTCATCCCACCAGCGAGGGATACATGATTGGTCTGGAGCATATAGTCCACATGTTGGTGATGAACAGGTGCAGCATGTTGTCACCACTTGTGGGAGTGGTAACAAGTTGTTCCATAGCAATGCAGGGAATGAATGATAAGAAACCTTCAGATAGGGTCTTGCAGCTAGAATAATGCTCACACTGTATGTTTGGGTAGTTGCAGTACAACCATATAATGGTGTGTGTAGAGACTGTCATATTCCCAGTGTTGTCAGGAAGGCCAAGTGGGTTTCCTGGGTATGGGAGTGTGGTGTGTGCCAGGCTATAAACCTGAAGGCAGTCTAACCCACTGTGTGTTGCACATGGAGAGGCTCCGATGCTTTGTGCAGTGCCACCAACCTGGGGGGGGTGTATCTGAGGTGCCTTTGGATACATCCCCCCTGTTCTGTTTTGGTGCATGTGTAGGGGATGACAAGCATGGTATCAGGAATGACCTGGCACTGATGGTGTGCACCTGGGATCCTTGTACCAGGAGTCTGTTACTGCATGGATATTGCTGTACCCCATGCTAAGGACAGTTTCCACTGCATGCATCTTGAGGTTTACACTGCTGCTGTTGAGTAGCATTGCTATTAGTGTCCCATCCCGTGTGATACCTGTGTAGGTGGCTATGTAATGTCAGCCTTGCATACAAAGGCACTATGTGTGTAGCAACAGCCTCTTCCAATATACAATGGCCCATGGGTGACAGGTGCAAGCTATCCCAAGCAAAGCAATGTGGCATGTCCAGCATGTAATCCCACACTGACAGGCATTGGATCCCCTTTGGATGTCACTGAAAGATACGTTAAGTGCAGAAACCGATGATCCTGTCTACATATTGTGGCAGCATTCATGGTGAGGGTGAGATGCTACTCAAGACCAGGGTCATACCAGCCTGTGCCACAAGCTCAGAGAGCCCCTCTATGTCCCCTAACATGTAGTCCAGGGAGGTGCATCAGAGGTCATACACACTGGCACAGACAATGACTGAGTCATACTTCTACATGCCTTGGAGTGACCGCTTTGCTTGTGTTATGTGGTGGATCATAGTGCTCGATGGGCAGCTCAGCGTGACTGTCACCTTGTTCAGCCTGGGAGCAGGACCACCGTGTACGTGACAATAGAGGTACCTCATACAACCGTAGCAGGTGTGTTGTCTAGCTGTATGGCCTGACACTGTTTGGCACACAGGCTTTGTGAGCTATGTGTTGCATGTGCTCTGGCGTAATGTTTGCTTGTGTGTCTGCTTTGCAGGTGTCAGCTGTTCAGGCAGGATGCTATTCTGAGAGCCCAATAATGTACCTGTGTGTGTGTCTGTGTTTGGATTGTGGTCGTGGCAGGTCTATGGGAGACTGGTACTGTATTCACTGCAGTATCCCACTCCACCTGACAGGGAATGCCAGTGCTGTGTAAACAGATCTTAGCCCCCAGTTTGGCTATGTGGTTGCATCTCTCACATGTGTTGTACATGTATGGGAAGGGCAGAGGGTTGTCTGTGTACATGAGGCAGCTGTAACATTACCACATGACTCACAGATTCACCAACTGGACCTGAGAGTAGATCAACAGGTGACCTTTGCACATGCTACCATAGCATTGTGACTCCCATACTAAGTAACGACATATAGGGCCAATGCGGAACAAGGTACTCACGGTGACTATGTGAGGGTGTAGTGCTCCTGATTTGTTAGTGCTGGCATATATGAATGCTGTCTTGAGCAAATGTGAGGTAAGTCATATGCAATGTGTTACAGGCAAGCTACATGCAAACAGGACAAACAGTGGTGTTCTGTCAAGTGACACATGGACATCAGTACAGTAAGCAACACAGATGTCACTAGGGATCCACAGAGGCACTGTATATCTGCACTGCAGGTGGAATCAGTGTTTCAGGAACATAACAGGCAAACATGCATACAAACAAAGCTACAGTTAGCAGGCCTGTATGTAGACTATGCTACAACAAACAAGGTGTATGACTTCCAGTATGTAACAGTGCATATATGCAGGCACTCTGAGCCAGTACCCAGACATTCCCAGGTCAGACGGGCTGGGTCCAGCCGCACCTCCCACAAGTGTATAGACCACGTACCTTTGTAATGTTGAATAACTGGCCTGATACCCAAGTGCTCATATCTGTAATAATACACATGTCAAATAACAGACACTGAGCCCTCACTTTGCAGTTCCAGACTTAGTATGATGTATGCTACCTGTCCTGGCACCACAGTATCCTTGACATGTATGGACACTCTCCCTCCTGTCATAGTTAGTTCTGTGTTTTGGTGCTGTTATGCATGGTATGAGGTGTGACCTTGTAGTGCTAGTGTGCTCTTGTGAGCCTTGTACCTGTTGTGTAGTACTGCACAGATATCAACATCCCGAAACATCTGCATTGCAGAGTCGTGTGTGGACAGCATGCAACTCGCAGTTGACATGGCCATCATTGAGTATCAATATGTACATTGTTGTATCCCCTGTGCTACCTATTTAGGTGGCCATCCCTTCACAGCCTCACCACCAGTATGCAAAGATGTGCAAACACAACACTGTGGTAATTACTATGGGTGTACAAAACAATACAATGACATTCATACTGTAACTGCATCAGGCATGCTGGTATATACCCACAATGCTATCATTACACTGTACTGTTGTCAACATCATACTATTACAATACATCTATGTAGTCACCCTGTGCATCAGCACCATGTTAACCTGTTCCTGCACTGATTTTACAGATTGCAGGAGGTGGCACAGTTTCATCATATGCACAGGGTGTGTACCTGGTATGCCTGAGTCTGCCACTGATACAACCAATTGACATGTCTGTGTGTGTGTGTTGGTGAGGGATAGCAGTACAAGATGGGGCAATGTTGATGCAGTGTGTGCATGTATGCGGTAGCCCTAGGTGTTATCACTTTGCATGTGTGTATGAATGCACACAGTCCCACCTCATGGCTGCCATATACAGGTGTTTGTGGACAGCCACAGGCTGTACCTGCCAGGTCATACAGATCACTGTCTGTGGCCACGGACACGGTACCTGTGCCTGGCAGGGGTGCTACAGACTGTATCAGGTACCAAGCCAGACTGGGTACTGTCATCAGAAGCAGGTGTTTGTTGACTGGAGACAGGTCCCTGTTGGGACTGTCCAGCACCACGTGCACATGGTCTCCTGGGGCAGTCCGATGACAGCACAGACCCAGCATTGCTGGGGCTGCTGCTGGCACTATGTAAGTGGCCGTGGCCCTGTTGTCATCTGCGACGGCTGCCAGCTGCTGCTGTTGCTGGCATACGGCCACGTCAATGCCTCAACCATCCACCATTGTCCTGGCTCATGGACATATAGTTGTGGAACAGATCTAATGTGTCCCCCCAACATCTGTCAATGACCTTGGTGAAGTTGCGGATGGCAGCCGCAACATCACGCATACTGTCACTCATGGCTGTGCGACATGCTCTCAGCTCCCTCAGTCCCTGTCTGGTGTATCGTTCCATACATGACTGTGCCTGCATTACAGCCCGAAATATAGCTGGGGTTGAAAGACCTCTGTGGGCACGTCTGACAGGGGCGGTACGCCCACGGATGCTCCCACGAGAAAACATGGCCGTCTGCCTGTGTGGTACCGTGTCAGGGCCCTGGCCATGGCTGCAGTGTGGGGATGCATTGCCACCGGTACCACATTACCCTGGTCAATGCCCACTGTATCCTGTCCATCACCTAGGGACATTGGTGACAAAGGATGTATTGGCAGAATGACTGTGCGCATTGATGGGGTCGACAGCTGTGTAGTGTCAATTGGCTGACCAATGACAGACCCTGGCACACCTACCTGTGCCATTACACAGGTATCATCATCACTATCCACAGCAGCTGATTCAGGTTCCCTGCTGCACGACAGCAGAGCAGCACCAGAACCTGTGGGAGTAAGACAGGAAACACAGTTTACAATGTGTACACAATGCCACCACTGATGCACACATGCACACATGCACACATGGGCACATGCACACATGCCCACATGGGCACATGCACACATGCACACATGCGCACATGCACACATGCACACATGCACACACCTCAGTATATGAGATATCAACCCCCAGACACAAACACACCTGCAATCAAACACATAGCACTACTGCTTCAGCCTATTATTACTATTAGTATACAGAGTAGTGAAGGTAATGATATTACACACTCACCAGCATGGATAAGCTGCCTTGCTGTTACACCAGAGGGACCTGCGGAAAAGAGACATTTATCATCAGTGGGCACAACTGTGCCATTGATACTGTGGGCATGATACAGTTCAGTAGTGCAACAGTTAGCTTCCGCAGGTGTACTGCAGATAATGAGGTTATCAGTAATGCAAAATAATTACCAAGATTACAGCTACAAATCGAGGACACACCCCACACATGCATAACCTAACAGTGTACAGAATGGTCAACTATACACATGGCATGTTACCTGCATGCTCTGTGTCCTGCTGCTGTGTGGCTCCAGCCTCCATCATTACACATGTATGCTGTTGTTGTTGCTGCTGTGCTGGAGCCACTACACTCAGGAGTAGTCCCTCCAGTCTGGTGAGGGGGGGATGTCTAGCCACTCCACCACCTGCGACAAGCTGCTGCCTGTGGATATCCGACGCACGCTGACGGACATTTCTAATTAAATCACTGCAGTGATGGGGTACCTGCTCATATGTCCAGTTATGTGTGCCTATGTCATTTACCCGATGGACCAGGTCTTTCCACAGTGCAGCCCTCTCCTGCTGGTTCTGGCTGGTGCAGGAAAAGAGTACAGCGAAATCCCGCACCAGGATCTGGTGTATCTCCTCCTCCTCTGCAGTGGAGTAGACTGGGTTCCGCTGGTGAACCATGGCCCTGAAAAGGAGAAGGGAAATATGTCAGCAATATCTGTCAGAAGACTATAGCACACATAATACACATTATACTTGACTGCAGTGATATAACTTAGGCACCATATATAGCATCTGTCTGTCTATTGGGAGATACACATGTACATGACCAGATATCAGTGCTCATCCGACAACTGTGCAACAGTACCTGGCACACTCCATACAACAGACTAGTATACTGCAGCAGTCAACGCACTGTTTCAGGTACAATACACAACCTCACACTGGGGGTTTGAATCAGGGTACTGTATGGGGAACATTATCAGCCCATGTACTGCACACAATGCACATTACATATTTCACTGGTAATGCACATTACTCTTACTTGCCATAACCCTACCTACACCACAGTGACATACAGGGTAACACAGCACAACATATGGCAATGTAGTATGTGTTGATCGCAATACCCCACACACCTGTCTCTGGCCTCACACCAAGGACACACACTACCATGACAGACAGACAGTCATGGTGAGCAATCACACCAGTACACAACATGCACCCAGTCACTAGCACACTCATTCCACCTCACATATTCCGTTTGCAATGTGTTCATGGGTGTGCATTGTGTCCTAGGTAGGTAGTGTGCTTTTGGCCCTGGGCCTACAGCAGCATACTGTTATGCTACCCTGCCCCTTGTGACACATGTGTTATGATTGTACCTGCTCCTTACAAACAGTTAAACAGGGTGACTCATATGGCATATTACCTATCAGCATAACATTCAGCAGGGGTATGTCTGACATCTACTCATGGGGATCCTTGCTTCTTAATTCTGTGTGGTCTACTACAGGGTATGTCATATCTGTGGGTAGGGTCCCGCACCTCCACCATGTGCTCTATACTGCAGTGACAAGGACAACAGACATAGGTAATTTGTGTTGTGGATGTTGGAGGTGTTACCATGGTTGGTAGACAGCTGTCATGGGTGTGACCGAACTATGTATATCCAGCAGTGGTAACCTCTATGTAGGTAGTCTGTGTGCGCTCTGTGGTGTTTGAGTGCATTGACACAGTTACTTGCATATGTCTGTGTCCTTCACCATATCTGTAGCTGTCATGGGAGGTACATACCATGTAGGACATTGTGGGGTGTGGAGGGGTACAGTGACCTACATGTCCATAGCTGACACACCATGTCCGCTGACACATTCCTTGTACAGGTATTACAGGACTAGTGTGCCACTGTGTATATTGATGTGGAGCCTATTGTACACTTGTTGACCCTGTTCCCCCCTGACACATGCAGTGGTGGGCAGGCATGTACATATGTGGTGGTTACTGGTGTCAGTGTTTTTGAATGGGGTATGGTACTCCAGTATCCACACTGGTGTTCACTCCATGCCTGTGACACCAGGCACCTGTAGCAAGACATCTGCACACATGTGCCTCACACAGTCTATATATGTATATATATATATATTTATATATATATATATATATATATATATATATGTATTGATATATTTATATATGTATATGGATATATATCAGTTTGTATATATGTATATATAATATGTATATATAGATGTAGATATATACATATAGATGTGGGGAGAGAGGGGGAGAGAGTGAGAGAGAGACACAGGGTGAGTGTGAGGGGGTGGGACAGAGAGTGAGAGATAGTCATATACAGACATATCTGTTGTCAGTCAGATCTATCTGTATATGTATAAGTCTCTACAGATATCTATATATGTATGTGTGTATTACATATATCTGTACATACATATTCTACCAATCTCGATGTCTGTGCAGTAAGTGAGAACCTGGTTCAAGGCTCCTGAGAGCACACCAGTGCTACCAGGCTATACCCTGTATCATGCGTTTTGGCCCCAGGACTCGGGACAAAACAAAAAGGGAGGGTGTGTGTCCATATTCATGGAGGACACACACACCTCCAGGTTAGTGGCAACACATGAAGCATCACAGACCATCCAGGTGCAGATAACCATAGGCAAACCTGCTATACAACTGGTAGCATGTTACAGACCACCCTCCCAATCTCAGGGACCACAGTCAGCCTTCCTGTAGACATTGGAGGATGTGAATGTCCCACCACACACCATCATATTGGGATAGTGCGACTACCCTAACATACACTGGGTGCATTATTCTACTCCAAACACCCTAGCCCAAAGGTTCACGGAATTCACTATGTCAAATGCAATGGAACAGCTAGTCACCTCTCCCACAACAGGAGATAATATACTAGACCTGATCATCACAAACATGAGGACAATGTGCTACACACTGGAAGTATACCCCTCACTAGTCACATCTGACCACAGACTAATCCCCCTGGATATACATATCCCACCTTCCCCACAACACATAAGACTACAGTGGGAAACCTCTCACATGCCAACTTTACACGTCTTATAACTGAGTTGGTATCCTTAATGCCCACTGGGCCAGTGTAATCCACTTCCCACAATGCAGACACCTTCACATATGCTTCTACAGACATCTCCAAGAATGCATGGATCATGCAATCACAAATGAAACCATGACCCTCTCCACCAAGGGCAGGCGTCCTGTCTGGTGGACCCCAGCATTGAACAAATTGTATAACAACAGATGGTAGCTACTGCACAGCAGAGCATACTTCCATAGAGCTACGGCATCTCTCATCAGCAGTAGTAGAAAGATAAGTTTTGTCATACAAACATGCAAGGCCAACAATGAGAGGGACATTGCTATGGTCACTACAGATAACCACAAGGCCTTCCTCTGCTATGTTACACACCTGGGTGGGAATCCTCAGTTGTGTTCACAGTTAGTTCACAGTGACATACGCTATACTGAACACACAGATAATGCCAACAGTCTGGCAGACAGGTTCAGTGCAGGTTTCTCCCCTCCCTCACCCACACATGTGGAATTACTTATCCCAGCTGACTGTAACCTCCCTGTCATCTCAGATGTCCAGCTGGGAACCACCCTCAGTGGAGTTGTAAACACAGCATCAATGGGACCCAACGGTATTGCAGGTTGCATGCTACGTGAACTGCAAGAGGAGCTACACAGGCACATTACATGCTATTCAGCCATAGCCTTACTACAGCATATGTACATGGACACTGGCATACAGCAACAGTAGTCCCACTCCACACAGGAGGCACCTCTACAGACCCTGGTAACTACCGCCCCATAAGCTTAACCAGCCTGGTCTGCAACACTATGGAAGGGATCATTATGGTACCCATACACAGAGACATTGGGGACTTAGACACTTGATCCCACCCGGTTTGTCTTTGTAGAGGGCAGATCCTGCCTTATGAACCTGGTTGACCTTTTCAAATCAGTCACTACAGCCATTGCTGAGGGCACAGCAGTCCATACAGCCTACCTGGACTTGCCTACAGCATTCAACACAATACCGCACTTTGCCATAATAGACATGATCAACAGCTGACATGTAAATCCATATGTCACATGATGGGTTGCAAACCAGCTAACGGATAGAAACCCTATAGTCAACCTCACTGGTGCCATGTCAGCCTCAGAGCCAGTCACATGTGGTGTCCCACAGGGCTCTGTCCTGGGACTGCTCATGTTCGGCATATCATTCTCAGATGTGGAAGCAGACATGGGAGGGTAGTGGCTGACAATGTTCAAAGATGACTGCATACTAGGCGCCATAGGTGATACACCTGCTGACACATACATCCTACTGACAGGCCTCACAGACACCAACAACTGGTGGCGGAGTCATGGCCTGACACTGCATGCCACGTAATGTATACTCATACCCTTTTGGCCGGACAAGGTACCTACATATTATCACATAGACAATAACCCACTGAGTACAGACAAAGTAATCGGAGACCTGGTGACACTGTGCAATGCTGACCTCTCATGTGACACCCACGTTGCCAAAGTGGTTGCTTGGACTTCCTACCTTGCCCACCTTATCATGAAGGGATTCACATCCACATCAAAAGGGGTCATTGTACCCATATACTCCTCCCTTATCAGGCCCATGACTGTGTACTATGCCCCATTTGGTATGTACCACACCTGGCACTTGCAACAGCTAGGGGGACCCCATGAGTACATCACCAGGAGGATCAAGGGTCTGCAACAACTGTCATATGCTGCCAGACTAATGTAACTCATGCTCTATTCCATAGCATACTGCCTACGTAGGGGTGATCTGTGCCTGATGTAGTAGGCCATGTCCAGTCTGGTAGTGATGGACATGTTCCACCTCATACAATCCAAATCCATCAGAAGCATGACAGCTACAGATTTAAACCTCAGCACACATATGAATAGGACATACTGTAGGGACAGATCCATCACTAAGAGGCTTCCCATACTGTGGAACAGGATCCCAGTTCATGTTAGGCAGAGACCCTCACTGACACTCTTCATGTGCATTCTTGACAAGTGGATGGGAGATCATAGATTTACAGCAGGGATCTTCTCTGTGTCACTACTAGACAGAGGCACAGTAAACTAATGCTATTATGTAGGGGGGTATTCACTGTGTCACTACTATACAGAGGCGCAAGTTTATAAATCTATTCTATGCACTGTCTGCAGATAGCCTAGTACTAAACTATGCCACTGCGAAACTATATCTGTCTATGTATTTCTACATCCCTCTCTCTCTATGTATACACATATGCATATTATATATATATATATACATACATATCTCGATATACATACGTATACACATGAGATATATATATATATATATATATATATATATATATATATATATATATATATATATATATATATACTCCTTTTTAGTTCCACATATGTATACACACAGTAACGTACTGCTGAACACCCATTACTGTACAACCTACTTGTACATTGCACTACAACCTACATTGCTATGTGCACATAGCTACCGTCACATACATATGTATGTGGAGCCTTCAGTGACAGTTTCAGTATGTCCCCGTCCCTATGCACATCCTCATATACATAGATACAGACCAATAACACATCTGGAGGGTTCACAGTATGTAAAGTATTATAGTAGTACTTTACATTACCTGTGTTTGTTGCAGCTGTTTGTGTAGGCTTGCAGTTGCTTGGCCTGCTGTCAGCCTCTTTGCTTTGTTGTTTCAGGTTTTTTTTCTTTCTCTTTCTTTCTTTCTTTCTTTCTTTCTTTCTTTCTTTCTTTCTTTCTTTCTTTCTTTCTTTCTCTCTCTCTCTCTCTCTCTCTCTCTCTCTCTACCTCCAGCGGGTGCAATGACACTATTGCATGTGTGGACTGGGATTACAGGATGCTTTTGTAGGTATCTGCACATGTCCATGTGATGGCCTCTGCACCAATTGTTAGCCAGCATTTACTAATTGCATGCAGCCTGTTGTGTAGTGATTGCAGTTCTCACTGTGATTACAGGCCTGTGCTATAAAAAGGTCTGTTAGGTAGGCGTAGCCCTTTCAGATTATCAGGGTGGGGACCATGCTGGTTTGCTGTGGACACTGTTCTGTGAGTGCAAGGGTTGGTATGTCTCTCATATTTCAGGCTGTGTTGTAGACACTGCAATGCATGTTGTTCTGTAAGCTGAGTATTCCTTCCTCCAGTGTCCTGTTCTCCGTGTGTATGTAAACTGACACCTACGACTAGTAATACTGTGTATATGGGTGTGTGTGCTTTCCTGTGGGGATTGTGGTTTAACTGGTATATAGCAGTGGCACTTGCAATCTGTTGCTATGGCTTCAATATTTGGCCTTTACATTCACTCCTTGTATGCCTGCTAGGTGTCTTTCCTGTAATGTGTTGCTATGGATTTCCTATTTTCCATTTACATTCACAGCTTGTAATGCTTGCTAAATTTGTTTGGCCAGTAATTCCATATGTGTTTGTTGTGGTAGGGTGTTACTGCATGCAGTATGGCCTGGCCATGGTGTGGGCCTTGACACTTACAGGGGTATTTGAGCATGCTGCTGAGCAGGCCTCAGATACTCTCTGGTGCATCTTTTATCAGCCTCATGGAATGATACATAGCAGTGGGTTACTCCAGTGACATATTCTGATACTCTGCAGTTGTGACTGTGGGTTATTTCAAGCATATGTATTAGTATACCATTTGCGCCGTGCAGGTGGTGCATACCTTCAGTCAGTCATAGTTACCATTGCATGTGTAGTTACACCTTTCTGCCTACTGTTAGTACATTTGACATGGTGTCAGTGGGGCACAGTTGACATTTGTTTTCACATCAGGGACATCCCTGTATTTCAGTCACAGTTGCTATGTCTGAACTCTTAACTATTCAACTATGGCAGTGTTTATCCTGTTCTGAGTATGTGTGTGGCTTGCCAGATGCTACTGTGACATTATTACCTAGTAGCTACCAACTAGCATGACTGTTTCTCAGCACACAGTACTATTTTACAAATCCACTAGATTTGACAGTAAATATACATGACATGCTTTGTGTACTAGACTTGCTATATTCCCTTTACATTAATTCCTACTATTTTATGATATATTTCTTTCAGCACAATGTTCTTGTTTAGCACTCATGGCTTAGTGGTAAGTCATGCAGACTAGTGTTTCCAAGGTCCTAGGTTCGAGACTGAGGGAGGTATTTTATTTTGCTGCTGAGAAAACTACAGGCCTTGTCATTCAGAGTGACTAAGGCACTTTTAAGCAGTTGTAAGTGGGTTAGCGCTGGTTTGCGTGGATTTCACGCATGCGCACTGCTGCTTAGCTTCACGCACACCCACTTACTACTGCTTAAAAGTGCTTACTCTCGAGCACACCCACGCTATTTTCTTTGAAAGAAAATAAAATGGGGAGATAGGAAAGTGGTGAAAAAGGGGTCACAAAGAGGGTAAGACAGTAGGGAAACAAGCTCGGGTTTTGCAGGAGGGATGTAGGAAAGGCCCATAGCTGCCCATTTCTTCGTCAGCAACAGCTGTGCATATGTTTGTAATTTGGTGTGAAATTTGAAACCTTCCACCCCTGAGAGAGGTGTGAGGACAACAATAATATTTGTTGTACAGCCAATTGTAATTGCCAGTTTACATGTCCAGCAGACATGTGTGCAAAATGGGCAGCTATGTATGGGGCGTAATTTTTTTGTGGGTACAGAGTGCCCTTTTTTTTTTTTTCAGGTTGGAGTGGTATGTCAGGTACAGGAAGTCGGTATAGCTGGGGAGGTAGGTAGGGGAGGTTAACAGACAAGACGCATACAGGGGCGGTGTATGACAAATGTTGGGGGGGTTACACAATTGACGGGGACGGATGTTTAGATATCTCGAGCCCATGAGCCCACAGATGGCAACAGTGGAACTGAGATCCCCACCCATGGGCAGTTGCCACTGTGCCTTCACTGCCCAGGATGGGGCTGTGCTGGGGGCTGTGTAGGCCAGGCAGCAGGCACACCTGTGAGTTGTGCCACCCGTGCCTCAAGCTGGCGTAGGGGCCCAAGCACAGCGTGCCGGATCTCCCTACGCACCACAGTCCGGACACTACAGAGGGTGAGTGGATATTGTCCTCCGGCCACGCTTGCAGAGGGGGGATGAGCCCCATCCCCTGCAGCGCTTCCACCCACAGGTGGCACAGGGCCACTGGAGGAGGGTCCGCCCTGGGCACTACTGCCAGGTGCAGTCACCAGCTGAGGTGGGAGAGGTGGAGCCGCTGGAACCCGCCTTCCCTGTCGTCCTATGTTTTGCATTATGTTATGACAGTTTGGGTTAGTAATGTACAATACCATTCACAATTAGTTGTAACAGCATGCATTAGTATCCCCATTAACCAAACACCCATAAATTCAAGCCATTGAACAGCAAGCATAACACATGCATAATTTGAACAACAATACACAATCCAACAACATGCAGGGTTGATTGATGGCAACGGGCCATCAGGTTTGGATGTATGAACAGGGCAGATGCATCAATGTACATACAATTATGTATGAACCAACAGGACAAATGTCCAGGGGTGTTAATTGTGAATGCACATACCCATTTCACGTGGAATGGATTATTTGTGGTTATAGGGTAGGGTGTAGAAATATTTAATTAACAACTTCAAATACCTATACAAATGCTGTACATTTCTACTAGCTGCAGATATATACACACTGCAGGTCTGCCTACAGTTTCCTATTTGATAACTACTTCAGGTTGGTGATAGGAATGTTACTGCTACATCAATATACATTTCATATTTATTCATACACATTCATATCTGGCTCTGTTCAGCTACATCATCCTGCTACATTTGCTTTATATAGCTATAGACAACTGTGGATGTTTGGTATTTCAGACAACCAAACTATCTGCATATTGCAGACTGAGAGCAACATATCCAGATTTTGGGACACACATTCCAGCTTCAGTACTGTTTTCAACACATGTTGCTGTTTGGTTCTGCCTATCACATTCATTTCATTCTGTACTGACTGCAGTACACTTTATTCAGGAGTTATTACTACTTTATTGGTGGATTCATACCTCTTTCTCACACTCTCTCACTTGTTTTATTTTTACAATTCAGGATGGTACTTAATTCTAGGCTTTATTGACATGTTTTACCTTTAGTTATAACAATCCTTTCCAACAGTCTCACTTATTTCATGTTTCAGAATTTCAACAGGGATATATTTCACACATGTGTTTTACTCAGCTTCTGCAGCTGTACTTTTCAGCCTGCTGCAGGTTATGTACTATTATATTACAGGTGGGACATCTTTATTTCAGATTTGTTTCATTTTTATGTTTGGATTACAGGCTGCATCACACTTTTGTAATCAAGCAATACTTGCAACTCTCTTACACTGTTACTTGCACATTTTATTAATTAGTGACTACACTGCACTCTTTTGCTAACTGTCATACTTATATATTTATTTACAGTTACAGGGAGAGAATTACTGACCTGCCTGGTGGCACAACCGCACCAGCCTATCGCCATAGGCTCGACAGTACGCAGAACAGACACCTGCAGCTGTAATATAAATGAAGTAATATTGGAATACACATCTCCATAATATCAGCTAGGTTAATTTCTTACATAAATAATTACATGTAACTTACTCAGTAGTGGGGCACTGGGCATTTGCCGGGCCTCCTGGATCCAACAGTTCAGTTGGTCCTGCTTCCGTCTTTTCAGGTCCGCATGGTGGTGATGGACCTGCTCACCAGTCCTTGGTATTCCTGTGGCACTGGTGAGATCATGTGCCAACCGGTCCCACGCCTCAGCCCTATATGCTCCCCACAGGACCTGGCCCTGCATGAGTTGAGCCTCATGATTATGGACGAGGAGCCAAACCATATATTTGGACTCCTCAACGCCCCACCTCTGTGCTTGGAAGCAACTACCCTCTCCTACACCTGACATCCTGGCTGCAAGTCGGTTCCACAATCGGTTATGCTGTGTATTCCCGCCTATGGGGCTTATATATGCCGTTTTTCTCGCACTTATCTGTGATTGGCCATTTTGGAGTTGTATCAGCTTCACAAAACCTGCTTTGTCACGCTCCTCTTTCTATTCATTCCTATATATATGCTATTACTGCATTTCTAAGTGCAACTGTCATGGCTTAGTCGTTCAGTACTTTGACTATGGTGCATAGTATCCTAGGTTCGAACCTGGCCATTGCTTTTTATATTTTATGACTGTCTACACAAGCTGGGAGGTGTGTCTGTGTAGAAGGCAGTTTTGATACAGCTTGCTCAACGTTGCCTCTTGGTTAGCTTGTTGGCACGGTGCGCAGCTCCGCGCAAATGGATCACGCTGGTTTATGTGTGGTTTGGCTGTCAGCATGCATATTACGCTCAACTCAGCTACTGGCACACAGTTTCAGCATGTTAAAACGCTGCTCAACCCCGGGCACTCATTTTACACCTATTAAACCACTGCTCACCTACGGGCACTCATTTTACACCTGTTGTAACACTGCTCACCTACGGGCACTCATTTTACACCTGTTAAAATACTGTTCACCTACAAGCAGATATCCTCAACTTGTTAGACTGTAGCTCAGCTACAGGCACATCTGCCATTTTTTTTTTATCTCACATTTCTTCAAAATACATGGCCCACTCCATTACATTTTACAGAAAATATAATTTTATATATGTACATATATGTCAGGGACTTGTTTCGTGCTTATTTCACTAAAAATAAAAATTGATGTTGTGGGGGCTCGAACCACGACTGCCTCCTCTTCAGCCGACATCTCTACCGCTACGCTATTGCTTCTTGGCTTACTTTGCATATTTAGTTCTTATATGCTTTTCCACTGACTGCTAACTGTGGCTAAGCGTTGGGCACGCCCGCATAAACGAGCGCACTCACGGGCAAACATCTTTACAACTTTTAAAAAAATATAAGATGTTCATTTATACATTTTATGTTCATAGTCTGTGAGGGCATGTGTTGTGTTGTGTTTATTCACATTTATACGTCGTGGGGGTTTACTTTTGAGACTTTTACTCTTCTGGGGGCATGTCCGTTTGCAGGGCTTGCCCTACGGACATGCCCCCTACTGTCTTACACGGACCATGTTAGCCTTAGGTGTGATTCAGCATGCCCTCATGCATATGCATGACATGCTGATGTGACACCGTTTAACTGCAGCCTCCGTGTAAGCCTTGTAACTCTTACATGGAGGCTTTGTGAATCCTGCCCATTAACTGTTGTTTTTGTTATGTTAATTTATATAGATAGAATTTTCACATTTTTCTGAATATCTCAACAACCAGGTAATGCAAACAAAACTCCTAGGCCTCATATGAAAGCTATCATGTAACCTGAGTGGTTGTTGAGATATTCTAAAATGTTTACAAAATATTACAAATGTTAATAGTTACTGTGTTTACTATGACTTAAAAAATAAGACCTAGAACCTAAAGAATACTGTCACTATAAAAATATTTCTGCTGAAGGGTTTGCCATTTATACTTCTTTCATAACTCCTATGGTTCCAGAGATATGAACATTTGTTTTGAAATGTGAGGACATAATTTGATTCTATCAAAAGACATAGGCTCCGCCCACTGGAAGTTACAGCACAAACTTCCTGAGCTCCATTGGAGTAGCCATTGCCTATGATACTTGTGAAAGAAAATTAATGAATGAGTTACAAAACAAGTCTGAACACATCTAATTCTACTCTTACCCCTGGATTTACTAATCTTCCATGCAGGACTAGCTTAGTCCTGCATGAAAGCAGCCATTTAGGAGCAGGATGGCAGTGCGCCATGCATATTAATGAACGTTTGCTGCCTGAGCTCCTAATCTTACACGGAGCATGTAAGAGTGCAGGGGGCATGTCTGAGAGCAGAGCTCTCAGAATATACATGCCCCTGCTATGAAGAACAGCAGAAAGCCCTAAAAGAATGAGCGAGACCACTCATAGGTGTCTGCATACCCTTAGCAACATCCCCCCACATGTACAAGAGCAATAGTAAACACAAACAATATAAAATACCTTTTTTTTATGAAACAGATTAAATTTAACAATAGGTGTGCAGGTTTGCCCATCACTTAGCTACAGTTAATGCAGTTTAAATGGCAGAAGAGGCAAAAAGGACGATATATGTAAATGAAGCAGTGTAGCAATAGTGTAGTGGACACAGCATTCACCTTACGAGCAGTCATTCCTGGTTTGAGTCCTACTGCAGCACTTTCCATGTCAAATCACGTTATGACCAATATTTTTAGTTGCATAACCTACTAAATAACATATATTTGTGAAATGGAGTACTGCATTAAATGCAGATGTGAGGTGTCAGTGTCATAATGTTGCAAAGTCCACAGATAATCACATGTGCCCCATACAGTATATGCACAGATGAATCAGGGATACAAATGGAAGGTAATATGGAAGCTAACTCTCTGTAAGCATCTTTAATTGAAGGTAAGCAGTGTTACCCTCATGCAAACCCATGCAAACCTGCTTAAAAGTGTGTAAAAGTGCCTTAATAACTCTGTATCCAGCAGCCACTTGTCTGCCCAGCAACAAAATAAACAGCCTTGCAGGTCTTGAACCTACGGCCCTATACCCTATAGTCACAGTAGTTAACCACCAAGCCATCACAGCAGTACACAAGAATGAGGTGTCACCAAACAAATCTTCACTATAGTAAAATCAAACTGAACATGTGAAAGGAATCAGTATACAGTCATATGTTCTATAACCTACTACATAACATAAATATGTGAACTGGAGTACACAAGTAAGCCCAGATATGAGGTTTAATTATAATAGAGTGTTGAAGTCCCCTTTAAAACACAAGGACCCCATACAGTGTACATACACATGAATCATGGATACCAGACATACATATATATATATATATATATATATATATATATATATATATATATATATATATATATATAAAATGTAATGAATAATAAATCAGTGGCAAAAAGCAAATATAATGCAAAGTAAATTTTAACAAGTCTAAGGTGAATCCGGTGTCTACCAATGAGCGGAACAGCCAAAAGACGTCTCTTGATTAAAAAAGATGTTTAATCCACATAATCCACATAACGCCCCAAAATCACAGTCAATATTCCCCTTGAACAACGTACTTCACAAACAAGGACAAACACGAACAACACGCTAAGCAGTTTAAGCTTTCAACAAAACTGGTCTTCTTCAGAACTGCAAGCAGAAGCATTCAAGACAACTAAATAAACTTTTTGGCGCCAAGAAGTAAATCATATCTTAAAGCCACATACATAAAATATAATATATTATATAAAATATAATACATTAATATAAAACAAGACAAGAAATGAAAAAATAAAAAATAATAAAAATATAAAATAGATGGAATCATAATATAATGCGATAAATTGAATACTATTCGAAAGTTCATGGTGAAATATTAACAATATATTATAATATGTACTATTATAATATATATGTATATATATAATATGTATATAATATGTAATATTATAATATTTACTATATAATGATTATAGTTGTTAGGTTTGTATATATGTAGTGTAGTCAATTTTGGGTATTCATACAACCTGTAGATATTCATGTATGTTCAATGGTTATGTTGCATTCATATTTTCATATTTATAATGGTTATATTGTGTACCACATGAATTCATGATTCTTAGCACGTGCAATAATGAATTAATGCATATAGTATATAATGAATTTGCAGGGGGTTGTATATAAATACGTAAATATGTGCATAAATATTAATATACCAACATATTATAATATATTGTTAATATTTCACCATGAACTTTCGAATAGTATTCAATTTATCGCATTATATTATGATTCCATCTATTTTATATTTTTATTATTTTTTATTTTTCATTTTTTCATTTCTTGTCTTGTTTTATATTAATGTATTATATTTTATATAATATATTATATTTTATGTATGTGGCTTTAAGATATGATTTACTTCTTGGCGCCAAAAAGTTTATTTAGTTGTCTTGAATGCTTCTGCTTGCAGTTCTGAAGAAGACCAGTTTTGGTTGAAAGCGCTAAACTGCGTTTAGCGTGTTGTTCGTGTTTGTCCTTGTTTGTGAAGTACGTTGTTCAAGGGGAATATTGACTGTGATTTTGGGGCGTTATGTGGATTATGTGGATTAAACATCTTTTTTAATCAAGTGACGTCTTTTGGCTGTTCCGCTCATTGGTAGACACCGGATTCACCTTAGACTTGTCTTTTGGAAACAAAGTAAATTTTAAGCAATGCTAAGCATTGCACAGGCCAGCTTAGTAGGTGAAAGCAATGTGTAGGCCAGCTACCTCAGTTTGCCCAGTGGTATACCCCTTTAAACAATGCCAACCTTAGATAAGCAAGTTTGCTCATAGCTTAGCCTCTTCAAAATCATCCAATCACTCCAAAGTGTGGGAATTCGGCCCTACTTAAAACCAACAGGCAGGAATACATCTCATAACTGGTTGTAGCTTCCCCTTGCAGGCACCATGACAGAAAGGGGAGAGGGAGTGTGCTTTCAGGCACAGTGCTGGGGCATCCAGGAGTCTAGAGTCATGACAGGACTCCTTGTAAAAGACCATAAGCAGAGACTGCTGCAGGGTCAGTAACAGGGTACCCAGTTTAAGGTGGAAGCCTGGGACCGTCTTTCCCGTGACCTCACCAGTGTCACTGACATACCCCAAACTGGTGAGCAGGTTAGACATCTCTAGGCTGTCCTGAAGCAGCAAAAGGGGGATCTCTTTGATCAGTGGATCCAAGAGGCTAGGACGGCAGGGGTTCTCCCAGCTGTGTGTAAGTATCACTCCACTAGCTGTTTAATAATTGCCAGCTCATGTATATTATGGATAGGTATGGCTAAATATTCCTCTTATGTCCTTCACAGTGGTAAGTGAGCGGGCCATGAAACAGGAGGCCCATGGATGTCACCTGGAGAGGTTGTGACGCGAGGCAGGTTAGCAATACTCTTGCATGTACTGTCATAGGAAATAAATCTAAAATTATTAGTAAGTTAATTGTCAGTATAAAACCAGTATTGTTTAAGGCAAGTACTGCATACACCGGAGAATATGGCAGGAAGAGTCTCATATAGTTTGTATGTTAATAAAAGCCTGACAATAAAGGTCTAACTGCTGGACTGCATGTGTATACTCTGGTATCATATGGCAATGTAGATTTGCAATCACTTAATAGTACTGTTGTATTAAGCACTGTTACCCACACTGTGCAACATAAAATGTGTAGGAATGTCTGCATATGACTGGTGTAATCCCCAGAGGTCATTTAGTGCAACTGAGAGACACATAGACAGAAAACAGTGAAAAGACAGACAACACAATCTGAATAGAATACGCAACTGAGATTTGAACTCTTTTATTTTTAGCACACACAGCCATGGTTCGAATCCTGGGTGTGGTAGTAGTCTGCATACAGAATCATAACCCACAACTGTACAGATATGTCCAGAATGTCCAGTAAATCGGCCCATGTCTGCTGCCTGTCACTCTGTCCCCCTGGGAAATCAGTGGGATGATCCCAGATGTATAGGCAGCAAACAAGAAATACAACTGATTGTCACACAGCTATAAGAACAAACCTGTCATTCTAGCAGCTCCCCAAACTGTTATGAGAGTAATAAGCCAAGTATGTCTTATCTACACCCCCACATTGTCAAGCTGTGACCAGAGTATGTACAGTAAGAGAGTGAGATGTATGTGCATTATACTAATGTGAAATCAGGAACTTTATGTGACAACATTCAGGTAGTGCTAACAAACATTGCTCCCACAGGTAAGTCAGATACAAACACTGTGCCGAGAAATAAAAGCCTGATACCCTATACTGGTACTGTTTACTCTGGTATTGTATGGAATTGTGAGTGTTGCAGTTGCTCTGAATAATAAGTTATCACTGATCACTGTCACCCACACTGTGCTACATAATATAACTGTGTAGAAAATCCTGTATAAGAGTGTTGTAAGTCACTAAAGGTTGAAGAGGGCAATAGTCTACATATGTCCTGGTTCACCTGCATGTGGTCAAGACATGGCCAGAGTCTGTGCAAAAACAGATGGACAGGTATGTGCATAACATCAACCTGGAATCTGGGAGTATGTGTAGAAACAGTTAGTTAGTGTTAACAAACAATTCCCCCACAGGTATACCAGGTAAGAGGTGTATACTGCAGGTAAAACCAGTTCATGTATATAGATGTTGACAGCCATATCACTGTCCAAACTAAGGCAATAGGGTAGTGTAGTAATACTTGTAAGGTACAGATAACAGCACTGACTAGGAAAGTAATGCAAACTACAGGAATATACTAGTTGTTAATTGACATCTCTCCCCCCCACCATATCTCCAACAATACAATAAATGCCCACCTCAACTGGTACGTCATGACTCCACTGTTATGTTGGGACATATGTCCTATTGGTTGATAGTTATTTAAATCTGTTTCTATGCATGTGCTAAGTTGAAATACTTCAACATTGGTGGCATGGTGCCATCAATGTACCTGCATGCTGTTGTTATTACCACTGTGGTCCCATATATGCATGTGTTCCATTTGCAACCTCACCTGTATGTGTCTGTGTGTGCATCCTAGTGGGTAGTTAGTTTGTCTGTACGGTCACTCTGGTGAAGTGGAGGGAGGTTGATGCATGTGGGATGCATGTGTGCATGTGTGTGTGTTTGTGTGGGTGGCCATGTATGCACATGTGTGACTGTGGGGTTGTTTATACAGCAGTACCTCCCTTTGGGATCATGCAGTACATAGACATGGACTGCCACATTATACACCAGGAATACTTGTCATGTATGTAATCACAGGACAGCTGATAGTATAATAAGGTCTGTAGCATGGAACAGGAATTTTGAGGGAAGGTAGAAACCAGGTATACCCTTAATATCGCATTCAGCAGAGAGGTGACTGACAACCCACATATGTAGCACTACAGATGCATTGGAGAAGTGCTAGTCAACACCAGGGAGTGTATCCATATATTACAGTTGTCACATGATAGGCTGATTGAGAAGCATATCTGGCATGTACTGAGCAATACATACACATGACACTCCAGTGCATGATTATATAGAGTGAGCATAGTAGCCCACACATATAGGGGCCATGCTCATGATATCCCTACATACACAGGGTGAACACTGAATGACAGCACCAAGGCCATCTAAAAACACTACACGCAGGTCAGGCAGGTAATGTAATAACAGGTGTTGTGATCACTTGTCTAGACATTTAGAAGACTGATATGTTAATGAGTGGAATCAATGTGTGTATATTACCAAGTGTGATGCAGGATGGGGAAAGGGGAACACAGGAAAATATATGTGGGGCTGTCTGTAAAGTCACGGACAGATAGGTATTACTGTGGTGTGTGTGTGTGTGTGTGTGTGTGTGTGTGTGTGTGTGTGTGTGTGTGTGTGTGTATTTGTGAGTATGTGTGTGTTTGTGTATGTATGTACTGTTATGCAATGCTGTACAGGCTCTAAAGTGTGTTTATTGTTTTCCCCCACAGGTGGCAGGGTGGGTCAGGGTCCCTCCTGCATGCTATCTGATGTTGGTGTCCATACAGACACCGAAGATTATGATAGTACTGTAAGGCACAGCTGGGGTTGCCAGGGGCCAAAACAGCACCAACATTTGACATCCCCCTTTTAGCCACCCCAACCCCGCACACAGTTTCAGTACCTATACATACCCCATCACCAGTGGAGGGACAGCTGGCATTTGGTGGCAGTGCACAGGAAAGTATGGTAACCATGTCTACAGTGTCTGGTCACAGCAGGCATAGCCAGATGTCTGGCAGGGCACCACATAGGCAGATGTCCCAGGGTGCTCGTGGTGGGGCTGCTGGTCATTATGCCCCTGGCAGATGCAACACAGCTGGTGCCAGCAGGCGCAAGTTTCATGCTGTCATGGTGGTGCAGGCACATATAGAATGTTACACCAGACAGGGCCTGAGGCTGCAGAGGGCTGCTCTCGCATTTGCAAGTGACAATGCCTGTGAACTGGCTGGTACCATCCGTGCATTAACTGAGTTCATGGACAGATGGTCTAGTGAGATGATGGCCCTAACTGACCGTGGTCTGTCTGTGCTTGACTGTGAAGTGGGAGTGCGGCAATGGCCGCATGGATGTAGGCCAGCAATGCCAACAGCTGGTAGTCAACATGGACATACTAGGACACCAAGGGGCTCCGGTAATGGCAGTAACAGCACCAGCACTGTGAGGGGGCATTGTCCACACACACCACATCAGACCATGAGCACGTGGTCTTGGCCTGTCCCAGGAGGGACCTGGTTCCATCGGACATTTGTCATCATCAGGTGAGAGTAGCACATCAAGGCCTGTACCTGGATGTGGCCATGGAACGCCTGGCAGGCATAGTCCACATGTCAGTGGCCAGAGGCAGTGAGCTGCACACCCTGCCAGGTATGGTCTGCAGCTGTCCATACACACCTGTGTAGGGCAGCCACATGGCAGAACTGTGTGCATGCATACCCACACACTATACAAACACACCTAGGTCAACCCCATACCTACACAGACCACATCACCACACCCAGTTCACCTCAGTACACTCCTTACCTACACACATGGTATCAAATATATGGCCCATCCTCGGCCTCTGGCAAACCAATAATACACCCTGTGCATATGATGATACCTGTGCCACATCCCTGTCATCCATACTATCGATGCAGGGACAGGCTAATATACTTCTAATGCACATGGTGACTGTGCTACAGTGTACCACAGTACTGCAGTGTAATATGTTGTAAGGAGTAAATGTAATGCATATATGTCAGGTAGTGTAGCCATCCAGCAATGATGCATTATAGTAATACTGGTTGATTGTGGTCTCTATAATGTTATCCATATGTGTTGTAGGTGTACATGTGTCAGCACGAGGATAGTCTGCAGTCATATTCCAGAATGGGGTATGGCACTGTGGTGACACCATGGCTGTGACATATTTGGGGTACAGATGAACACATGTCACAGGTTTGTATAACAGTTATTGCCTGTGCCACATGGACAGGTGACCTGCTGAGCATGTATAATCTGTAACCTGATGTTGACCTAGCCACATACACACACACACACACACACACACACTCTTACTTGGCAACATTGGGACTAGACGCCTACCTAGGTATGTGGTGATACTGAAGAGTGTGGCTTCCATTGCACATAGCACACAGCGTTTAGGGTGAGGTGTGTTCCAGGTTACATGTTACATGCAAAACATCCCCAGACATGTACAGTATGCTACTGGGGAATGTAACAGGTGTATAGGGGCAATACATAGTGTGACATACCTTCATATACACATTGACACATACACATTGACAGACACATAACAGGCAGACACACATCAGATAGACCTGAGCCTATCACTAATAACTAACTTGACCATGTGTTCACTGTGTTACAGGTAGGCTGCACACAGCACATGCATAACTGGCCTGGATTGTGGTATCAGTTACCTGCATGGTTGATGGTGACAGTGGTAACCATAACATGGTACATGGTACATATACCAGGTGTACCTTGGTGTAATAACAGTGTACACAGCACCCACATCCCCCACTGGATATTGTACTCCCTGAAACCCATGATGACACTCTGACATACCCACCATCACACATTGGCCACTAATGCGATACAACCCATTGTAGATCCCAAGAGTGGTACTACAGGGATATGCATCTAATGCACATGCCACATGCATAGTAGGGTGTTCAATGTCATGCCTCAGGTATGGGCAGCATCAACAATTTCTGTAATACTGTGTGGCAATGGGTATTGTAATTGGATTATGTGGCCTCGGAATGCTGTACCCTATAGATAAAAGGACATGCACACATACACACACTTGCCAGAACACAATGGGTATCCCATGCCTATCAACCCATTTGTACAACACTGTTGTGCTGGTACTGCAAGGCTCATGTAGCCAGTATGGAGAGGTGCTTAACAATGTACATGTAATGTCCCATACAGCAGCAGCCAGAACTGGATATGGCAATGGGTGCTGCGGTGGTTGTGAAGGCCCTCATGGAATTCCCAAGTACAGGTGTGCTAACATACAGACACTGCTATACTCAGTCAGGCACATGTACACATGTGTCAGTACTGGGGCGCATCGCTGCAGGTAGTCATAGCTGTGTACCTAGTTATTGTCCAAGGAGAGATGGGTTGTTTAGGGGTTGTGTGTACAGTGGTATCCTGCTACCTGCCATGTGGCAGCAGTAATCCTCCAGGTTAGCAGGCAATCTATCGACAGATACTACTGTGGTGACCCTCAGGGTGAGAGTGACATGCATCAGCCAATCCTCCAGGTTCCTCCTGCACATGGCCACTGAGGTGATCAAGTTGACATGCATGCAACATGCATTACAACACATGATTAGTGTCTGTGGTGGAGACCTGTACCCAAGCATGTTCTGCTGACTGTAGTAGTGTAGTGGAGGTACCCATGGCATGTGTTGCATACAGGGTGTTATCTCCAATATGTGCCCAGTTCTTACACAGGTGGGCAGACATGTCAGTGTAAATCAAGCTTATGATGCCTGTACATATCCCAGCTGGATACCTGCCATCTGCACATCTGTACAGGGACTGACAGTCATCAGCTTGGCAAGTAGTTATGCAGTGGGATGAATGTGTTGACAGAGAAATGTTTGACAACAATATGTATGCCATAACTACATGTCAGGAGCCCTCGCTATCATGTGCTGTACAGATGGTAGTCTACAGTTACATTCCACATGTCAGATCATTACCCAGTAGGGGTTATATACTGTTCCACAGCTCACACACCAGGGATACAACAAGGGGGGCTCAGAGTCCAGCTATGCCTGCAGGTGTGTGTTGTCAGTATTAAATTTAGCACTCTAATGGGTGTACCTTCGTTGAAGGTTGTGCGTCAGGGCCGGCAACTCCGCATGTAAAAATCTACTGCCAATCATTAGTGGACCGGTGTTCCACTGTGGCGACCCTTAACCGGGAAAAGCTGAAAGACACAACAACAACTCTTGCCTGGGTAAGCACTGTCAACAGTAGTACTGCCATGATACACTACATACCAGTGTAACAGTATGTACCCTGGGCTACTAGCTCTGTATGTAACACATTTACATGGATAATAGTGCTGTACAGGCCTCATATATGTCTGTGTCCCACACATGACACTCACACCCCTTGCTACTGTAATGATAGCACATAGGTGCATGTATTGTACATGACATTACATACACTTATTACAGATGTGATAACCCTGCTATGTTATCAGACTAGGAGGTGTGAACTGGTTATCAGGGCTAAGCCATGCTTAGCAAGTATCAACATTGCTACAATATAACAGCTAAGCTGATTTGTGCACTGGTAAGCAAAGCCTACATTGTGTAAGTGCCCATATGTTTACCTGTAGCTTAGCACCGCTTAACTTCGCACAAACCCACGCAAACGCTCTTAAAGCTGCTCAAAACTGCCTTCATTACTCTGTATCTGACAGCCCTTGTTCTGTCCAGTAAGAAAATGAACAGCCCTTGCAGGTCTTGAACCCAGGACTCTGTACACTAAAGTCACAACACTTAACCACCATGCCATGACCACTGTGAAGACAGCTGTTATTTTACCAATATATCTGTCAATACACATATTGATTTGTATTGAATAATTGCCTTTACTTCCACAATTGTGTAGTACTTGTCATTAATATGACCGTTGCATCACATATGTTGTTTTATCATAATGTACACATAGTGGACACATGCAGTGAGATACATCTGGGAGAGTAAACACAACTGTGAGGTTTACACATAACAGGAATATGGTCATATACATATAATAGGTTGATATATGTCTACATGTACATACCCATGTATATTCATACATATGTCTGTATACACATCTGTATAGTGCAACATATATATGGCCATATGTACATCTCTGTATATGCACACACACACACACACACACACACATATATATATATATATATATATATATATATATATATATATATATATATATATATATATATGTATAGCTATATATGCATGCACATCCTATGTGTACAAATATGCCTATTTATGTAGATATATATGTAGATATCTATAACTATACGTGCATACATATCTATTCTGATATACCTATTACTGTCAATATAAATGTAGATATCCATAAGTATATGTGCATATGTATATCTATCTGTATATGTGTATATATCTCAGTGTTTGTATGTATATATGTACATATACATATCCATTTATGTATGTTGATATGTATATGTGTATGTATATCTATATAGATATATGGATAGGTATGTATACATATATGTTCACCATATGTCCTGAACAACTTTCATACCCTCTTTAAGATCCGATCTGAATGAATTTGTTATAGACATAAAGCATTTTGGACGTAATGTGGCATTAAGAAATATTTATGGCACAAACACAGAACAAGTTAGAACCTTAAGGAAACCAAGTACATTTGTACCTGTAGCCCATCCTGCTGTGGAACTATTCATGCAGCTGTGTAATAATGCAGTGGAGAAATTAAGAATGGACACGCATACTAAACATTATAAAAACATTACGTATGAAGAAAGACAAGCCCTATGCAACTTACAACAAAATGAGAATGTGGTAATCAAACCAGCAGACAAAGGAGGTACTATAGTGGTTATGGATACTAATTGGTATAAGAAGAAAATGACCACCATGTTACGAGATGAAAAGACATACCATAGAGTTACACCAATCCAGTTAAATCGAACTATACAAAAAGTGCCTTCCTTACTTCAGAATATGTTGACTGAAGGCCAAGTAGATCTGGACCTTTACAATTTTTTGAACATCACAAAACCCACTGTTCTGAATATTAATGGACTTCCTAAGATTCATAAGGACCTTCATAACCCCCCACTACGGCCTATAGTAGCAGGACAAGGGTGGGTAACAGAAACAATGTCACTATTTGTGGAGAAAGAATTGAGAACTATTTTAAAATATGTTGATACAGTTCTACAGGATACTGATGACTTCTTAAGAAAGATAAATCAAACCATGAATAACATTACGGATTATGACCACCTACTTGTGACCACCCTGGATGTGAATAGTTTAATCACTTCCATTCCCAATGAAGCAGGCATAGAAGCTGTAAGAAAGATCTTAAGCCACAAAAAAACTGTTAATGAAACCAGTAGGATTTGTGCTTTATTAGATTTAATACTGGAAAATAATTATTTTGTGTATGGTACATCAATCTATTGGCAAAAATGGGAGGTAGCCATGGGCACCCCTTGTGTGAACAGCTAATCAAATCTTGTGCTTGTATACTGGGAATTGGAGCATGTATTGAACTCAAATAATCCATGGTATGAATGCATCAAATTTTATGGTCGATTTGTGGATGATCTTTTTATTTTATGGGAAAGAACCGTACCACGATTTGAATCATTCCATCAATATATTAATATGACTACTACTTTTTTAAGCTTTACAGCAGAACACTCTCATAATCAAGTTGCATTTTTGGATGTGAATGTTATTCTTAACGAAAACATGTTGGAAACCGAATTACACTGAAAAAATACATGGAAAAATCATTACTTGTTGAAAAGCAGCATGCATCCTAAACATGTCACTAAAAATATTATGTGAAATGAAACACAAAGAATGCATAAAAGATGTAGCAAAGATGAGACAAGAGAAAAGGAAATTTTGTTTCTACAACAAAACCTAATAAAGAGAGGCTATAATGAAAAAGATGTGAATGTTCAAGAAGTTATCCCAAAGAAAAACAAGACAGAAGACAGAACCACCAGAGTGATGTCAACTTACAGCACAGACAACACACAAGTTAAATCCATAATAAGGCAGTTTTGGCCAATCCTCACCCAGGATGCCAAGCTAAAAGACAGTGTAGGTGAAACACCATGCTTTGGCTACAAGAATAAGAAAAATTTAAAGAGGTTACTTTGCACAAAGGATGGGTTTAGCAAACATAAAATTGTTGGACATAAAGGCATGTTCAAGTGTGGCCACTGCACAGTATGCCCACTGATTTACTATAATAATGAATTTGAATATCCAAGGACTTAGAAGAAATACACCTTTAATGTCAAAGCCACTTGTATAACTCCCAATATGGTGTACATGGCTTCCTGTAAACTATGCCCTGCATTATATGTAGGAAAAACTAATCAGATGTTTAAAAATGGCATTTTGAGACATCAAAGAGACATTACCAACAAAGATCCACATAATGCTTTAGCAACGCATGCTGAAAGAAATGTCGGTTATTGTTTCACTTATAAGGTGATAGTGAATGTATATAGTGGAATAAGGAAAGGCGACATTGAAAATATTACTGAATGCAGGGAGAGTAAGTGGATTGTGAACCTCCATGCTGATATTGAGCCAGGCTTGAATAACATCATTCCACTGAAACCAATACTAAAAGCTAGAAGACCAACTATCAGCTAACATGGAGGTGTGCCTGGCTTAATAATTCATGACTGGTCACACCCCTCAAAAGCAAAAGGTATAAGAAATGGAACACCCCCAGCTGAGAGGAAAGAGGATTGGTGCGTTTAAACAGCTGATTGACAGTGTGATGATTGAATGAGTGTCTCAACAGTGAAGGAAGCAAGCACTAAAAAAAGGAACTTCCAGTCCCAATCTCTACGATCTGAAGAAGATACCGAAAGCGCTTATCGTTTGGAATACATAGGGACTGTTTTATTCTACATCAAGATTTTAACTTGACATGAAGATTTTAACTTTTCCTACAATAAAAGGATTTTAACTGCCATTAAAGCTAGAAGCTTTTATTTGATCTGTTAGACTGGTTAAGCTGTTATCACAGTTCATCACAGTCACATAGCAGCTACTACATCTTCAGTGTGGATACTTTGTATATCAGACCAAAAAGATTGGATACTTTGAAGCCATCATAAGACTGGATACTTTGGAGCCATCATTCCGCTATGGTATAACTGCATTCACAGCGTGAATATCTTGTAAGTGCATTTAATTTAAGTACTGGAAATGTATGCAAGTTTTTTGCTATATATGTTGCACTTTTAAGTTTTATATCATTTAACTAGACTACATATTCTCCAAGAAAACTTTACTTCACTGGCCATTGCTGTACAGCATTTCATTTTGAATGCTATGTCCTGAACATGGAGTGGAGCCTTACCTCAGCCCCAATAGACCCAAACTGTTAGTTCAAGGGGGTGTCAGGTATGTATTGCAGGTATATATGTAGAGTATTGTTACTTTGATAGGGGCTGTTTTCACAGACATGTTGTGTGTGGGAGGTCACATCTGTTTTTAACATGTGCGCCATTGTCCGCTGACAGACATCCTAAGGACATCATAGTACAGTATCACTGCTAGCACAGTAATGATCCTGTGGACTACAGCAGACATATGGCCAATAAATGTGGACAGTCTGACACACTCTAGTCAGTCCAGAGGTATACACAGAACCCCTTAGTGCAAGACATGTGGACCAAGCCTGACAATGTGGAAGTTAACAGCCATGTAGATGGGTATATTATGTAAATTCTGGTATACATTTGCCCCATAGGTTATACATTCACACACCCCTGTCTGTCCTGAAACATACTAACCACTGGTACAGAGGTGCCATGGCCACATACTACCCACTAGTTAGTGAGATACATCTGTACAGCATCCCACTGCTTTGTCTGACATACATGACTGTTATGGTGTACCCTATAGATAAATGGACATGCACACACCCTGGCAGCAGTACATCTGGCAAGTATCTGGACATAGCATCACACTGGGTAAGTACACTAAGCTGCTAGGCATGTAACAAAGCACTGTGCAGGCTACAGGCAGACTGCCACAACACTGGCCTACATTTCTAATGGGGGAATACACATGTACCTGCATGTATAGCAGGCTCTACAGGCATGTCACAGCACAGAGTAACAGACACCTGTGTGAAAGTGCATAACCACAACCAATGTGAACACAGCCACATATGGTAGCTAGCATAATATTACAGTATATGGACTATCTGATCAACACCATCCTCATATGTGGCACTCACACACTAACCCTACATATACTGGTCCACTACACATTGTGGTCCGATGTCTGTCTGTGATATGGGACATGTGTGTGTTTGGACCTACAAACATGTAAGCCGATAGGGTAACATACAGTGAAGCAGCATATAACATCAGATAGAACAGGACCAAAACAATGGCATCTACCACAGTCTGTACACAGACCAAGGTACATATTCGCAATAAACACACTATCGACAATCACCATGAGTACACAGACCTCAGTACTGTACACACAACCAGAGAATGGCCAGGTTATGTCGTCAAATAGAACCCCTACTATACATAACATGTGTAGTACTCTATCTCCCAGGCTTATCAGATATGATGTCAATAAATGATGGTGTACAGAACATATGCACCTCTTACTGCATGACATATGTACAAAGGTTGACAGAGTTGTGGCTGGAGGTGCAAACACAGGGCCAATATTGACATGTTGCTGTGATTACCCCATACATTTACTGTTGTAACAGGATCGGTTGCAACATATGTCATATGAGGAATATGAGGTCAGTAACTCTCATGTCTGTCATCATGTACTCTCTGCAATCCTCACACTATGCTTCTGCAGTTCACAGATAGGTGTTCTGTGAGTAATACAAGTAACAAAAGGCACCACACACTGCCCAATCTGCAGATGACCCTACAGATCGGGGTTTCCTCAGAAACATAGCACTGTCATGACAGGTATCAAAACATGTAGACCAGCCATATCCACGCACACCCTGTTAAATCAACATTACTCCAAATGCAGTATAGCAGCACTTACAGTCTGTAGTCAGGTCAGGCATATCCCCTCCTGTGTGTTGGCCTGTTTCCACAGTGTATGTTGCTAGAGGTAAATCCCCAATCCATCTGTGATGCTGTTTGCCAAACAACAGATCTAGGTCCTGCTCATAGTGAAAGAAATGACCCAACACCAACATGATGTTCCTAGACATTGGAGTGTGTTTCCATGCAATTGGCTATGGGAATGTTACCACAGCTGTTCCACATGCAATTAGCTAGAGGAGGGCTGCAATTCATGCAGAGAACATCAGCTGATCATGAGCATCACTTACAAATCACATGCTCCTACCTAAGCAAAGCAGGTGTAAGTCTCCACATCCATGAGAGAGGGAGTGAGAGAGGCACTCAGAGGCAAAGATAAGTCAGGGAGGGGGTGGTGGAGTAAAACCTAAGCATGTTTGTGTTACAGACCTACCAGTACAGGGTATCAAACCCCTGACTGACTATGTACTGCTATCACATGTTGATGCAGTTATTGGATGTGCCACATAGCTTACATGTTGAGGAGCTCTCCAAACTTATATGTAATGGTGAGTGACATCTGCAACAGTGATATGGTAACAATAAAGTAGGTGTAGTCCATGTGCCTGTCCACATGAACAGGTGTCAGTGTCAACACAGTCACACTCTCTCAGGGACCCACACACATTGACACACTTGACAGGGTCAGGAATATACCTCCTCACTAGTTAGTTTGCCACAATACAGTACTGTGCAGGTATCACATTTACCACAGGGGTTATCCGTAGGTTATATGGGCAAAGGGTATGTGGAGGTGTCTGACATCAGAAAGCATGCTTCAGTATGCCAATTGGGGTTGTAGTGAGTGTGAATGTGGTCATAAGCATCTTACACCACACACACAGACACAGGGTGCCAGTACTGACATGCATGGGAGTTGGGAGGGTGGCCTAATGGTTAAGGTGTTTGCCTTGCAAACACAAGGTGCAGGGTTTGAGTCTCACAAGGGACAATTGGCTAGGCTTAAAATGCTCGTAAGAGTAGTTAGCTTAGTACTAACCTATGAACTTAAACCTATGAACTTAACCTATGGGTGCATTGCTTCATGGGTTTGTAGTGATTGACTGTGCCAGAAGGCTATACAATGCTAGGTGATGGGTATACCTTGGCAGCAGGCCACATGACAATGATCTGCAGTGTGGCTCAGGGGTTTAGTGTCTAGATTGGCCCACACAGGTGGGTATTGTATTCACCGTCCAGTCACCTGGATAACTATTGTGTGTGGCCATTGCTGTGCATTGCTTGCCATGCATGTGTTATTTAGTCCATGACATGGACAGTGTCTGAGATGTGGACACATCCCACATGCATGTACAGTGACATGTGGAATTGTACCTGGGGAGTCTGGCCCATGTTGTGTACACAGATTGTTACCATCAGATGTGCCGGTCCTGGCCTCATGTGATGGGAACTGGTAATGGACAGCAGGTTGACCCTGCACCTACATTGATAGCATGATACAGGTATTCCCTGGTGTCAGTGGCATCTGTCCATACAGGGCATGTGTTTAAGGCATGGTATGTCCTTTGTGGGTCACATTTGATGGCACCACATGGGTTACAGGTGTCCAGTGGGAAACATAGTGAAGGCGCACTGTCTGCATGTACTTGGTGATTGTACTGATGGACAGGGTGCCATGCCCTCTGTAGTCCACTACAATCTCACCATGGTAACTATCTGTGAGCAATATGCAGGGTACTACCAACAAAGGGTTTTTTGCCTAGGCAAGTGTGTTTGTGTATGACACATGGGTTGAGAGTGTTCTCTGGGTAATACAAGGATTGCCAACTTTGTTCACCAGGCCTTGGTGTCACATGAAGGGGTATGGATTGGCACCCCAGCCTCTTGTCTATTTCACATCTGTTATCCTTGTAAGGTGGACATTGTGACATATAATAGGGCCACCATATAAGAAATTTGCAAAACTCGCTCCAGCATGAGCCAGTTGTTACTCACTCACAGCCACCTCCACACAGGATATGAATGACAACACAGACACACACACACAGTTGACATATCATTAGATCTCCTACCTAACTTGTTTATTACACTACAGCACTACGCAGTTATAGGACATACCATGGTGATTACTGGAGTACTCCCTACCCAAAGGTGTATTTCACAGTGAATGACATCAGCAGCCTTGCCAAAGTAGAACATTTGAATTGTACTGAGTGTGACTAGCAAAAGCATTGCTCTCTACACAGACAAAGATACACACACACAGTTGACATGTCTTGGATTAGGACTCCTACCTAACTAGTTTACCACACTACAGCATTATACACTTATAGGATGTTTCACGGAGATTACTGGGCTACACATTTCCCAGTGAATGACATCAGCAGCCTTGCCAAAGTAGGGCATTTGAATTGTAGTGAGTGTGACTAGCCTAAAAAGTATTGCTCCCTACACAGACAGACACACATGCACACAAACACACACAGTTGCCATGTCTAGGGTTAGAATTTCTATCTAATTAATTTATCACACTACAGCATTATGCAGTTATCGGATGCGCCACAGAGATTACTGGGCTACACATTTCCCATAGGTGTATTAAACAGTGAATGACATCGGCAGCCTTACCAAAGTATGGTATTTGAATTGTAGTCAGCGTGACTAACCTAAAAAGCATTGCTCCCTACACAGACAGAGACACACGCACACAAACAGTTGCCGTGTCTGAAATTAAAACTCCTACCTAACTAGCTTATTACACTACAGCATTACGCAGTTTTAGGATGCACCACAGATATTACTAGGCTACTTCATTCCCAAAGGTGTATTTCAAAGTGGATGACATGAGCAGGCTTGTCATAGTAGGGCTATGGGGAGGGCAGTGTGTGTGCATGGGCCATAACCCATTCATCTAGAGGTTGACACACCACATGCAGGCACATGCAGGGTTATATTCTGCAGGTACATGTATACAGCTGCTAGGTGACTACTGCCTTGCACAGTCATGTTGCACAGCTAGCACTTGCACCACATAGTCTGTAATGCTGATGGATACCAGTGGCTAATTTCTACAGTGAGTGACATTTACACATCATGTGGTTGTAGCCATTTGGCTGTGTGCTGGGTGGGACAGGGCTCATGATGGATGGCTCTTTGTCACAGTCACTCTTTTCCACACATCTATGTATGTCTGCTTTTAGCTTATTATAGTGTGTTGTCCTTGGATATATGTCTGTATTCCAATCCAATGTGTGTGCAAAGAATGACTGGTGCATACTGAGGAGTGTATGTACTAACATCTGCAACTATCAGATATGTATGGCCCACTGTTGTTTGCAGACATGGGCTTCATTAGTTTAAGTGTGTGAGCATGCCCAGTATGACCTTTCAGTATGTTGTTCACAAACACATACCAAGCACTTTACCAGTTTTCTTTTATTTTACGATCTGGTACCTCGGCCTTTCGCCTTCAAAGGATCATAAAAAGTGTGTGCTAACAACAGTATATATATACACATAAAGTGATACTAATTAGCACAAGTTTCTCATATTAGTTAATTAATTAATTAATTAATTGGTCAGTCAAATGCTGTAGTGTGTCATATGGACACTGCGTAGTGCTGTAGTCTGTCATATGGACACACATGTGACCCAGCACGTTTCCTGCAGTAGGTTTTGTCACCTTGTGTAGTACTGGCTACTATGGTGACACCCGTATTTGTTACAGATCTCATGCTGCCACTATAGGTGTCTACAATCTTCTGGCATCCCATTCAGTCACCTGATTCCCTTGCATGCTAACATCCATACCATAGATACAGGTAACAACACATACTACCACATTCAGCAATTGGTAAGTTAAGTGACTTACCTTGTGGGTGTGTCAGTATTGAGGGTGGTGCTGAAGAGCTGCCTATGCTGGATGCACATAGTACACTCCCTACATGAGGTTGAGCACAGGTAGTGTCATATTTGGCATCCCTTTTCCTGTATGTGTGAGTCAGAGAGAGGTGTCATTCCTTGTGTCCTTACTGTGTCAGTGTATGTGCTATGCGTTGCCTCTTTGCCAAGACCAGTGCATACTGGGCGCACCTCCTTCTGCCTACTGGGGCAGGCTCAGGTTGTTCGTCCTCCGAGTTACTCTGTGCTTGTACAGGCCTTAGCAATGGTGGGGGGCTGTGTGGCCCTGCCCCGGCAGCTGTTTCTGCAGGATCATATTGTGTAGCATGGCATATACAATGACAATTTGAGTACATGTAGCTGGTGAGTACTGCAAGGCTCCACTACATGTGTCCAGGCACTGGAACAGTGACTTGAGCATCCCAAACACATGCTCTATTATAATTCTGGTTTGTGCGTGTGCCCCATTCTGGCGTTCTTGTTTGGGTGTGTGTGCATTTCTGATGGGTGTCATCAGCCACGGCTCCAGTGCATAACCAGCATCCCCCACTTGTGACCATAAGGGATGTCACCACTGGCAAATCTCTGGTACAACTGTGTCAGATGCTAGATGTGGGAATCGTGATAGCTTCCATGGCAGCCAGCTCACACATTCATTATTATGCCCTGGGCATCACACATGACCTGGCAGTTGATGGAGAGGAAGCCCTTGCGGTTGATGTAGACCTTACCCTGCTCACCGGGTGGTGCTTTGATGCATTTATACATGCAGTCTATAGCACCCACTACCTCAGAGTGTTCTGCTATTTGGTGTAATAGATGCATATTGCTGGAAAACACCTCACGGGTGTTGGGGAAATATACGTGCTCACCGGCATGTGCTGACATGGCATCCAGGAACTGGTGGAGTACCCTGGATGCTAATGCCTGTGAGATCCCCATGATATCGCCAATTGGCCTTTGTAAGGTACCTGTAGCTAGTATTCTTAGACCTACACATACCTGAGTATCCACTGGGATGGGTTCCCCTCTGTTAGTTCTATGTGTCAGGCATGGCCAGCACAGCTCAACAATTTGCTGTAGGAAGTCCCTGTCCACCCTATAGTGCTCCACTGTCTCCAGCTCATGTAGTCCCTGGTAGGATATCCTGGATCTGTACACTCTTCTCCATCTCCTCACTGTGGGTTGGTCGACAGCAATCACATCCTCATCACCCTCAGCCATGTTGTTGTATGATAGCTATTGCAGTCCATATCATTTTGTTGTTTTGTTTGTTAAAATTTCCCCACTTGTATACACCGGTGGTGTAGATTATGTGGAAAAAAACAGAGGGAAAGGTGTTTGCATAGTTTATAGTAGTGGACTGGGTTGGGCCGATCTGCTGCCTGTGTAATTGGCTGATTCTGATACATTTCACCTGCCAGCTATTCTAGTTCTCCTAGATTACCTTCCTACTGCTGTTTTCCCTTCCCATTGCATTCCTGTTTAAGCCCAGGGGTGCACCATGCAAACAGAGTGCTCAAACAATCACAGAGCTGCTATTTCCTGGTTTACTTTTTTTTTTTTTTTTTAAACCCAGTGCGCAGCATGCACACCCGCTTAGGCAATGTAAAGAGTGCTTAGCTCTGCTAATCTAAGGGCAAACCTGAGCCACAGAGCTCCAATCTGCTTACAGTATGCCTGACACACACCCCTATGATGTCAGCTAACTCCTAGGCTTGCACCAAGCTATTCCTGCTCTTACACTGTTGGGTGTTGACTAGCATGCAGGGAAAATCTGGGATTCAGTATCATTCCCCTCATTTGCATAGGATTTCCTGCTGATGCATAGTTACATGTCTCACACTGAGCCTCCCCCCCTTAGCAACCACTTTTCAGTGGCCATGTTGTCTTCTGCCTGCCATTGAGCATAATGGCAAAATAGTGATTTTATGTAGAATGCTCATTTTAGGTATTTTTTCCTATTTTTCACCCAATCCCATTTGTGCACCTCTGCCCTACGCTTAAACAGCCGAGATCAGCTAAAAAAAAATAAAAGTTAATTTTTTTTTTTTGCAACTGTTTTCCATGTCAATGGCCTTATATTTGGCCACTGGCATGCTTTCTACATAATATCCACCCTTTATTTGGAACTGTCATGGCTCCATTTTGTAGTTTGCAGAAATGTACTCTGTTACTGGCGAAGTACATTTCGGCAGATTACCCTAGTCCTGCATGGCTAGTTTCCAGCTTCCTATTCACCTCATTTGCATGGGTTTCTCCTGCAAATGGGGTAATTGGAATACAGGGGCTGAGTCCCTGCAGAATCTAGTGCAGGAGTGCTCGTGCACATCCCTACAGCTTATTCCTGGATTGCACGGCAGACATATTGCCTGCTGGAGCTCATGCACTTGCTGAATCCAGTGGTTAGTTTTGTTGTCAGTTTATAATACTATACAATTGTAACACATTTACCTTGTATTTCATGCTTTCCTTTTAAGAAAAAGTGCAGTATAATTGTAAACTCTTTTACATAACTATATCTAGAAAAAGTCACCAAATTTTCTTCAGCTCAGCAGCATAATAAAGCTATTATGTAATTAAATCCAGTATCACTTATGGGAAAGTCATATGAACTTAACATATTTATTTATTTTTCATAGATTGGGGAACTATTTAATTCTAAAATTTACATTTTCTGTATTTTTTCCTTTGTCATTTAATCCCTCTTTATCATGTGTTCTTTTCTTTGTCTCTAGGTCTGTCCCTGTAATAAATTGTTTTATTCACTTTTATTTTCATTTTTTTTATCTTGCCAAACTGTATTATAGTAGCCAGGTACTTTATTAGAAATATATAAGAGCTGTACAACATTTCCAGTTTACAAAAACCATAACTCTCCCTCTCGCTCTCTCTCTCTCTATGTTTGTGTCTTTTGGCTTTTCCCAGTTAGGGATCGCAACAGCGGAACTCTGGTCCGCTAATGATTGGCAGTTGATTTTTACATACCGGCTTGCCAGGCCTGATGCACAACCTTCAATGAATGCCCATTCACACATGTCTATACGCAGAAGACGCTGTAGCTGAGAATCGAACCGGACAGCGTCTTACTGTGAGGCGACAATGCTACCGCAGCACCACCACCGCGGGTCAACATATATGGGTTGCAGCTGAAAAGGGTCTCTGGACCACTCCACCTATCCAGTTACCAAATAGTAAATACTTAAAATAAATAAATATGTGGGTGATTCATACATTGTTCCATGTCCATGATATTTCAACTTGTATATTCTGTTGTAGCTTGTGTTCACCACTTGTATATGGCAATGCTTGTCCTACAGTGATGTCTGTTTATCTAACAGGATGAGTTCTTAAGTGCCTGCTACAGAAGTTAATGTGCAGGTTATAGATTATCCTGATGTTCTGCTAATTTTGTTTTTTTGTGGCATATACTGTTTCATGATCTCATCTCCTACCCCCTGACCTATGTCCTGCCTTTTAACACATATAATGCCTATTTTGGTGTAAGTCATGGGATGTCATCTCATTCAGCTTTGGGAATCCGGCATAATATTGTATTAACAACTGAACAAATATTACTTTACATTCTGTAGCTGATTATAGACAAATGCCAAAATGTATAATTTCTTTCAGTGCTGAATTTATTAATCTTATCACATCTGTATGTCAGTAATAATTTGCTTAATATTTCAGCAGTTCAACCAGTCTATTTAACTGGCTTCAGAAAAATAAAAAGGCATTTTCATGATAAGCTTAATGTATAAAAAGGGAAAACGACTATTTAATACCATTGTATGCATGTGGGTCACACTGATTTGTCATAACAATACCTTACAGAGCTAGTATAGGAGACAACGCAGGAGGAACCTTGTAATGATGTTGAAGCAAGTCATGATGAAGTCAAGGGGGATAGTAGTAAACAGATGAAGTATGCCACAAGGGAAATTGAAGAGATAAAAATAATAGACCATTAAAATTTGGGATGTCTCAGCAAGTAGCTGACATGACTTTGGAAATGGAAGATTAGAAGGCTATGAGTTTTATTCACACCAGAGATGCTTGCATTAATTTCCAGTACCTACACTGCAGTCCAGGATAAGGAGAGTGTTGCTCTCCTGAGAATGCCCCCCTTTGGATGATATGTTTGACCAATGCCTCACCTGAGGTGGTGATAGCTCAGGAGGAAATAAAATATCCCAAGGCATTTATCAAAAAAGGAAACAAAAAAGAGTAATGGAAGTTTCACTGGTGCCAGGGCCAAATTTCCAAAAGTCAATATGAGTACCACCTCAGATCCACCTGAAAAGAGTCCCCTGAACTAGTGGAACTAACTTGATCAACAGAACATATGTGCATGCAAAAAATAATACATAAATAAACAAACAAATCCAGAAAGACATGCCCCACTAAGAAAACTGATGAACTACACTATGGTAGTAAGCTACTGAAGTTGCTGAAACAAGCAAAATCTGATTTTTTTTTAATCATGCAAATATAAAAAGTCTGTCTCTTGTTGAACTTTCATTTTTAAGGAGCAGTAGTTTTATCATATTCATTTTTACATACCGTGCAAGTCCCATGCAAGGTGTTCTTGTCATTTGGGAACTGATTACCAGTAAAGTCATTTTATAATTACATTATTTATTTATTTGAAATGCTTAAATAATACTAATAAACTAGCCCCTGGCCTTTCATTTAACTTCCAATACCTTGCCATTTGTTAAGCCTGCAAATCTATGATCTCAAGATTCATTTAACAATGCTGTTTAAACATAAAAAGTTAAGTGCACATGTTAACTATTTACAATATAATTTGAGATAGTCAGGGATTAACTACCAATCATAATGTTTTAATACTATCGTAAGATTTTAACAATTGGGCTAGTAAGTTCACATCTTGTTTTACAATCTGTTTTTCTAAGTAGATCCACATCTTCAGTACATTGTGTTGTGTCAATACCCTCTTTAAACTAATTTTCCATTACAGAATCCCAGACAATCTATTTTCTTTACTAAGCAGTTCAGTGTCTGATCTCTAATAATGCCCAGTTACATAATATTAGTCCATATAATCATTTTTATCTTTCTCATTGACTATCAACACTAAAAACAGTAACACTTTGACCTATTTAGTGCATGTTATTTTACATCAAATCCACAAAAACATCTTTATACTGAGGTTAAATTATCTTCCCTATTTTTGCAATCTTGAAGGTGTTCTGCATTTATGTTCAAATATATAAATATAGGCTTATGGTAACTAATACGTAAGTAAAAAAGCAAGTCGTTCCTAACCAATGCCTTCATATCAAAGTACAATTACCAGAAACCTAATCTGGTAAATTATAAAAAGTCACAAAAGGAAGATGCTTTCCTTTTGTAATCTTACAAGAAAAAAACACCATCACACTCATAATCAAACTTGTTTGAATAATGATAGTGTTAAGGAATGAGTTAGGGTTAGCCCCCCTCCACTATCTTATTAATGCATGCTAATCCTAACCTGACCCTAACCCTGCACCTTACTTTAGAAAATCCATTTCCATAACATGGTTGCTATCACTACACAAAGCAGGCTCATCTGTATACTACATACATCAACACTCAATCATGGCACTAAAAATCTAGCTTCTTACTTAACCCTGACCCTAACCAGCATGTTTCCCTGGGAATCCAAACAGTTTGACACTAAAAAACACAACTTGGCTTCTTATCTGCATACTATATCCTATCCACTGACATTCTGCACATTCAAACATTGAGAAGAACTCCAATACGTCATTTATACATTCAATCAAACTCACAACGTTGGCACAGTACACTTTCAACAAAAACTTTAATATGGCCACATCACATGGACACACAAACACACACAGACACACACACACACACACACACACACACACACACACACACACACACACACACACACACACACACACACACACACACACACACACACACACACACACACACACACACAAAATTGATTACAGTCTACATGGCTGATACTGTTGTATGACTGAAAAAAACTGCAGTTCATTTTGTTTGAAAGGCTGTTTATGTGAACATTGAATTGTGTGACTTTGGGGGGGGGGGTGAAGACAAAGGTAAGTGGGTTTTTGGAAGTGCTTAGAGTCCGTGTGTGTGTATCTTTTAGGTTTAGTGAAAAGGTTAAGTAAGAGGCTACATTTACTGTTTGTGTCTGCATGCGTGTTTTAGGATTAGAATCATAGCAAGGTAAGGGTGTAGTGTTAATATGTCTGTGATACATACCTCTCAGCCTTTTAGCACAAGAAACCTGAACAAAGCCAAAAATAATAGCGGGGCAAAGGCCCAAAAATACTGACAAATTTTAAATATTGCTCTTATAAACTTAGAATAAAAGGTGTTGCATTAACATGTATTTTCTGATGGAATTGTTCTTCTTTTCCCATTTAGCGGTCACCACAGCAGAACTCCAGTTTGCTAATGATTGGCAGTAGATTTTTACAGTGCCAGCTCGATGTCCAACCTTCAATGAGGGCACACCCTACAGATGTCATTTGAATGCAACTTGACCATGGGAAGGACATGCAGACTCCACACAGAAGGCACTGGAGCCAAGAATCGAACAGGAGAACCTCTTGCTGTGAGGTGACAACACTACCGCTGCACCACCATGGCTTATATATTTTCTGATGGAACTGAAGTATGAAAATGAAATGTCTGTCATTACTTAGTGATATTAATCCTCAATGATTTGCTGGGAAACCACAAATTTTACAGGGAATGGACCAAAAATAGGAGGCAAAAATGTGGACATTCTGCAAAAATCTGGACAGTTGAGAGGTATGCTGTGATACTTTAAGACTTATGTTTGAACTTCTGCATTTCCATGCCACACCTGGTGCACACAGATAAACATCTGTCATACCTCTGCTCTGACAGATTCATCACAGCTGCATGGTACTGAGGGCGGTAACAAGAGTCCTCCTGTTCACTGTACGTGTTCAGGAACTTCACAGTGCACTGCTTTTAATGCTTGTTATGGATGCACATTGCATGTATCTTTCAGTTAATCCATGTAACCCTGCTATGTCTTCACATGTATATCTCCTTGAATGTATAAAGACATTTACACAGATAAAGACATTTACAGTAGTACAGAGTCATTGCTTTTTGTACTGTATTTTATTTTGTTGCTTCAAATTTGCCTGGTAGCTCAGCATCAGAAGAGTAACTGAGCTGTCAGTTGAGCAATGAAGATGTTGTTGCCATTGTTTGCTTTGAGACCTAAGTATAAGGAACTTGCACATAATGATTTCTAAAGTTTTAGGTTTCTCTCTTCATGTGAGCATGTACATGTGTACATCTGTGCTTGAATGTGTATACATGCATTACTGTGTGTGTGTGTGTGTGTGTGTGTGTGTGTGTGTGTGTGTGTGTGTGTGTGTGTGTGTGTGTGTGTGTGTGTGTGTGTGTGTGTGTGTGTGAGTGTGTGTGTGTGTTTGTGTGTGCGTGTGCCTGTGCTTTTGTTCTTGTGCACATGTGCCCTAGGATTTACTATTCTTCCGTGCAGGACTAGCTTAGTCCTGCATGGAAGTGACCGTTTAGGAGCAGGATGGCAGTGCGCCATGCATATTAATGAAGGCGAGCAGCCTGAGCTCCTAATCTTACATGGAGAATGTAAGAGTGCAGGGGGCATGTCTGAGAGCAGAGCTCTCAGAATATACATGCCCCTGCAATGAAGAACAGCAGAAAGGCCAAAGAAATGAGCGAGACCACTCATAGGTGTCCGCATATCCCCAGCAACATTCCTGCACATGTACAACAGCAAGTAAATACAAATAAAATGAACAAACCCTTTTTTTTATATTAAAAATCCGATTAAAGCTAACCATAGGTGTGCAGGTGTGCCCATCGCTTAGCTACAGTCAATGCAGCTTAAATGGCTGAAGAGGATAACAAGAAAGATATATGCACCTGAATCAGTATAGCAATAGTATAGTCGGCAGAGCATTCAACTTATAATCAGGTATTCCTGGTTTGAGTCCCACTGCAGCATTTTCCATGGCAAATCACATTATGACCAATATTTATGTTGCATAACCAACTAAATAACATATATTTGTGAACTGGAGTACTGCATTAAATGCATATGTGATGTGTCAGTGTCCTAATGTTGCAAAGTGCCAACATAAGCACATGTGCCCCATACAGTATATGTAGCCAGGAATCATGGATACAGATGGAAGGTAAAATGTGTAATGAATGATGACTCCATACAGCTCCCAAATCCCCCACCTTCCGAAGAACCATGAGATATAACTGTCCAAATCAGTATAATTGTAAGTGGGAGTAAGCACTAGTAAGCAAGTGTAAGCACCAATAAGCAGCAGTAAGCATATTTATGCACTAGTAAGCAAGTTTAAGCCTGTTTGCATGGGGGTAAGCAATGCGCACACAGGTTAAGCAATTTTGAAGCCAACACTCTGTCAGCATATGTAACCGGAGGTTAGCATTGCTTACTCTCACACAAACCCATGCAAACCCACTTACAACTGCTCAAAAGTGCCTTAATCACTCTCTATCCAACAGCCCTTGTTCTGCCCAGCAACAAAATAGACATTGTAGTTAACCAGCAAGCCATCACAGCAGTACAAAAAAATGAGGTATCACCAATCAAGTCCTCACTATAGTAAAATCAAACTGAGCATGTGAAAAGAATCAGTATACAGTCATATGTTCCATAACCTACTACATAACATAAATATGTGAACTGGAGTACAGCAGTAAGCTCAGAAGTGAGGTGTAATTGTAATAGAGTGTTGAAGTCCCCAGTAAAACACAAGGACCCCATACAGTCTACATACACAGGAATCATGGATACCAGGCAGATATATAAGGTGTAATGAGTAAGAAATCAATGCCAAAAAGAAAATATAATGCAAAGTCTATGGTAAGCAACATTAAGCATTGCACAGGCCAGCTTAGGAGGTGCAAGCAATGTGTAGGCCAGCTAACACATTGTGCACAGTGGTATACCCCTTTAAAGAATGCCAACCTTAGATAAGCGAGTTTTCCCATAGCCTAGCCTTTTCAAAACTGGTCAATCATGGTAAAGTTGGGAAATCAGCCCTACTTAAACCCAACAGGTGGGAATACATCTCATAACTGGTTGTAGCTTCACCTTGCAGGCACCATTTCAGGAAGGGGACAGGGAGTGCACTTTTGGGTGCAGCACTGGTGCATCCAGGAGTCCAGAGTCATGGCAGGACTCCTTGTCAAAGACCATGAGCAGAGACTGCTGCAGGGCCAGTACCAGGGTTTCCAATATAAGGAGGAAGCCTGAGACCATCTTGCTTGTGACCTCACCAGTGCCACTGGCATACCCCAAACTGATGAGCAGGTCAGGCGTCAATATGCTGACCTCTTGGAGCAGTGGATCCAAGAGGCTAGAATGGCAGGGGATGTCCCAGCTCTGTGTAAGTATCAGTCCAGTATGTGTGTAATAATAGCCAGCTCATGTATATCATGAATAGGTTTGGCTAAATATTCCTCTTATGTCCTCCACAGCTGCAAGTGAGCAGGCCGCGAACCAGGAGGCCTATGGAAGTTGCCTGGAGAGGTTGCAACTCGAGGCAGGTCAGTTATATTCTTGAATGTACTGTCATAAGAAATAAATCTAAAAGTATTAGTACATTAATTGCCTGTATAAAACCTGTATTGTTTAAGGCAAGTACTGCATACACCGGAGACTATGACAGGAAGAGTCTGATATAGTTTGCATGTAAATAAAAGCGTAATAGCCTGGCAATAAATGTCTAACTGCTGCACTGCATGTGTATATGCTGGTATCATATAGTAATGTAGATTTGCAATCATGTAATAGTACTGTTGTATTAAGCACTGTTACCCATACTGTGCACCATAAATAGAATGTGTAGAAATGCCTGTATATGACTGCTGTAAACCCCAGAGGACATTTAGTACAACTGAGAAACACATAGAAAACAGGGAAAAAGTTGATAACAAACCCAAATAGCACATGCAACTAAGATGTTGTACTTTTAGCACAGACAGCCATGGTTTGAATTCTGGCAGTGGTAGTAGTCTGCATACAGAATCATACCCCACAACTGTACAGATATGTTCAGAATGTCCAGTAAAGTGGCCAATATCTGTTGCCTGTCAACCTGACCCCCTGGGAAATCAGTGGGATGATCCCAGATGTATAGGCAGCAAACAGGAAATACAACTGACTGACACACATCTATGAGAACAAAGCTGGCACACTAGCAACTCTCCAAAATTTTATGAGAGTAAGAAGCCACATATGTCCCATTTACACCCCCATGTTGCCAAGCTGTGGCATATATGTGTGCATAATAGTAATGTGGAATCTGATACTGTGTGTGAAAACATTCAGGTAGTGCTAGCAAACATTTCTACCACAGGTTTGTCAGATACCAACACTGTGCCCAGAAATACAAGAATGATGCCATGTACTGGTACTGTTTATTTTGGTATTGTATGGCATTCTGACTGATGCAGTTGCTCTGAATAATAGGGTATTACTCATCACTGTCACCCACACTGCCCTACAAAATATAACTGTCTAGGAAATCCTGCATAAGAGTGTTGTAATACAAGGTTAGAATGCAAAACCACGAGAGAATTATAAGACATAAAGCAGATAGGAGATAGACAGCAATATCTATATAGCACACACAACTCTGACAGCGTTTAGCTGTAGCAGACACAGCCATGGTTTGAATTCTGGCAGTGGTAGTAGGCTGCATACAGAATCATACCCCACAACTGTACAGATATGAACAGAATGTCCAGAATAGTGGTCCCATATCTGCTGCCTGTCACCCTGACCCCTGGGAAATCAGTGGGACTATCCCAGATGTTTAGGCAGCAAACAGGAAATACAACTGACTGACACACATCTATGAGAACAAAGCTGGCACACTAGCAACTCTCAAAACTTTATGAGAGTAAGAAGCCACATATGTCCTATTTACACCCCATGTTGTCAAGCTGTGACCATGTGTATATATGTGCATAATAGTAATGTGGAATCTGATACTGTGTGTGAAAACATTCAGGTAGTGCTAGCAAACATTTCTACCACAGGTTTGTCAGATACCAACACTGTGCCCAGAAATACAAGAATGATGCCATGTACTGGTACTGTTTATTTTGGTATTGTATGGCATTCTGACTGATGCAGTTGCTCTGAATAATAGGGTATTACTCATCACTGTCACCCACACTGCCCTACAAAATATAACTGTCTAGGAAATCCTGCATAAGAGTGTTGTAATACAAGGTTAGAATGCAAAACCACGAGAGAATTATAAGACATAAAGCAGATAGGAGATAGACAGCAATATCTATATAGCACACACAACTCTGACAGCGTTTAAGCTGTAGCAGACACAGCCTTGGTCTGAATCCTGGGAGTGGAAGTAGGCTGCATACAGAAACATACCCCACAACTGTACAGATAAGAACAGAATGTCCAGAATATGGTCCCATATCTGCTGCCTGTCACCCTGTCCCCCTGGGAAATCTGTGGGACTATCCCAGATGTTTAGGAATCAAACAGGGAATACAACTGATTGTCACACATCTAGGAGAACAAACCTGTCACTCTAGCAACTCCCAAAACTGTTATGAGAGTAATAAGCCGAGTATGTCCTATCTACACCCCCATGTTGTCACCCTGTGACCAGAGTGTGTACAGTAACAGAGTGAGCTGTATGTGCATAATACTAATGTGTAATATGGAACTTTGTGTGGCAACATTTAGGTAGTGCTAACAAACATTGCTCCCATAGGTACGTCGGATAAGAACAACTGTGCCGAGAAATAAAAACCTTGATAACCTGTACTGGTACTGTTTACTCTGGTATTGTATGGAATTGCGAGTGTTGCAGTTGCTCTGAATAATAAAGTATCACTGATCAATGTTATCCACACTGTGCTACATAATATAACTGTGTAGGAAAGCATGTATATGTGAGTGGTAAGCCACTAAAGGTTGAAGACGGCAATAGTCTAGATATGTCCCGGTACACCTGCATGTGGTCAAGACATGGCCAGAGTCTGTGCAGAAACAGTTGGATAGCTATGTGCACAACATCAACTCGGAATCTGGGAGTATGTGTAGAAACAGTTAGTTAGTGTTAACAAACATTCCCTCCACAGGTATACCAGGTAAGAGTTGTGTACTGCAGGTAAAAGCAGTTCATGTATAACTATGATGACAGCCATATCACTGTCCAAACTAAAGTTATACAGTAGTGTAGTAATACATGTAAGGTAGAGATAACAGCACTGACTAGGAAAATAATGTGGAATACAGGAATATACTAGTTGTTAATTGACATCTTTCTCTCACCACCACCATATCTCCAACAATAAACCACATAACCACCTCAACTGGTATGTAATGACTCCACTCTTCTGATTATGTCCTATTGGTTAATATATATTTAAATTTGTTTCCATGCATGTGCTACATTGAATTATTCCAACATTGGTGGCATGGTGCCATCAATGTACCTGCATGCTGTTGTTATTACCACTGTAGTTCCATATATGCATGTGTTCTGTTTGCTATGCAACTGTTCCGTATCTGGTGTCTGTGTTAATGGGAATATCTATGCATGCTGTTATACCTAATTCTGGAATGTGTTGACTGTTACTAACCCACATATGATGATAAAATCTAAACATTATAGCACGTTTGGGAAGGCCGATCCCAGCGGACCTAAATTGTCCCACCTCAGCTGGCCATGGCACTGGGCACCAGCGTGTCTGGGGCTGAACCCAGGACCTCCTCGTATGTTGGTCCTGCACCACCTTCGGGTGGAACCACCTCAGGGGATGGGGCTCGTCCCACCCCTGGGAGCGGACGCGGACAGGAACCTGTTACCCATCGCAAGGTCTGGGTCCTGGTCTGTAGCGAGCTCTGCATGGAGGTCGGAGATCTACTATGCGAGCTTAAGGGCCATATGTCACAACTAGAGAGTCGGACTTGCTCTGCGACTCAGCCCACAGCACAGCCACCTTTGGGGCTGTGAATGTGCAGTGGTGACTGCCCATGGGTGGGGATCTCAGTCCCACTGTTTTCACTAGGGGGCTCATTGGCTTCCAATTTCCCAACACCCATCCCCATCAAGGTGTTTACTCCCCACATGTGTCATATACCACCCCTGTATGCATCTTGATTGTCTTGTCTGTTAACCTACCCAACCTGCCTCCCCAAATATACCTACTATCCCTCCCCAACACCCCACTCTCACCTGAAAAAAAAGGGCAATCTGTTCCCCCAAAAAATCTCACCCCATACACATCTGTCCATTTCACACACATTTCCAATGGACATGTAATCTGGTCTAATTGGCATCACAACATATTACTGTTGTCCTCACCCCTCTCTCAGGGGTTTGAGTGTCCAAATCTACCTCCAGATTCAGTGTATATGCACAGCTGTAGCTGTAGAAGAAATGGGCAGCTATGGACCTTCCCTACACCCTTCGTGCACATCCTTAGCTATTTTCCCAACTGTCTTTCCCTCTTTGTGCCCCTTTTCAACCACTTTCTTATCAACCCTTTTTTCTTTTCTTTTAAAGAAATTAGCGCTGGGGTAAGTGGGTGTAAGCACTTTTAAGCAGCAGTAAGTGGTTTTAAGCTTGTTTGCATGGAGGTAAGCAATGCCTACACAGGTTAAGCAATTTAGAAGCTGAGTATAAGAAACTGTAACCGGAAGTTAGCAGTGCTTACCCCTGCACAAACCTACTTACAACTGCCTTAATCACTCTGTATCCAATGTCCCTTGTTCTGCCCAGCAACAGAATAAACATCCTCTGCATGGCTCAAACCCAGGACTCTGCACACCATAGCCAAAGTGATTTACCATGAAGCAATTTCAGCTATACATAACCCTGATGTTTTCACAAACATATCATCCAGTCCAGTCTTTCAACAGTACAGGGAATGTATTTCAACATGTAGATGTATATGTGTGTGCATATATATTAATATATAAATAGCTATAATATATCTATATATGTATATATACATATATATATATATATATATATATATATATATATATAGACATAGATATATACACATATATGCATATGCATAGATCTATAGATATGTATGTCTACATCTATATGTATATATATATATATATATATATATATATATATATATATATATATATATATATATATATATATATATATATATATATATATATATATATATATATATATATATATATATATATATATATATATATATATATATATATATATATATATATATATATATATATATATATATATATATATATATATACAGCAATGTATATATATGTAAGCAGCTATATATATCTTTATAGGTATATACGGACATACATCTGTAGATAAAAATGGAAACATAACAAAAACATATATGTCCACAGGCACCATTAATGGGGTTGAGAGGCCCCAAACAACATACATCTTGTAAGAATAGGTATTCCTCCCCACAGCCAAACACATCTGCCCTGCAATACACTACCAACTGTTGCAGATCCCATAACCAGGACCTGACACGACATGGGCACAAGATGTTAACAGTACTCCATCTCACCTGTATGATATCAGGCTGGTATCAGTAACATATCATGCAGTACAGTCCGGCTCCCATAGGAAATGTACAATGTGGAAGCAATCAACACCCCTAGGATACATATACATAGACATATATATGCAGATACAGATATATATATATATATATATATATATATATATATATATACACATACACATATACATATATATAGATATATATGTAACTATACATACACACGCAGAGATATGTATAGTAAGATACATATGTAGAAGGTGCACACAATACGGAACAGCCAATATGTCTACAGTTACCACCTTACCAAATGGACACTGTATGAGCCACCCATACAATGACAATCGTTGCCTGCAACATATACCCACAGAGAGGTCAAAGGATATAACACCGCACACAGGTCTTCATACATGGGAAAGCATTATTTGAGTACTATTACTGTTGTATATGACATGTCATATAGCTGTTTAGACACTGACATCCATATAAACAGAGTAATGCAAATGTGAAACAGTTATACTAATGCAGTAGTCTGGAAAGGTTTACAAATGTTGCTGTCCAGGCCAAGACCTTCAAGTAGTACAATAGTAAAGACAGACTGGGCCACAGGATACCAAACAATCAACAGTAAGTAATGCATATGTATAGTTCAGCAGCCTCTATCTACACTCTGTACACAATCCTTAGGGGTTAAAGATCTCAGCTGACACAATGGGATGTAACTGTTACATAACCAGGCATAACTGACACCATCACAACCACACTGACAAACAGAACAGTCTGTATGGCAGGAGGCAGTAGGCCTGCATTTACCCAGAGAGGATTGTATATTAATGTACATCCAGATACCTTAAGGCAGCTTACCCTGATACCCCCACATGTTGTAACAGCCTAGGTTAGTTATGGTGCATATCCCCCCAGACTCAATAATACAGGGCCATATACCAATGTTACATACACTGGCCTCTGGAGTGCATAAGGGCACACATGTATTGCGTAGGTGAAGCCCACACATATATGGCTCCAACCCCACAGTATGTGTGGGGGACACAACAGCAGTGGACTTATGGCAGAAATGGCAGCATGACATATGCACAGCCCACTACAGAGCAACCCCTGACAGCATGTCATATGTGCAAAGCCTGGTATGTAGGTGGGGGTTAGAGGTTGGAATACAGGCCCATATGTGGAAAATTGTTGTCATACACTAAGCAAGTAGCTGGTGTTACAGGATAGTGTGCAACATGCCCTAAGTCAGGAATATGATGTTAGAAACAGAAATGGATGTAGCCATGTACTGATAGCACTCAAGAAACACACTGCCAGTGAAATCTCTGACACAAGACCTGTGTGGTGGACAAACAAAACATAAAAGGCACACCTCCGGCCATCAAGAGGGTAGGCCCACAGTTGAGAGCTATGCAGACAGACTGCTTTCCAAGTTAAACTAGTATGTACACACAAACCCTGCACCACCTGTGCTATACAATGCATACAACTCTACTCACACTCTGTAGTTCTGGAACCTCCTACAAATATGTAGCTGGCCTGAATGTGTAGGTTCCCCTGTGAGAGGTATTGCTACCTGCTGTCTGTAACAGTGATACCCACACACAGAAAGGATGTCCATCACACAGGAAAGGTAAAGGGACCACGGCCACATGATGTAGGGATTTATAGTAGGTGGTTGCCATGACAGTGGTAATTGGAAGTACTACACAGCAAGTTGCATACAGGTAGCAAGTGGAGGACACTGATTGGTGCAGAGGCCATCACCTGATCATGTGCATCACCTACAAAATCCATGCTGCAAGCTGTTCAAAGCAGCTCAATCCATTTACTGGACGGAGACTGAGAGAGAGAGAGAGAGGGAGAGAGTGGAAGTGGAAGTGAAAGCGAAAGCCAAAGCCACAGCAAAAGAAATATACATATATATATATATATATATATATATATATATATATATATATATATATAATTACATCCAGCAAACTATACAGAACAGATATCATTCTCACAACAGGTATGTGAAGTATATATGCATGTAATTGAATGTAATACTTGGTCCATAATAATGGGATATATGATGTTGAATGATTTGCCATCGGGTGTTGTAATGATGTTAAACTGAACAACTGCTATGGACAATAGTGGCTATCCCTGTGGGTAATGGGCCATAGGCATCAACTGTGCAGATTAGCACTGAATGACAAGATGTAAGCCATCATAGTGTGTGTTGTGTAATGGGAAGTATGTATATTACGTGTCCAATAGCTAGTGGTGGAAGTAATGCCATTATTATGGACACATGGGATCCACAGCCTACCCCTTGCAATCTGGTCCTACCTATACTCCTCTAATTTCAGGCTGTGTCCATATGTGGCACCTGTCTGTGTTGCAGCAAGGCAGAACAGTGCAGCTGTGCAGGAAGGTGTTGTGAGATTGTGGACCTGATGTCTGAATGTACCCCACATATAGGTATGCATATGTGCACATATGTACATATATATAATATATAAATATATATATATTATATATATATATATATATATCTATATATATATATATATATATATATATATATATGTATATATATATATATATATATATATATATATATATATATATATATATATATATATATATATACATGTATATCCACAAATATACAGATACCCATGTGTAGATATATATATGAGCATATATATACATCACCTATATCTACACATATATAGATATACCTATATGCACGTCTACATATATACAAACAAACATACAAACATATATATTGTAAATACATGTCCAATATATTACTACCACAGTGCTGTATGCTATGTGCAAGGAAACAGCACACATAGCAATACACACAGACTACAGTTGGCAGTGTGTGCAACATGGACGGGTATGTCACATGTTAAACCCTTGTTGGGACCACATTGCCTTCATCTGTGAAGTATGGAATAGGAATATGGGGAAGTATGGCAGGTATAGTTGTGGAGGTGATCAGAGTTGGTAGATATAGAGGGCAGTCTACAGGGGTGGTATGTGACACATGCGGTGGGTAAATGCCCTGGATGGTGTGTGTGGTCTATTAAGTGGACACCCCATGGGCCCCAATATGGGCACAATGGGAACAAGCCTCCCACCCACTGCTACTCACAACAGCAGTCCATGTCCTGAAGGTGCCTGGCCTGGAGGCTGAGCAGGAGGAGCATGTCGGCCCTGTGAATCTGTACTGGGTACCTCAGAGTGATGAAGTACATCCCACATGGGTCTGTGGAGCCCCTTATGGAACAGACCCTGGACCAGACCTCAGGGGACAGGAACATGTCTGTGTGCACCCCCAGGGGTGGACAATATCCCCTGGGTTGGTTCCATCTGATGGTATCGCTGGACCAGTACATGAGGAGGTTCGAGGGTAGGAAACACATGTGATTTGGCCAGGTAAATGGGCAGATGGGTTTGGGGAGGTGGTTCTGCTGGGCAATAGTGCATATACATGCTATTGTATCACTGTTATATAAAATATGTTGGTAGTAATAGTCTTCACAATCCCGGAAAATGTCCAACAGCATGCATAGATATCCCCAATAACACAGAATGTCAGATGTGCAGCAATCACAAAGCAGCCATACCACAGGCATATATGGAACCATAGTGGCCCTGACAATGGCATGCAGTTGAATAGTCTGTAACAGGCCAGCAATTATATTTTTCACACAGTGAACATGGCTACAAACACATAGCAGAAAGTGTGGTACAATGCAATATCTGTCCCACTGGTAGGTAAGCTGTAGCCATACCTAATGAGTTGTGTGTACAGTTTGTTGTCACTGATATGGTGGGGGGATGACAGAGATGTGTATTAAAAACTGTGGTAACCTTGCTGTATGAGTTTCTCAGACCTGTTTCCATCTTTATGTCTTTCAGACAAGATGTCACATGCACATCTGCCAACATATTCAGCTGCCGAAAATGAAGTGCTGATCACGTATTTAATCCAGCACTACCCTGTTCTGTTTGGCTGAGCAGCTCATGACCAGCAGGAGCAGACCGCCCTGTGGAATGACCTAGTCCACAGGGTCAGTGATGTCGGACTGCACAACTGCAGTTATGAGCAGGTCTGGCATCATTGTACTGACCTGCTGTGCAATGCCCATCAGCATGCTGCTGCAGTCTGGGGGGATCACCTCACCACAGGGGTTCCATGCTATCCATACCCCCCCTAACATGAGTGGAGGTGCTTCTGGCCAGCCTCATGACACTTGCCCATCCAGCCAACCATCAACCATCAGGCACCTTTGTGGAGGTGGGTGCCACCCACACACTGGCCAAGCAGCATGAAGGTAAGGCCACAGACCACATCAGTAGACCACTGTTGTGTATACAGCCACATCGATTAAGGTAGAGCATGCATATCTGACATGTCATAGGTATATTGTGTTGCTGCATAGTAGTGATAAACAGATGTCCATATGCGGTAGTATTGCGGAAATGTGCCATTGATGTATTGTGTGGAAACTGACATTGCATCTCTCACCCTCTTATGTAGGTCTCTCCAGGACACCACCAAGACAGGAGCCTGTTGCTGGTGAGTATGGTTTATGTAGATGCTTGCCAACACACTGGGCATGTAATGGCAATGGTATATTCCATGCACACATCTAACACACCTACCCAGAATGCATGCTGTACATGTGCACGTATTGTTGCTGTGAAATGCATGGCATCACAGGGGTGACCATGATGGGGTATTGGAAGGGTATGTCAGACACCTGTAGATAACTAACATCCTGTCATTGTAGAATGTGTCCACAGGGAGTAACATAATGGTGGGAGGCATGGCCTACAGTAGATACATGTTTGGAACAAAACCCATATGCAATGCAACACCAGTGAATAAACCTGTAGGACAATGGCAATGGCTGCAGAGATACACTATGGCATAAGGCATTACAGTAGTCCACATTATCATCTGGGACTAGGCTGTAACATGTGGTGTTCAGTGTATGGGACACTGCAAAGTGACACATGTGTAGGTCTTACGTGTCATGCATCTGCAAAAAGGCTGAAGAGGGTGGGTTGTCAGCGTGACACACCAGTGCACTGCAGCAGGGATCCTAAGGATGCTAAGAATGGCAGTATCTGCACATAGTCAGGGTCAGGACCTGTGGCAGATGTAACCCTACCCCTACAGCAATATTGACGGCAGTGTGTGAACACCAAGGGATGTGCACATGAGTAGACCTTGCAATCATGCAGAGTAGGGGGACATGTGTAGGGCAGACTGAACATACACTGGCAATTGCAGATGATCCACACAGGTATACATCCACCAGGAGTAGTGACTGCTGTAGTACACACAACAAGAGGTGTGTCAAACCATCATAGCTCACATATGCCCACATGGAGTGTATGCATTGCGGTCAGCATCCACACAACTAACACATTCTGTAGACACTGCATGTGAAAGTACAGGACATATGTCACATATTGGGCACATGTACTGTTAAGATATGCAGTGATGTGGTCCCAATGCAGATCGCGGATGTGAGCGTCATATCAGGAAGGGTATATACATCCCCCATAGCCACAGTATGCTCTGATGGTTGTTAGTGTAAGAGTAAAGTATTGGTCATACATGGTCCACTGATGTTGAGAGCTGTACATCAGGCATCAGGCAATCACAAATGACATCTGTCCACATATCATCCCAGGTATGTGTTGCTGGAAAACATAGGGGCTGTGAGCATTAAAGCTGACATAACTGACACAGTAGTACACATTCAGCAATGGGCCATACACCTGTGAGGTGTGTTGCACAGTATATGGCAGGGTGCAGAACAGGTGCACAGAAATACCATGTTCATGGCCACAGTGGTATCCAGGGGAAGGAGCTTCACCTAGTAACACAGCACATGCATCATACACATGTATACTGTTTCCAGCATGGATTGACTATAGCTGCACTGCATCCTGTTGGGTACCACATGTTATGCATGTTGACAGAGGGATAATAGAAGGATTGTGTGTACTTTCATTGTGCAACTTCACCTGTATGTGTGTGAGTGCATCCTGGTGGGTAGTCAGTTTGTCTGTAGGGTCACTCCAGGGAAGTGGAGGGAGGTTGATGCATGTAGGATGCTTGTGTGCATGTGTGTGTGTTTGTGTGGCTGGCCATGTATGCACATCTGTGATTGTGGGGTGATCATACAGCAGTACCTCCCTCTGGGATCATACAGTACATGTAGATAGACTGCCACATTACACACCAGGAATACCTGTCATGTGTGTAATCACAGGACAGCTGATAGTATAATATATTCTGTAGCATAGAACAGACATCCAGAGGAAAGGTAGACACCAGGTACACCCTTAATATCGCATTAAGCAGAGAGGTCACCTACAACCCATGTAGGCAGCGCTACAGATGCACTGGGGAAGTACTAGTCAACAGCAGGGAGTGTATCCAAATATTACAGTTGTCACATGATAGGCTGAAGGAGCAGCATATCTGGCATGTACTGAACATTACATACACATGACACACCAGTGTATGTTATTATGGATAGAACATAGTAAACCACACATGTAGGGGCCATGCTTATGATGTCCAGACATTCAGCAGGTACATACAGAATGACAGCTGTCAGGTCATGTAAAACCATGAAGCACAAGTCAGGCAGGTAAAGTAGTAACAGGTCTTGTGTTGTGACCACTTGTATAGACATTTAGAAAACTGATATGTTAATGAGTGGTCTCAATGTGTGTATGTTAACAAGTTTGATGCAGGATAGGTACCACATGGGCATATACATGGGACTTTCTGTAGAGCCATAGACAGGTAGGTATTATGGAGGTGTGTGTGTGTGTGCGTGCGTGTGTGTGCGTGTGTGTGTGTGTGTGTGTGTGTGTGTGTGTGTGTGTGTGTGTACTATTAAACAATTCTGTACAGGTTGTAAAGTGCATGTATCGTTTTCCGCCACAGGTGATGAGGTGGGTCAGGGTCCCTCCTGCATGCAATCTGATGCTGGGGTCCATACAGACACCGAAGATGATAATAGTACTGTTGAGGCACAGGTGGGGATGTTGGGAGTCAACACTGCACCAACATTTGACATCCCCCTTTTAGCCACCCCAACCCCACACACAGTTTCAGTGCCTATACACACCCCATCACATGTGGCCATAGCAGAGGGACAGCTGGCATTTGGTGGCAGTGCACAGGAAAGTGTGGTAACCATACCTACTGTGTCCAGTCACAGCAGGCATAGCCAGATGTCCAGCAGGGCACCACATAAGCAGATGTCCCAGGGTGCTCATGGTAGGGCCACTGGACATCATGCCCCTGGCAGAGGCAACAAAGCTGGTACCAGCAGATGCATGTTTCAGGCTGTCATGGTGGTGCAGGCTCGTATAGAACGTTACACCAGACAGGGCCTGAGGCTGCAGAGGGCTGCTCTCACATCTGCAAATGACAACAGCTGTGAAATGGCTGGTGCCAACCGTGGATTAACTTAGTTCATGGACAGATGGTCTGGTGAGATGATGGCCCTCATTGACCATGGTCTGTCCATGCTTGAATGTGTGCTGGGAGTGCAGCAATGGCCATGTGGACATAGGCCACCAATGCCAGCAGCTGGTAGTCAATGTGGATGTGCTAGGACACCAAGGGGCTCCCGTAATGGCAATACCATCCCCGGCAATGTGGGGGGCTGTCCATGTGGGGGGCTGTCCACACCACACCACAGCAGGCCATGAGCATGTGGTCCTGGCCAGTCCCAGGAGGGACCTGGTACCATCAGACATATGTCATCAGGTCAGAGTAGCACATCAAGGCCTGTACCTGGACATGCCCAAGGGAACCCCTGGCAGGCACAGTCCACATGTCTGTGGCCAGAGGCAGTGAACTGCACACCCTGCCAGGTATGGTCTGCGGCTGTCCATAAACATCTGTGTAGGGCAGCCACATGGCAGAACTGTGTGCATGCATACCCACACACTATGCAAACACACCTGGAGCAAACCCATATCTACACACACCACAAAACCATGTCTAGCCCACCACAGTACACCCCTCACCCACACAAATGGTGTCAAATGTATGTCCCACCCTTGGCCTGTGGTAAACCAACATCACACTCTGTGCATATGATGATACATGTGCCACATCCCTGTCAGCCATTCCATCAATGCAGGGACAGGCTAATATGGTTCTGATGCACATGCTGACTGTACTACAATGTACCACAGTACTGCAGTGTAACATGCTGTAGGGAGTAAAGTGTAATGCATATATGGAAGGTAGTGTAGCCATTTAGCAATGATGCCTTATAGCTGTTAGCAACACTGTTTGGTTGTGGTCTCTATAATGTTATCCATTTGTGTTTTAGGTGTACATGTGTCAGCACAAGGATTTTCTGTGCATATGATGATACCTGTGCCACATCCCTGTCATCCATACCATCAGTGCAGGGACAGGCTAATATGGTTCTGATGTACACGGTGACTGTACTACAGTGTACCACAGTACTGCAGTGTAACATGTTGTAAAGAGTAAAGTATAATGCACATAAGACAGGTAGTGTGGCTGTCCAGCAATGATGCATTATAGCTGTTAGTAACACTGGTTGATTGTGGTCCCTATAATGTTATCCATTTGTGCTGTAGGTGTACATGTGTCAGCACGAGGATGGTCTGCAGTTATATTCCACAACAGGGTATGGAACTGTGGTGAGACCATGTCTGTGATATATCTGGGGTACAGTTGAACACATGTCACAGGTTACTAAAACGGTTATTGCCTGTGCCACATGAACAGGTGACCCATTGAGGCATGTATACCCTGCAACCTGATGTAGACCCATCCACATACACTCACACTGTTACTTAGCAACACTGGGACAAGTACAGGTGTGCTAACACACAGACACTGCTATATTCAGTCATGCACATGTACACATGTGTCAGTACAGGGGTGCATTGCTGCAGGTGGACATAGCTGTGTACCTAGCTATTGTCCAAGGGGAGATGGGTTGTGTGTACAGTGGTATCCTGTCACCTGCCAGGTGTCAGCAGGCAATCTATCGACAGACACAACTGTGGTGACCCTCAGGGTGAGAATGACATGCATCAGCCAATCCTCCAGGTGCCCCCTGCACATGGCCACTGAGGTGATCATGTTGACATGTATACAACATGCATTACAACACATGGTTAGTGTCTGTAATGGAGACCTGTACCCAAGCATGTTTTGTTGACTATGGTAGTGTAGTGGAGGTACCCATGGCATGTGGTGCGTATAGGGTTACATCTCCTATATGTGCCAGTTCTTACACAGCTAGGCAGACATGTCACTGTCAATCAAGCTTATGTTGCCTGTACATATCCCAGCTGGATACCTGCCATCTGCACATCTGTACAGGGACTAAGAGTCATCAGTTGGCAAGTAGCTATGCAGTGGCATGAGTGAGTTGACAGATTGACATCTCACAATAATATGTTTCCCATAACTACATGTCAGAAGCCCTAACTAACATGTGCTGTACAGACGGCAATCTACATTTACATTCCACATGATGGATCATTACCCAGTAAGGAGTATATACTGTGACACAGCTCACACACCTGGGATACAACAGGGAGGCCTCAGTGTCCAACTATGCTCACAGAAGTGCCTTTTGTCAGTACTACAGTTAGCACTCTGCTAAATGTAGTACTGACAACACATTTAGCACTCTGCTCTTGCCTGGGTAAGCACTGTCAACAGTAGTACTGCCATGATACACTACATGCCAGTGTGCCAGCACGAACCCTGGGCTACTTCACCTGTATGTAACACATTCACATGGATAACAGTGCTGTACAGGCCTCATATACATCTGTGTCCCACTCATGACACTCACACCCCTTGCTACTGTAATGACAGCACATAGGTGCTTATATCGTACATGGCATTACATACACTTATTATAGATTACCAGACTGGGTGGTGTGACCTGGTTACCAGGGCTAAGCCATGCTTTGCAAGTATCAACATTGCTGAAGTATAACAGCTGAGATGATTTGCGCACTGGTAAGCGAAGCCTACACTGTGTAAGCACCCATACATTTACTCATAGCTCAGGACTGCTTAGCTTCATGCAAACCCGTGCAAATGCTCTTAAAGCTGCTCAAAACTGCCTTAACCACTCTGTATCTGACAGCGCTTGTTCTGCCCAGAAACAAAATGAACAGCACTTGCAAAACTTGAACCCAGGACCCTGTACACTAAAGTCACAACACTTAACCACTATACCATGACCATGTTGAAAACAGCTGTTGTTTTACCAATATAGCTGTCAATACACATATTGAGTAGTATTGAACAATTGCCTTTAGTTCCTAAATTGTGTAGTCCTTGTTATTAATATGGCTGTTGCATCACATATGTTGTTTTATCATGATGTACACATAGCAGATACATATGGTGAGATACATCTGGGAGGGTATACACAACCATGAGGTTTACACATGACAGGAATATGGTTATATACATATAATAGGTCTATATATGTCTACATGTACATACACATGTATACTCATACATATGTCTGGATACATATCTGTATAGTGCAACATATATATGGCCATGTGTACATCTCTTCATATGTACATATATATTTATATATATATATGTATGTGTGTATATATACATATATATATATATATATATTTACATATATTTATATATTTATATTATTTATTTTATATATACATATATTTACATATAGATATAAATATATGTATATATAGATATATGTCTATATAGCTATATATGTATGTACATCTTATGTGCACAGATACGTCTAGTTATGTTGGTATATATGTAGATATCTATAACTATATGTGCATACATATCTATTCTGATATGCCTACTACTATCCATATATATGTAGATAGCCATACTTATATGTGCATTTGTATTTCTATCTGTATATGTGTAGATATATATTGCTCTGTAGATGTATATATCTGAGTGCTTATATGTATATCTATGTACATATACATATCCATCTATGTATGTCGATATGTATATGTGTATATATTTATATAGATATCTGGATAATTATATATACATATATGCTCAACATATGTCCTGAACATGGAGTGGAACCCTACCTCAGCCCCTATAGTCCCAACTTCATAGTGCAAGGAGATATCAGGTATGTATTGCAGGTATATTTGTAGACTATTGCTACTGTTATAGGGATTGTCTTCACAGACATGGTGTGTGTGGGAGGTCACATCTGCTTTTATCATGTGCACCATTGGCTACTGACAGACATCCTAAGGACATCATAGTACAGTACCACTGCTAGCATCATAATGCTCAAGTGGACTACAGCAGAGATATTGGCCAATATATGTGGACAGTCTGACACCATCTGGACAGTCCAGAGGTATACACAGAACCCCTTAGTGCAAGACATGTGGATCAAGCTTGACAATGTGGGTGTTAACAGTCATATGGATGGGTATAACACGTACCTACTGGTATACATTAGCCCCCATAGGTTTTGCATTCACACACCCCTGTCTGTCCTGACACATAATAACCGCTGGTACAGAGGTGCCATAGCCACATACTATCCACTAGTTATTGACATACATCTGTACTGCATCCCACTGCTTTGTCTGACATACATGAGTGTTATAGTGGCCCAGCAGCAGTACACCTGGCAAGTATCTGGACATGACATCTAACTGGGTAAGTACACTAAGCTACTAGGCATGTAACAAAGCACGGTGCAGGCTACAGGCATACTGGGTCAACACTAGCCAACATTTCCTATGGGAGAATACACATGTACCTGCATATAGAGCAGGCTGTACAGGCATGTGAAAGCACAGAGTAACAGACACCTGTGTGAATGTGCATAACCACAATGCATAACCACAACCAATGTGAACACAGCTACAGGCACATATTGTAAGCTAGTGTAATATTACAGTATATGGACACCATCCTCATATGTGCCACTCATACACCAACCCTACATATACTAGCTCACTACACAGTGTGGTCGGATGCCTGTCTGTGGTATGGGACATGTCTGTGTTTGGCCCTACAAACATGTAAGCTGATAGAGTAACATACAGTGGAGCAGCATGTAACATCAGATAGACCAGGACCAAGAACAATGACATCTACCACAGTCTGTACACAGGCCAAGGTACATATTAACAATACACACACTGTTGACAATCGCCATAAGTACACAGACCTCAGTACTGTATACACAACCACAGAATGTCCAGGTTATGTCATCAAATATAATCCCTACTATACATAACATGTGTAGCAGTCTGATATCTCACTGGCTTGTTATCAGATATGATGTCACTTATTATGGTGTACAGCACATATGCACCTCTTACTGCATGACATATGTACAAAGGTTGACAGAGTTATGGCTGGAGGCACATACACAGGGCCAATGTTGCTGGGATAACCTCATACATTTACTATTGTAACAGAGTTTGTTGCAACATATGTCCTATGAGGGATATGAAGTCAGTAACTCTCATGGCTGTCACCATCGACAGACTGCAATCCTCACACTACCTTCTGCAGTTAACAGATAGGTGCTCTGTGGGTAACACATGAAACAAAAGCACCACACACTGTCCAGTCTGCAGATGACCCTAGAGATGGGGGTTTCCTCATAAACATAGCACTGACATGGCAGGTATTAAAACATGTAGGACAGCCATATCCACACACATCCTGTTAAACCAACATTACTCCAAATGCAGTATAGCAGCACTTACAGTCTGTAGTCAGGTCAGTCACATCCCCCTCATGTGTGTTCGCCTGTTTCCACAGTGTATGTTTTTAGCAGTAATTCTCCAATCCATCTGAGATGCTGTTTGCCAAGCAACAGATCGAGTTCCTGCTCACAATGAATGAAAAGGCCCAACACCAACATGATGTTCCTAGACACTGGAGTGTGTTTCCATGCAATTGGCTATGGGAATGTTACCACAACTGTTCCACATGCAATCAACTAGACGAGGGCTGCAATTCATGCAGAGGCCATCAGCTGATCATGAGCATCACTTAAAATACACATGTTGCTGTCTAAGGAAAGCAGGTTTACATCTCCACATCCACCAGAGAGGGAGTGAAAGAGGCAGAAAGAGGCAAAGAAAAGTCAGGGAGGGGTGGGAGACTAAAACTTAAGCATGTTTATGTCACACATCTACACGTACAAGGTATCAAACCCCTACCGACTATGTAGTGTGATCACATGCCTATGCAGTTATTGGATGTGCCACAGAGGTTACATGTTTAGGAGCCCTCAAAACATATATGTGATGGTGAGTGACATCTGCAACAAGGATATGGTAGCGAAACGGTAGATGTATTACACGTGCCTGTCTGCATGAACAGGTGTCAGCTTCAACACAGCCACACTCTCAAAGGGATGCACACACATTGACACACTTAGCAGGGCCAGGAATACAACTCATCACTAGTGAGATTGCCACAACACAGTACTGTGCAGGTATCACATGCACCACAGGGGTCATACGGAGGTTATATGGGCAAAGGGTATGGTGAGGTGTCTGACATCAGACGGCATGCTTCAGTGCACCAGTAGGGGTTGTAGTGAGTGTGAATGTGGTCATATGCATCATACAACACACACATAGACACAGGGTGCCAGTACTGACATGCATGGGTGCATTGCTTCACGGGTGTGTAGTGGTCGACTGTGCCAGACAGCTATATAGTGCTTGGTGATGAGTATACCTTGGCATCAGGCCACATGACAATGGTCTGCATTGTTGCTCAGGGGTGTAGTGTCTGGATTTGCCCACACAGGTGGGTATTGTATTGCATGTGGCCAATGCTGTGCATTGCTTGCCATGTATGTGTTCCTTAGTCCATGACATGGATGGTGTCTGGGATGTGCACACCTCCCACATGCATGTACAGTGACATGTGGAACTGTACCTGGGGTGTCTGGCCCATGTTATGTACACAGATTGTTATCATCAGATTTGCCAGTCCTGGCTTCATTTGGAGGGAACTGTTAATGGACAGCAGGTTGACCCTGCACCTAAATTGATAGCATGATACCAGTATTTCCTGGTGTCAGTGACATATATCCATGAAGGGCATGTTTTTCAGACATGGTATGTCCTTTGTGGGTCACATTTGAAGGCACCACATGTGTTGCAGGTGTCCAGTGGGGAATATGGGGGAGGCGCACTGTCAGCATGTACATTCCTATTGGACTGATGGAAAGGTTGCCATGCCCTCTGTATCCCACCGCAATTACACCATAGTTACTATCGGGGGCAATATGCAGGGTACTACCAACATAGCGGCTGTTGATGAGACATGGGTTGAGAGTGTTCTCTGGGTAATACAAGGGTTGCTAAAATTGTTCAGCTGGCCTTGATGTCACATGTAGGGGTATGGATTTGCACCCCAGCCTCTCAGTTATTTCACATCTGTTATCCCTGTACAGTGGAGATTGTGATATATACTGGGGCCACCATATAAGAATTTTGCAAAACCCACTCCACATTTAGTTCAATTGTTACACACTCCCACCAACCTCCACACAGGATACAAATGACAAACACAGACACAGCTGTCATGTCTAGGATTAGAATTCCTACTTAACTAGTATATTACACTACAGCACTATGCAGTTATAGGATGCGCCATGGAGATTACTGCAGTACTCCCTCCCTAAAGGTATATTTCACAGTGAATGACATCAGCAGGATTGCCAAAAGAGGGCATTTGAATTGTAGTGAGTGTTACTAGCCTAAAATGCATTGCTCCCTACCCAGACATAGAAACACACACAAAACATCCACAACTGCCATGTATTGGAATAAAACCCCTACCAGAGTTCTACATTACACTACAGCATGAAGTTGTTATAGGATGCACCACGGGGATTACTGAAATACTCCTTCTCCAAAGATGTATTTCATAGTGAATGACATCAGCAGGATTGCCAAAGTAGGGCATTTGAATTTTACTGAGTGTGACTAGCCTAAAAAGCATGACTGTCTACACAGACAGACAGACACACACACACACACACACACACACACACACACACACACACACACACACACACACACACACACACACACACACACACACACACACACACACACACACACACACACACACACACACACACACTTGCCATGTCTGGGATTTGAACGCCTACATAACTAGTTTATTGCACTACCACAGTACGCAGTTATAGGATGCACCATGGAGATTACTGGGCTATAGCTGTCCGGAAGGTGCATTTCACAGTGAATGGCATCAGCAGCCTTGCCAAAGTAGGGCATTTGAATTATAGTGAGTGTGACTAGCCTAAAATGCATTGTTCCATACATAGACATAGAAATACACACAACTGCCATGTGTGGGAATAGAACCTCAACCAGAGTTCTATATCACACTACAGCATGAAGCTGTTATAGGACACACCACTGGGATTACTGGAGTACTCCTTCCCCAAAGGTGTATTTCACAGTGAATGACATCAGCAGGATTGCCAAAGTAGGGCATTTGAATGTAGTGAGTGTGACTAGCCTAAAATGCATTGCTCCCCACACAGACATAGAAACACACACAACTGCCATGTGTTGGACTAGAACCCCAACAAGAGTTCTATATCACAGTACAGCATGAAGCTGTTATAGGACACACCATAGGGATTACTGGAGTATTCCTTCCCCTAAGGTGTATTTCACAGTGAATGACATCAGCAGCCTTGCCAAAGTAGTGCATTTGAATTGTAGTGAGTGTGACTAGCCTAAAAAGCATTGCCCTCTACACAGACAGAGACACACACACACACAATCACACAGAACACACACACACACACACACACACACACACACACACACACACACACACACACACACACACACACACACACACACACACACACACACACACACACTTGCCATGCTTGGGATTAGAACTTCTACCCAACTAGTTTATCACACTACAGCAGTACACAGTTATAGGATGCACCATGGAGATTACTGTGCTACAGTTGTTCAAAAGGTGTATTTCACAGTGATTGACATCAGCAGCCTTTTCAAAGTAGGTCATTTGAATTGTACTGAGTGTGACTAGCCTAAAAAGCATTGCTCTCTTCTCAAACAGAGAGAGACACACACACACACATACGCACACACACACAGACACCATGTATGGGATTAGAACTCCTACATAACTAGTTTATCACACTACAGCAGTACACAGTTGTAGGATGCACCACAGAGATTACTGGGCCACAGCTGTCTGGAAGGTGTATTTCACAGTGAATGACATCAGCAGCCTTGCCAAAGTAGGGCATTTGAATTGCACTGAGTGTGACTAACCTAAAAAGCATTGCTCTCTACACAGACAGACACACACACACACACACACACACACACACACACACACACACACACACACACACACACACACACACACCATGTCTGGGATTAGAACTCCTACCTAACTATGGCATCACACTACAGCAGTACACAGTTATAGGATGTACCAAAGAGATTACTGGGCTACAATGTTCCCAAAGGTGTATTTCAAAGTGTATGACCTTAGCAGGCTTGTTATAGTAGGGCTATGGGAAGGGCATTGTGTGTGCATGGGCCATAACCCATTCATCCTGAGGTTGACACACCACATGCGGGCACACACAGGGTTATATTCCACAGGTATATGTATACAGTTGCTAGATGACAACTTCCTTGTATAGTTATGTTGCACAGCTAGCACTTGCACCGCATAGTCCATAATGCTGACAGATACTGGGGGCTAATGTCTACTGTGAGTGACATCTGAACTTCATGTGGTTACAGCCATTTGGCTGTGTGCTGGGTGGGGCAGGCCTCATAATGGATGGCTCCTTGTCACAGTCACTCTCTTCCACACATCTATGTACATCTACTTTTGGCTTATTATAGTGTGTTGTCCTTAAATATATGCCTGTATTCCTATCCACTGTGTGTGCAAAGCATGAGCGGTGCATACTGAGGAGTGTCTGCACTAGCATCTGCAACTGCAAAATATGTCTGGTCTGCTGTTGTTTGCAGACATGGGCTTCATTTGTTTAAGTGTGTGAGCATGCCCAGCATGACCATTCAGTATGTCGTTGTCTGACATTGCCTTCATTTTTCTAAGTGTGTGAGCATGCCCAGTATGTCCTTCTGTATTGAATGTCTGGATCGATTCCAGATAGTTTGTACTCTAGTGCAGACCTTTGTGTTGTACACCTACAGGTAGCAAACTGTTTCTGCAGGGTATCCATCAATCATTTGGCAATATGGGGACAAACTGTGCAGGGGATAGTGGATACTGTAGGTGGTTGTGTCTGTGCTGCTTCAGCTGCATGGTACTGCTGTTATCAGAGATATTCAGACATGTATGCTGTTATACACAGTGATGTTTTCTGTCCTCATGTACTATCAGGTGGACATTCTTGCTCATGGTGATGTCTTGGGGGACAAGGGTGACTGCAGCTGTGTCCGGTATTGTGGGCAGACACCTATGTGTTCATGGTAAGTTATGCCATTCTGGAGGGGGAGCTGCACACACTTGCTGCTGGGTCTGTGTATCCAGTTCAGCACTTTGGTACAATGCTCTCAGAGGATCTCATACTTGCACACCCATCAACATGACAGTATGGGCTTATCTTGCTGAGACAATGCCTAACAGCTGTACAGATTTGCACAGGTTACCCAGAGGCAGGGGCCATGGGTCGGGACATTACCCCTATTGTGGTGTATGGGCAGGTGTGTAGCCACCCATTTAAGTGTTTGCAGCCAGGGATAGTGTGTGCACACAGCTTGGTGTCGGAACCTGCACATTCCATGCTGCCCACATGCTCCCACCCCCCTCTGTTATTCTAACCTCTTCCATACATTGTGCATACATTCTCTGATACTTTCCCTATGGGTAACACCCCATCACAGGTGTGTGTTAGTGCTGGTCCACAGTTCATGCAGTGAGACATGGTGGCAATGTTACTGTGGTTTGTCCACATGGCCTTGCATATGGCTTATGTGGAGTGTGTTATGTTGCGATTTGGGTGTCCATGACACAACATGCATTGGCAGTATGTGTGAGACACAGGCCTTTGGCAGAGGCCTGTGGGCCATTAGGTGTTGCTGGGGCCAGATGTGGCAGGCTGTTGCATTTTCTCAGTCCTACAGTCTCAGACCACCATACAGTATATTCCCCTGGGGTGACAGGGTGGGTGTGACAGTTGTTCATGCCAATACCTTCTATCAGTCTTGATCAGTTGGTGTGAATGCTGGCAGGCTGCTACCTACAGCTAGGGACACACCTGCATGGGACACCTGCACTGCATGCTGCATTCTTCCACTATTGCCATATACAGGTGGGGGTCATACTGTACCCATTCTCCACAGCAGGGATATGACCAGAGTGGTACCTCTGGGTGGTGTTTGCGTGAGCTAGGTGCATGTGTGCTATGGACACTACTTGCATCTGACACACAGATATGCATGGGGCATTCCAGTTATGCTGGCATGTGCAGGTACATCAGCTGTTTCCCAATACATCCATCCTACCTCCTTTGTGATCTGCAAGTGTTCAGGCAGACATCACCAGTATCCCCTACTACAGGACCAGTTACTGTGTTGCATACCTGTATGTACAATTCCAAGGGGGGTCTCCATTTCACAGTGACACAATATATACTGTATGTCTGGGGTACTTTCCCCTGTTTATTGCTTGCATATCTAGCCCAACAGCCATGCCATGTCAGTCTTTCAGATGGTAACACATATTACCACCATAGATTTACAATGGCTTACTTTGGCACTTCAGTTGTAAGGGCTTGTCCCTGTCATCAGCTGTAGTGGGCAATGGCCACCAGGTCTTACCTCAACATGCATACATACTGACCACTCTCACACAATATGAACACACACCCTCCTAACACACATTGACCTGCATATTGTGCAAATGCTACAACCTATCCTGCTACCTTGGCCACCTCTGGGCATCTGTGCTCCACTCGTATTATACCTATTCATACATGTTACTACATTTCTACACTGGATTGGGGGAAGGGGCACACCTAACTGTTTCTACATGTCTACATAGGAGTGGGGGGCACACCGACTGTTACTACAGTTTTACATAGGATTGTGGGGGACACATCTAACTGTTTCTACATTTCTACACAGGATTGGAGGGGCACACCTGACTGCTACTAGATTTCTACATAGGGTTATGAGGGGGCACACCTGACTGTTTTTACATTTCTACACAGGATTGGGGGGTCACACCTGACTGTTACTACATTTCTACACAGGATTGGGGGGCACACTTGACTGTTACTACATTTCTACACAGGATGGGGGGGACACACATGACTGTTTCTACCTTTCTATACATGATTGGGGGAGGCACACCTTACTGTTTCTACATGTCTACATAGGATGGGGGGGCACACCTAGCACTTGTGCACATTTGTTATGACTGTACTGGTATGTCAGGTACTCCATTTTATTCTGTATTCTAACCTATCATGCTGACTAGAGGCATATCAGTGTACTACAGGTCTTAGCTTTGGTTGACCTACATATTAGTGTCTGACTTCCTACCCTTCAGAACTAACATCTCACTGCCTGCCTTGCTGTAGTCTGTCTGTGTATGTCTGGGAGGGATGTTACCCATAGGCATCATTCAGAGGCATAGCCCAGCCTCTGTTTGTGTTTGTCTACACCTGTCCTGCTGGCTGAGACTGTTGTTGGGTATGTGAACCTCCCTAACTAGCATGTGTGGGTCATATGGACACACATGTCACCCAGCACGTTTTCCACAGTGGGTTTTGTCACCCTGTATATTACTGGCTACTATGGTGAATCCAGTGTCTGTTACAAATGTCATGGTGCCTCTATGGGTGTCTACTATCTGCTGGCATAGCATTCAGCCACCCAATTCCCTTGCATGCTCACATCCATGCCATAGATACAGTTAACGACACATTCTACTCCATTCGGCAATTGGTAGGTTGATTAACCTACCTTGTGGGTGTGTCAGTATTGAGGTTGGTGCTGGAGGGCTGACTATGTTGGATGCACATAGTACACTCCCTATACATGGTTGAGCACAGGTAGTGTCATGTTTGGCATCCCTTTTACTGCATGTGCGAGTCAGAAAGAGGTGTCATTCCCTGGGTCCCTACTGTGTCAGTGTATGTGCTATGCATTGCCTCTTTGCCAAGGCCAGGGCATACTGGGCAAGCCTCCTTTTGTCTACTGGGGCAGGCTCAGGTTGTTCCTCCTCCGAGTCACTCTGTGCCTGTGCAGGCCTTGGCATTGGTGGGGGGGGGTATGGCCTGCCCCATGCTGTTTCTGATGCAGCTGTTTCTGCAGGATCATATTGTGTAGCATGGCACTTAACATAACAATTTTAGTACATATAGCTGGTGAGTACTGCAAGGCTCCACCATATGTGTCCAGGCACCGGAACTGTGACTTAAGCATCCCAAACACATGCTCTGTTATAAGTCTGGTCTGTGCATGTGCCTCATTATGGTGTTCTAGTTTGGGTGTGTGTGCATTTCTGATGGGTGTCATCAGCCACGGCTCCAGTGTGAAACCTGCATCCCCCACTAGGTGACCATAAGGGATTTCCCCATTGGCAAATCTCTGGTACAGCTGCATCAGATGCCAGATGTGGGAATCGTGAGAGCTTCCAGGGCAGCTAGCACACACATTCATTATAATGCCCTGGGCATTGCACACGACCTGGCAGTTGGTGTATGTGAGATCCTGGTGGTTGATGTAGACCCTGCCCTGATCATCGTGTGGTGCTTTGATGCATATGTGCATGCAGTCTATAGCACCCACTACCTCAGGGTATTCTGCTATTTGGTGGAAGAGACGCATATTGCTGCCCAACACATCATGAGTGTTGAGGAAATATACATGCTCACCAGCATGTGCTGACATGATATCCAGGAACTGGTGAAATACTCAGGATACTGATGCCTGTGAGATCCCCATGATATCCCCAGTTGAGCTTTGGAAGGTACCTGTGGCTAGTATTCCTAGGCCTATACATACCTCGGTATCCACTAGGATGGGTACCCCTCTGTCAGTTCAGTGTGTCAGGCGTGGCCGGCATAGCTTTGCTGTAGGAGGTCCCTGTCCACCCTATAGCACTCCTCTATCTCCAGCTCATGTAGCCCCTGGTAGGTTACCCTGGGTCTGTAAACTCTTCTCCGTCTCCTCACTGTGGGTTGGTCGACAGCATTCGCATCCTCACCACCCTCAGCCTCTTCCACATGTTGTTGCATGATGTGTGCTGCAGCCCCTATCATTTTCTTGTTTTGTTTGTTAAAAGTTCCCCACTTGTATACACCAGTGGTGTAGAGAATGGGAAAAACCAGACGGGAAGGTGTTTGCATAGTTTACAGTTGTGTTCTGGGTGGGCTGGTCTGCTGCCTGTGTAATTGGTTGATTCTGATACATTTCACCTGCCAGCTATGCTAGTTCTCCTAGATTACCTTCCTACTGCTGTTTTCTCCACCCATTGCCTTTCTGTTTAAGCCTGAGGGTGCACCGTGCAAATACAGTGCTCAAATGTGCACAGAGCTACTATTTCCTGGTTTACTTTTTTTTTTCTTTAAAACCCGGTGCACGGCACGCACACCCACTTAGGCAATGTAAAGAGTGCTAGGCAGCCTCAGACACACACCCTTGCCTAGCTGTGCTAAGATAGGAGCAAACTTGAGCCACAGGGCTCCAATCTGTTTTTAGTATGCCTGACACCCCCCCTATGATGTCAGCTAACTCCTAGGCTTGCACCAAGCTATTCCTGCTCTTACGCTGTTGGGAGCTGGCTAGCATGCAGGGGAAATCTGGGATTCACTGTCATTCCCCTCATTTGCATAGGATTGCCTGCCAGTGCATAGTTACATGTCTCACACTGAGCCTCCCCCCTTAGCAACCACTATTCACTGGTCATGTTGTCTTCTGTCTGCCATTGACTATAATGGCAGTATAGTGTTTTTAGTTAGAATGCTTATTTTAGGTTTATTTTCTTATTTTCTCCCGATCCCATTTGCACGTCACTGCCCTATGCTTAAACAGCTGAGATCAGCTAGAAAAAAATAAAAGTTCTTTTTTTTTTAACTGTTTTCCATGCTAATGGCCTTATATTCAGCCATTGGCATGCTTTCTAAATGATATGCAATGAAATGATATTTGGAGCTGTCATGGCTCCATTTTGGAATTTGCAGAAATGTACTCCGTTACTGGTGGAGTACATTTCTGCAGATTACATTAGTCCTGCATGGCTGGTTTCCAGCTTCCTGGATTGCAAATTCACCTCATTTGCATGGATTTCTCCTGCAAATGGGGTAATTTGCTTACAGGGGCTGAGTCCGTGCAGGACTAGTGCAGGAGCACTCATGCACACCCCTACAGGTTATTCCTGGATCGCACTAATCCTGCACGCCATGCAAGGCTTGCAGTACCAGGGGGATGCACTTGCATAAGTGCTTATGTGTGTGCGTGTCTATGTATATGCATGTTATTGTGTGCATGTATGCATGGATGAGTACACAAGTGTGAGTCCATATCTGTGTGTGAGTGAGTTTACTATGTGTGCATGTTCATGTCAGTTTGACCTGTATTGGTGAATGCCCCACTGTCTCAAATAGCTGTTGCAGTTTTTACTTAGTGTTTTGTCTGTGTGACCTTTTTACCCTTTGGCTTGGATGTTAATCGGGATATTATGCTGGCATTCTAATATTAATGGACATCAGGCCAAAAAATCCACTTATGCTGTACTGACAAGTTCAAAAAAAGGCTAAATACAGCTACTGGGGTTTAGCTTTATTGGCCAGAATATACCCATAAAGACTTAAACTGTAAAAAATAATGGGAATTCGAAGTTACATAGTAGAAACACTGAAATGTCCTTAAGGGGTCATTTACATATGTCCCAAGGCCCATCATTACAGGAAGTTTAAGGTATTCAACAGTGTTGACTTTTGCTTGTCTGGATCTTATTTGCAGTTTTTTTTTAAATATCTGGGGGGGGGGGGGTTCCTTTTTATGTGAGGTGCAAAAATCTCTGAGTTGGTATTATTTTACTAGGTATACAAACAATTACTTTTTACTACATTCAGATTAAGTGTACATGCATTCAGTTTGTGTTTAGACACTTCAATGAGGTGTATGGCATCCTCATGACTAACAGTAGAGCATTTTTAAGGATAAAATAGAATATGTTGTAAATAATTTTAAAAATATGCTATTGTACCAGCTGATAGTAAATATTTACACAAAAAAAGAGTTCAACGATTTAAAGATTAATTTAAATGTAGCTTCTTCATTAAATGGGTAGGTGAAACGGGTCTATATCACATTATCGAAATTCCAAAATATCAAACACCATAAGCTTGACCTTGGAATCTCGAAATGTGATATACTGGAATGCTCAGAACAGCAAATTTTTTCCAAGGGAAAAAATTTGCTGTTCCGAGAAAGCACACACACAGCACAAGCACACCAAAATACATAATACACACATACACACTTCACAGAACCCGGAACTAAACCATGCATACACTACTAGCTATCCACTTACCTTAACCCAGCCCTAACCCTAAGGTCCCTAACTACTGCACACTCACCTTACCCACTCCCTAACCCTAAGGTCCCTATCGCACACTCACCTTACCCGCTCCCTAACCCTAAGGTCCCTAACTATCGCACACTCACATTACCTGCTCCCTAACCCTAAGGTCCCTAACTATTGCACACTCACCTTACCCGCTCCCTATCCCTAAGGTCCATAACTATCACACACTCACCTTACCTCGGTCCGTTCGCACACTTACCTTAACCCGGTCCATCACCGTCACACCACAGTCGAGGAAATAACGAAGGTGCAGAAATGGCCCACCAAATACTTTCCCTCAGTGTTCTGTAGCTTCGCTATTTCAAGCGTTCGCTGAATAGAGATCAATATTAGAACATTCGATGCTTTAACACTTCAATGTTCTAATATAGACCCAGGTGAAACAGTCCACCTTGAGCCCTTTTATTACACGAAGCAAGCCAGAAACGCCAGGATATATGGACAGTTTTACAGTAATCCGTACTAATGCATATGTGAATCACATATACATGTAAGTAATTAATTAAATTATTAATTGTAATGAGGAAATTAGATACCACTTAAGAAATGGATTTCTAATGTAAAGTAGGTTTTTGGTAGAGATGGTGAATAAAGGATCCAGGTGGTCATATTGTTTCCATGCATCTTTAATATGTAGGAAGATAAAAACACTGAATCATGTTTTCTAATAATTTAAAAATTGTTTTACAAGATTTTTGTCAATATATTGAAGTTGATTGTTTTCCTTAAAATGTCTTAAAGACTGAAGGAAAAAATATGTCTGCAACACTTTTAGAAGATGAATTCTTGCACGTCTCTCTGACATCTAAATATGCATTGGTTTCTACAAGTTTTTGCTATCACCTTTATAGGCCAACATTTATAAAGCATATCGTACCTGCACATAAAGCATACTGTCTGCCTGAATTTGAGTATATCTTCTTTGGAAGCTCAGAAACAATGCCATCAATGTTATGGAGCTGCTAAGGCCATTGTTTAAAGCATTTTGTTTGAAGGCTATTAGAGAATCTTCTCTTTGATGGCATTGAAGCACACATGTTAATTTTGCCGGGTATAATAACTGTATGATGCTGTGCTCACTTATTCTTACTGAAAATGTGATAAATGCACAAGATGTTAACACTAGCTGGTAAATCAGAAGCTGTGAAACAGCAAAAATGGAATGGCTGTAGTCTCATTTTCATACAGAGATAATGATAAACATATGTTTTTTTTACTGCTTCAGCAGAAATAAGTGAGCCAGGCTGAAGATAATGCCATATAGGCTGAATCTCACTCTAACAAGACACAATCCCCAGTGCCACATTCTGCCATGCACAGCCAACACTAAAAATAGATGGGAAAAGTTTGTTCTTAAAATGAATAGGAGTTTTAGTTTATTGAACTTAAATACAGGTTTCAATGAATATGTGGCTACTAAACTTAAATTATCCATTAAGAAAATGCTACCAAAATAATTTTTCCAAACTGAGCAGAATGTAAGAAAAAAAGTGTAACATGCTTGAAGCACTCTGTAATATATACTAAATAATAAATCTGTTTTAAACTTTGTGAAAGCCATGTGCCCTGTTATGGATAGTACTGATGCCAGTGCCATGGCTGTCAGTCTGCCAAAAGCTACCATCATCTAGGCCAGAAACATATTGTCACACATTGTGTAGTACATTGGACATTATTTCTCTCCAAGAAAATCACTGAAACTGGCTACAGTCTGTAGAAGTGTTCAAATACCAGACTAGAAAAAATCCTACCCAATAAACATTTTGTCTAATCAGATAGACTAAAGGTGAGACAACGGTATTTTATGATTTGTAATTTTGGCAAACTGTTACATTCTTCAAACAAATTGTTATATATAACACAAATGCACTTAAGGAATTCTACCTGTCTCATTGTGGGAAATGCAGTAGTGAGTATTGTCTCTAGCTAACAAGATGATCTCCAAAAAAAAAAAGAGATAGATATACAGCAACAAAGAAAGATAAATCTTCAATATCTAGGACATGGCACAGACATTCAGGGTAGATAAGGATATTATGTTGGCCACAGACAGCTTACAACTGTTTACACCGCAGCCATGACTAGGTTACATTGTGCCCTGGACAATCCAGTGAATGATGAACCTCCAACTCCAGGTTGAAAACACAAAAAGACATACTAGCTTCTTGCTACAGTACGAAGAACAATACACACAGACACACGCACAAACACACACACACACACACACACACACACACACACACACACACACACACACACACACACACACACACAAAACAAACAAATGGATTCACGACTGCATTATCAGCAGCATCTCCTTACAAAAAGATCATTAATGTATTAATATCCATTTAGCAACTCTATTCGCGGCTGGGGTAGTTACCACGTTTGTACCATCAGAGCTATGGTAGTTTTAGAGAGTTCTTTTCTAAGTCATGTGACTGGTATCAGTATAATCATAATTTCCTTGTGACGCATGTTCTAGAAAGATGTCTTACATGAAGAAATGATTTCTGCAGAGCTCATCTTTAGACACATCATTTCTGTAGCTGCATGTGTGATTTTAATGTTCTAAGTTATCCCTGCTAAAATTGGTGACTAATCAGCTTGAGACTTTTCTCTCCTGAAACACTTTGAGCATTTGGGTTTGGACTGAAATGTGAATACAGCATAAAAACTGCTAATTTAGGCAACAAAGAAACCTTAATTACTGTATACAAGTGAGAACAGTTCATAAGGTCCATAACAGTCAAATGTAAAATTAGGAATTGTTAAGTTTTTTCTATATTCAGGAAACTATTACTACAGTCATGAAATATCATGAAGTAAATAGGGTCTTTCCTCACTGACAAAGGATGTGAATATACACTTATTCAGCAGTTAATGTTTGAGAGACATCATACAAAATAAATACTGTAAAGGGTCCCATTTCAGCTTTTGCACAAATGCTCATATTCCTATTTGCCATAAATGATAGTTTGGAAACAAACAACGGTGTTAGAACTCAACTATGAAACAATTCTACAATAAAAGGAAAAATCTCATAATCCTTAAGAAGAGAAAAAAGCTCAGTGTGTTAAAAACAACATCAAAAGGGTTAACTAAAACTCAGTAGCAAAATCAAATCCTGAAGTTATGAACTAAAAATTGCTATGCTAACAACAGATAATTTAATCACATGCTTTGGTTGTAGAAGGAACTGTTAGGAATAATACCCAGCATTGCACCAAGCTTATCTCTAATGGCATCACATGCTCATACCTTTATGCTATAGCTTATGTCCTTGTAAATAAATTAATCTCGAGTTTGTCCCTTCTGTCACCTCCATACTTCCAATACAAAGTATCCAGACAATATCATCTCTGCATTAATTAACTCTGAACAGCTATTATTACACTTTACATGACTGAATAAACTGGATCTATGGGTCAAGATAGCATACCAGTCTGTTTTCTGGTCAGTACAAAATGCTCCCATCTGACATTCTCCTTAAGCTATTCAAGATATTCAAATTTCCACTGGATATGTGCAAGTAGCCTAGAGAACAACTGTTACATCCTCCCTTCACAAAGGGAGCATCACCACGGACCCTGACAACTATGGACGTGACACCAACTACCAACAGCATTTGCATGGAACATATCATCATGGACCTCATGAACACAAATGTGGGGAGCCTACATCACTAGACCCAGACCAATTTTGGATTTGTTAAATGCAGGTCAGCCTACCGAACTTAGCTGAGTTAATGAAGCACTGAATAAGGTAATTGTGTGCACACAACTTACCTTATTTAGTTCAGGCTTGTGACATTATTCCCCATTCTGGCATCTTCAAGAAACTGCTCAAAGTCAATGTAAATTTCCAAGTAACCCAGTGGATTGCCAATGAGCTCACTGATGGGCAAACATTCCATTATAATTAATGTCAAACTATACTCTATGACAGTTATGACTAGTAGTGTACCCCAAGGTTTTGCTTCTGACGTCACTTCTATCTGGCTTCTTCTTCTCTAATGTGAAAACTGACATTAATCTCTGGCTGACAAAGTTTGCAGATGTTTGCTAGCCTGGAGCTATCATCAACTTGCATGAAGGCAGTCAGATCCTCCAAAACAGCCTAGCTGGAACAAATATGTAGAGTCAGGATAACTGTCTAATGCTGAATGCTAAAACAAAAGCAGCATCATTTAGATTGGGAAGAAGGTGCTGTCAAAACACCTACAACATAATTGACACCCCTATTTAAAAGACTCTCATTAGGGACCTAGGTACCTAATACTGAATGTTCATTTTACCACTGCATAACCTCTGTCAATAGAAAAGCCTTCAACCTCGCCCAGCTAATTAGTAAACAACGTAAAACTAAAAACTGAAATGACTTGAATAAGCGTAATCGGACAAAGCAGCTACAGCAAGGACTGTTTATTGATAATAGTAAGAGCTTTCGGCTAAGGATATTCCTCCGCCTTCTTCAGACTTGTACAATAACAAACTCACAGCACAGCTTTTTATACAAAACAAGAAGCTGATTAAAAACAATTAAAGTAATTAATTAAATTAAACACTTAATTACCTACATCCCAATATTTTAAAGGGCTAATATGTTTAAACAACTACATAATATTTTAAAATGTGATAATACAACTAACTAAAACATATTCTCTACATAAACTTCCTATAAATAAAAATTATATTAATAAAATATTTATATTATTGAAATACTTATATTAATATTAATAAAATCAGGACAACAACATGAAATCCAACTAATATCTACACTCCTACAAAAATATAAATATATTATTATGTAGAAAGTTGTCTGCAATTAAGTAGCACTACATCCTATATAAAGAAAATAAACTACTTCATGAGTGTATCTACATGTATTACCTATAAAAATAGAAGTAGACCAGTAGTAGAAAAATATTAATAATAATAATAACTAATCATTATTGATAACATTATCACTATAGAAAAAAAACAGTGTTTATTACATGTGTCTCACTAACTCTCAGTTCGTGCATTAACCATAGAGATGTTATCCCAATAGTAAAACAATGTAATAACAAACTCATCTCTTCAATGCTTTTAATTTAAGAATGCATTTGATAGATGCATACTCGTTCAACCCTGGGGGTAAATGGGCAAGTGTTCTAATTTGCCAGAAGACCTCCTGTTCTTCAAGCCATAGTTGCCATGGGCCCCCCCGAGGTGTGTTTTACCCTGCTGTATAACTGAAAACAAAAAAGAATGCTCAGGATATTCACAGATATGCTTGGCAAGTGCATTGGTCATATCCCTTCTCCCTATAGCATATAAGTGTTCATAAACTCTTTTCTTTAATGACCTCTCCGTTTTACCAGTGTAAAATGAGGGACATCTCCTACACAAAGCAACATACACTACGCCTTTGGTTTCACAATTGTGCTTGTCATTGATGGAATAAATTTTACCATTAATGTTAACCTTATTACCAGGTAAAATATGTTTACACTGTGGGCACATCCCACATTTGGACATGCCCGTGCTAATCATTTTGGTTTTAACTGTAGCCTTTTCGACGAGGTTCTTTAAATTAAACAGGCAAAATACCATCTATTAATTTTCTCTTTACTTACTGCATAGATTTCAATCTAATTAGGGGCATTATTTCCAAAAATTGGAACATTCTTTCGGAGGATCAGTCTTTGGCCAAAGTGATAGGACTACATCCAACTTTCACATATAGGAGAGGGGTTAATTTTTAACTAACTCTTTTTAATCAGCTTCTTGTTTTGTATAAAAAGCTGTGCTGTGAGTTTGTTATTGTACAAGTCTGAAGAAGGCGGAGGAATATCCTTAGCCGAAAGTGCTTACTATTATCAATAAACAGTCCGTGCTGTAGCTGCTTTGTCCGATTCCACTTATTCAAGTCATTTCAGCTAATTAGTAAAGACATCTCTCCTAGGCCAAAAGTCATCATCATTCCCTCTACTCATTTCTGATCGGGCCCATACTTGAATACAGTGTCTTCATTGTCAACTACTTGTCCAAATGCCTACCCCAACTTGAAAAACCCTAGTACATTTTTATTAAAATATTTCAGATATGAGTTCTCTAAGCTAGTCAGAACATCTCAACATCCTGTGTCGCCTGTCTGTCTCCATAGGCTCTGAAAGAGTGATCTATACCAGGCCTTCAGGGCTGTAAATGACCAAGTCCTGCTAGATCTACTACATAATATGTAAAACTAGTTGTAGCACAAATACAAGCTCCCAGATTCACCATCCTTCCATGCAGAACTAGCTTAGTCCTGCACGGAAGCAGCCATTTAGGAGCAGGACGGCAGCACGCCATGCATATTAATGAAGGCGTGCTGACTGAGCTCCTAAATGGACACAGACTGTGTATGAGTTTAGGGGGCGTGTCTGAGAGCAGAGCTCTCAGAATATACATGCCCCTGCAATCAAGAGCAGCAGTTTAGGAGTAAGAATAAGCAAGACCACTCATAGGTGTTCGCATAACCCCAGCAACATCCCCCCAAGTGTACAAGAGCAATAGTCAAAACATTTAAATATAAAGAAATTTGTTTATGAAACAGATCAGATTTAACCATAGGTACTTGGGTTTGCCCATCGCTTAGCTACAGTTAATGCAGCTTAAATAGCACAAGAGGATAAAAAGCAAGATATATGCAAATGAAGCAGTACAGCAATACTGTAGTTGGCAGAGCATTCGCCTTATGAGCAGTTATTCCCGGTTCGAGTCCCACTCCAGTACAATCCATTTTCCATGTCAAATCACATTATAATCAGTTTATTTTGTTGCATAACCTACAACATAACATATATTTGTGAACTGGAGTAACTATATTAAATGCAGATGTGAGGTGTCATTGTCATAATGTTGCAAAGTCCACAAATAATCACAAGTGCCACATACAGTATATGTACACAGGAATCAGGGATACAAATGGAAGGTAAAATGTGTAATGAATGATAAATCCATAGTTGCCAAATCCACCACCTGCCCAAGAACCATTCGACATCACTGTCTAAATTAGTGCAGTGGTAAGCAGGTGTAAGCATTAGTAAGCAAGAGTAAGCATAGTTATGCAGTAGTAAGTGGGAGTAAGCATATTTAAGCAGTAGTAAGTGGGTTTAAGCCTGTTTGTGTGGGGGTAAGCAATGCATAAACAGGTTAAGCAATACTGAAGCTAACTCACTGTAAGCATGCTTAAACGGAGGTTAGCACTGCTTACCTTCACGCAAACCTGCTTACAATTGCTTAAAAGTGCCTTAATCACTCTGTATGCATCAGCTGCTGTTCTGCCCAGAAACAAGATAAACAGCCTTTGCAGGTCTTGAACCTTTGACCCTGTACACTATAGTTACAGTAGTTAACCAGTAAGCCATCACAGCAATACCTAAGACTGAGGTATCACCAAACAGATCATCACCATAGGAAATACAAACTGAACATGTGAAAAGACTCTGTATACAGTTTTATATTGTATAACCTACTACAGGACATAAATATGTGAAATAGAGTACTGCATTAAGCCCAGATATGAGGTATCATTGTAATAAAGTGTTGAAATCCCCTAATAAACACAAGGACCCCATACAGTGTAGTACACATGAATCATGGATACTAAACACATATATAAAATGTAATGAATAATAAATCAATGCCACAATGGAAATATAATGCAACTTAAATATTAAGCAACACTAAGCATTGCACAGCCCAGGTCAGTAGGTGTAAGCAATGTGTAGGCCAGCTAACTCAGCCTGCCCATTGGTATACCCCTTTAAGCAATGCCAACCTTAGCTAAGTAGGTTTGCCCATAGTGTAGCCTTTTCAAAACCATCTAATCACGGCAAAGTGTGGGAAACCGGCCCTATTTAAACCCAACAAGTAGGAATACATCTCAATAATTGGTTGTAGCTTCCCCTTGTAGGCACTATGTCTGGAATGGGACAGGGTGTGCACTTTTAGGCACAGCGTTGGGGCATCCAGAAGTCCAGAGTCATGGCAGGACTCCTTGTGAAAGACCATGACATGAGACTGCTGTAGAGCCACTATCAGGGTTCCCAATACAAAGCAGAAGCCTGGAACCATCTCGCCCGTGACCTCACCAGTGCCACTGGCATACCCCAAGCTGATGAGCAGGTCAGGCATCACTATGCCGACCTGAAGCTGAGAAAGGGGGATCTCTTGGATCAGTGGATCCAAGAGGCTAGGAGGACAGGGGAAGTCCCAGCCGTGTGTAAGTATCAGTCCACTACCTGTTTTCGTAATCACCAGCTCATGTATATTATGGATAGGTATGAATAAATATTCTTATTATGTCTTTTACAGTGGCAGGTGAGCCGGCTATGAACCAGGAGGCCTATGGCTGTAGATTGGAGTGGTTGTGACGCGAGGCAGGTTAGTAATACTCTTGCATGTACTGTCATAGGAAATAAATTTAAAAGTAGTAGTAAGTTAATTGCCTGTATAAAACCTGTATTATTTAAGGCATGTACTGCATACACCAGAAAATAGGGCAGGAAGAGTCTCATATAGGTTCTATGCAAATTAAAGCATAATAGCCTGACAATTAAGGTCTAACTGCTGGACTGCATATGTTCACCCTGGTATCATATGGTAATGTAGAGTTGCAATCACTTAATAGCACTGTTGTAGTAAGCACAGTTACCCACACTGTACTACATAAATAAATTGTGTTGGAATGTCTGTATATGACTATTTTAATCCCAAGAGGTCAAATAGTACAACTGAGAGAGGCTTAAACAGAAAGCACTAAAAAGAAAGACAACAGAATCCAAATAGCACACTAGTCTGCAACGTGAACTGTTGTATTTTTTACACACACAGCCATGGTTTGAATCCTGGGAGTGGTAGTAGGCTGTATGGAGAATCATACCCCACAAGTGTACAGAAATGTCCAGAATGTCCAGTAAATTGGCCCATAGCTGCTGCCTGTCACCCTGTCCCCCTGGCAAACCAGTGGGATGATCCCAGATGTTTAGGCAGCAAACAAGACATACAACTGATTGTCAGACATCTATAACAACAAACCTGTCACTCTAGAAACCCCCCAAAATGTTATCAGAGTAAGTAGCCAAGTATGTCCCATCTCCTCCCCATGTTGTCAAGCTGCGACCAGAGTGTGTACAGTAACAGAGTGAGATGTATGTGCATAATACCATGTGGAAACTGGTAATTTGTGTGGCAACATGCAGGTAGTGCTAACAAACATTGCTCCCACAGGTCTGTCAGATATGAACACTGTGCCTATAAATAAAAGATTGTTATCCTGTACTGGTACTGTTTACTCTGGTATCGTATGGCATTGTTAGTGTTGCAGTTGCTCAGAATAATAAGGTATTACTCATCACTGTCTCACCCACACTGTACTACATAATACAACTGTCTAGAAAATCCTGTCTAAGAGTGTTGTAATTACAAGGTCAGTATGTAAAACCACAGGAGAATTATAGACAGAAATCAGACAAGAGATACACAGCAATACCTATATAGCACAATCAGCTGTGATGGACAGTGTCTTATTTTTAGCAGACACAGCCATGGTTCGAATCCTGGGAGTAGTAGTAAGCTGTATGCAGACTCATACCCCACAAGTGTACAGAAATGTCCAGAATGTCCAGTTATTTGGCCCATATCTGCTGGCTGTTACCTTGTCCCCTGCCATATCAGTGTGCCAATTTCTGACATGTAGGCAGCATGTGATGTCATATAACTAACTGTCAGACCTGTACATATTTGGAAAATGTCAAATAAAACAAACCTGTCATTGTCCAAGTCACTAAAGATTTAAGAGGACAATAGTGGAAATATGTCCCGGTTCACCTGCATGTGGTGAAGACATCCCCAGAGTTTGTGCAAAAAGAGATGGACAGGTATGTGCATAACATCAACCTGGAATCTGGGAGTATGTGTAGAAACAGTTAGGTAGTGTTTACAAACAATACCTCCACAGGTATACCAGGTAAGAGGTGTATACTGCAGGTAAACCAGTTCATGTACATAGTTGTCGAGAGCCATACAACTGTCCAAAGTAAGACAATAGGGTAGTGTACTAATACTTGTAAGGTACAGATCACAGCACTGACTAGGAAAGTAATGCAAACTACAGGAATATACTAGTTGTTAATTGACATCTTTCTCTCCACCCCAACATATCTGCAACAATAAACTAAATACACAACTCAATTGGTATGTGCTGACTTAACGCTACTGTTGGTACATATGTCCTATTATTTGATAATTATTTAAATCTGTTTCTATGCATGTGCTATGTTGAAATACTCCCACATTGGTGGCATGCTGTCATCAATGTACCTGCATGCTGTTGTAATGACCACTGTGGTTCCATATGCG
>NC_056737.1:151528210-151573210 GCF_019279795.1 Protopterus annectens | reverse complement strand
GATCATTATCCAGTAGGGGATATATATACTGTGACACAGCTCACACACCAGGAACATGACAGTGAGGCCTCAGAGTCCAGCTATGCCTGCAGGTGTGCTTGTTGTCAGTACTACATTTAGCACTCTACTCTTGCCTGGGAAAGCACTGTCAACAGTTGTACCGCCATGATACACTACATGCCAGTGTGACAGCACATAACCTGGGTTACTACCCTTGTATGTAAAACATTCACATGGATAACAGTGCTGAACAGGTCTTATTTACTTGTGTGTCCCTAACATGACAATCACACCCCTTGCTACTGTGATGACAGCACATAGATGCATGTATTGTACATAGCATTACATACACTTATTACAGATGTCATTACCCTGCTGTTATCAGACTGGGATGTGAGCGCTGGTAACCAGGGGTGAAGCATGCTTAGTAGGTGTCAGCATTGCTGCAATATAACACCTAAGCACATTTGTGCACTGGTAAGCGAAGCCTACATGGCGAAACTGCATGTACGTTTAACAGTAGCTTAGCAGTGCTTAGCTTCGTGCAAACCCACATAAACACACTTAAAGCTGATCAAAACTGCCTTAACCACTCTGTGTCTGACAGCCTTTGGTCTGTCCAGCAACAAAATACACAGCACTTGCAGGTCTTGAAGCCAGCACCCTGTACACTATAGTCACAATAGTTAACCACTAAGCCATGACAGCTGTGAAGACAGTTGTACACATATTAAATAGTATTGAACAATTGCTTTGACTTCCACAATTGTGTAGTACTTGTTATTGATATTACTGTTGCATTACATATGTTGTTATATCTAAATATACACATATCAGATACATATGGTGAGATACATCTGGGAAGGTATACACAACCGTGATGTTTACACATGACAGGAATATGGATATATACATATGTAGATATATGTCTACATGTACATACACATATATATTCATACATATGTATGTCTACACATCTGTATAGTGCATCATATATATGGTCATTTGTAGATCTCTCTGTATATATATATATATATATATATATATATATCTGTATATGTGTAGATATATTTTGTTGTGTGTATGTATATATTTGAGTGTTTATATATATATATATATATATATATATATATATATATATGTGTGTGTGTGTGTGTGTGTCTGTGTGTGTGTGTGTATGTATGTATATATCTATATATATATATATATATATATATATGTATGTAGATATGTATATGTGTAGCTATAGATATATACATACATATATATATATATGTATATGTGTAGACATATTTTGCTGTGTATATGTATATATTTGAGTGTTTATATATATATGTATATATATATATATATATATATATATATATATATCTATATATATATGTGTGTGTGTGTGTGTGTGTGTGTATATATATATATATATATATATATATATATATATATATAGATATATATATAGATATAGATATATACATACATATATGTTTACCATATGTCCAGTACATGGAGTGGAGTCCTACCTCAGCAGCAATAGTCCCAACCTCTTAGTGCAAGGGGATGTCATGTATGCATTACAGGTATATATATAGACTGTTTCTACTGTAACAGTGATTGTCTTAACAGACATGTGTGTGGGAAGTCACATTTGCTTTTGAAATGTGCACCATTGGTACTGACAGACATCCTAAGGGCATCATAGTACAGTACCACTGCTAGCACAGTAATGATCCTGTGAACTATAGCAGAGATATGACCAATATATGTGGACTGTCTGGCACTCTGTGGTCAGTGCAGAGGTATACACGAATCCCCTTCATGCGAGACATGTGGACCACACCTCACAATATGGATGTTAATAGCCATGGGTATATCACATAAATACTAGTTTATGCATTCACACATGCCAGTCTGTCCTGACACATAATACTTGATGGTGCAGAGGTCACATGGCCACATACTACCCAGTAGTTAGTGACATATATCTGTACATAATCCTACTGCTTTGTAAGAAATACACAACAGTTATGGTGGCCTGGCAGCAATATATCTTGCAAACAACTGGACATAGCGCACTGGGTAATTACACTAGGCTGCTAGGCATGTCACAAAGCACTGTGCAAACTACAGGCAGACTGCCACAACACTGGACTACATTTTGTATCGGGGGATACACATGTACCTGCAAATATAGCAGGATCTACACGCATGTCACAGCACACAGTAACAGATATCTGTAAGAAAGTGCATACCCACAACCAGTGAGAACACAGTCACAGCCACATATGGTACGCAAGCTTAATATGACACTATATGGACTGTATGATAAACACCATCCTCATATGTGCCACTCACACACTAACCCTACATACACTGGGTCATGACACAGTGTGGTCCAGTGCCTGTCTGTGGTATGGGACGCATGTGTGTCTGGGCCTACAGACATGTAAACCAATAGGGTACCCATACACTGGAGCAGCATGTAACATCAGATAGAACAGGATCAAGAACAATGGCATCTACCACAGTCTGTGTACAGCCCAAGGTACGTATGCGCAGTACACATACTGTTGACAATCACCAGAAGTACACAGACCCCAGTACTGTACACACACCCACAGAATGCCCAGGTTATGTCCTCATAAATAACCCCTATTATACATAACATGTCTAGCAGTCTGATATCTGACTGGCTTGTTATCAGGTATGATGTCAATAAATAATGGTGTACAGAACATATGCACCTCTTACTGTATGACATATGTACACAGGTTGACAGACACATGGCTGGAGCTACAAACACTAGGCCAATATTGGCATGTTGCTTTGATAACCTCATACATTTACTGTCATACCAGGGTTTGTTGTGACATATGTCCTATGAGGGATATGAAGTCAGTAACTCACATGGCTGTCACCAAGTGCTGACTGCAATCTTCACACTATGCTTCTGCAGTTCTCAGATAGGTGTTCTGTGAGTAACACAAGAAACAAAAGGCTCCACACACTGACCAGTCTGCAGATAACCCTACAGATGGGAGTTTCCTCAAACACATAACACTGTTATGGCAGGTATTAAATCATGTAGACCAGCCATATCCACATACACCCTGTTAAACCGACATTACTCCAAATGCAGAAGAGCAACACTTACATTCTGTAGTCATGTCTGGCAAATCCCCCTCCTGTCTGTTGGCCTGTTTCCACAGTGTATGTTGTTAGAGGTAAATCCCAATACCATCTGTGATGCTGTTTGCCAAACACCAAATTGAGGTCCTGCTCACAGTGAATGAAAAGGCCCAACATCAACATGATGTTCCTAGATATTGGAGTGTGTTTCCATGCAACTGGCTTTGGGAATGTTACCACAGCTGTTCCACATGCAATCAGCTAGAGTGGGACTGCAATTCATGCAGAGGCCATCAGCTGATCATGAGTATTACTTACAAAACACAAGCTGCTACCTAAGCAAAGCAGGTGTACATTTCCACATCCACCAGAGAGGGAGTGAGAGAGTCAGACAGAGACAAAGTAAGTCAGGGAGGGAGTTGAAGAGTAAAACTTAAGCATGTTTGTGTCACACACCTACCAGTACAAGGTTTCAAACCCCTAACTGATTATGTACTGTTATTATATGTCTATGCAGTTATTGCATGCGCCACATAGCTTACTTATCAAGAAGCTGTCCAAAGGTATATCTGATGGTGAGTGACATCTGCAACAGTGATATAGTAGCGATAAGGTAGGTGTAGTACACATGCATGGCACATGAACAGGTGTCAATGTCAGCACAGCCACACTCTCTCAGGGACTCACAGACATTGACACAGTTGGCAGGGTCAGGAATAGACTTCCTAGTTTGCCACAATATAGTAATGTGCAGGTATCACATGCACCACAGGGGTTATCCGGATGATATATGGGCAAAGGGTATGTGAAGGTGTCTGACATCAGACAGCATGCTTCAGTAGGCCAATGGGAGTTGTAGTGAGTGTGAATGTGGTCGAAAGCATCATACTCCACACACAGAGTCACAGGGTGCCAATACTGATATGCATGGGTGCATTGCTTCACAGATGTGTAGTGGTTGTGCCAGAAGGCTGTACAAGGCTAGGTGAAGTGTATACCTTGGCATCAGACCACATGACAATGATCTGCAGTGTGGCTCAGGGGTGTAGTGTCTGGATTGGCCCACAAAGGTGAGTATTGTGTTCAACATCCAGTCACCTGGGTTACTATTGTGTGTGGCCATTGCTGTGCAATGCTTGCCATGTATGTGTTCTATAGTCCATGACATGAATGGTGTCTGGAAAATGCACATGTCCCACATGCATGCTCAATGACATTGGAACTGTACCTGGGGTGTCTGGCCCATGTTGTGTACACAGATTGTTATCATCAGATGTACCAGTCCTGGCCTCATGTGGCGGGAACTGGTAATGGACACCAGGTTGACCCTGCACCTACATTGATAGCATGATACAGGTATTTCCTGATGTCAGTGGCATCTGTCCATAAAGGGCATGTGTTTTAGGCATGGTATGTCCTTTTTGGGTCACATTTGATGGCACCGCAGTTGTTGCAGACGTCCAGTGGGAAACATAGTGTAGGCACACTGTCTGCAATTGTGTGCCTATTGTAGTGATTGGGACAGGGTGCCATTCCCTCTGTAGTCCACTGCAATCACACCATGTTTACTATCTGTGGGCAATATGCAGGGTACTACCAACAAAGCGGTTGCTGCCTAGGCAAGTGTGTTTGTGTATAAGACATAGGTTGAGAGTGTTCTCTGGGTAATACAAGGGTTGCTTACTTTGTTCACCAGGCCATGATGTCACGTGTAGGGGTGTAGATTGGCACCCCAGCCTCTTGGCTATTCGACATCTGTTATCCTTGTAAGGTGGACAATGTGACATATAATAGGCCCACCCTATAAGAAATTTGCGCAAAACTCACTCCACAATGACTCCAGTTGTTACACACTCACAGCCACCTCCACACAGGATACGAATGATACACACACACACACACACACACACACACACACACACACACACACACACACACACACACACACACACACACACACACACACACACACACACACACACACACACAATCACACACACACACACACACACACACACACACACACAAACACACACACAGTTGCTATGTCAGGGATTAGAACTCCTACCTAATTAGTTTATCAAACTACAGCATTGTGCAGTTATAGGATGCACCATGGAGATTACTGGACTACTTCTTTCCCAAAGGTGTATTTCACTGGGAATGACATCAGCAGGCTTGTCAAAGAAGGGCAGTGGAGATTGTATTGACTGTGAATGGCCTCAAAAGCATTGCTCCCTACACAGACAAATGCACACACTTGCCATGTCTGGGAATAGGACCCCATACCGAACTATTATGTCACCCTACAGCTTCTTCTTTTGTTTTTTTTTCCTGGTTAGGGGTCACCATAGCAGATCACCTGCCCACTCATGATTGGCAGTAGAGTTTTACGGTGCCAAGTTGCCAACCCAGCGCCCACCCTTCCACAGAAGGCACACACATGCATGACCTCATACCTAGGGCCAATTTAGAGTGTCTAATCCACCTACAGCATGTCTTTGGGATGTGGGAGGAAACCGGAGCACCTGGAGAAAACCCATGTGACCACAGGGAGGACATGCCGACTCTGCACAGAAGGCACCCCAGCCGAGGATCGAACTGGAGAACTTCTTGCTGTGAGGCAGCAATGCTAACCGCTGCACCACCACTATATCACCCTACAGCATTACACTGTTATAGGACACACCAAGGAGATTACTAGACTACTTCTTCCTCAAAGGTGCATTTCACAGGGAATGACTTCAGCAGGCTTGCTAAAGAAGGGAAATGGAGGTTGTATTGACTGTGAATGGCCTCAAACGCATTGCTCCCTACACAGACAAACAAACACACAAGCATCCACACTTCCCATGTCTGGGAATAGAACCCTTACCAAACTACTGTATTACACTACAGCATTAGGCTGATATAGGACACACCATGGAGAGTACTAGACTACTCCTTCCCCAAAGGTGTATTTCACTGGGAATGACATTAGCAGGCTTGCCAAATAAGGGCAATGGATGTTGTAATGACTGTAAATGGCCTCAAAAGCATTGCTCCCTACACAGACAAACAAGCAAACACACACACACACACACATACACACACACACACACACACACACACACAAACATCCACACTTGCCATGTCTGGGAATAGAACCCCTACTGAACTAGTATATCACACTACAGCATTACACTGTCATGCCAAAAAAGGGCAATGGAGGTTGTATTGACTGTGAATGGCCTCAAAAGCATAGCTCCCTACACAGACAAACAAACACACATCCACACTTGCCATGTCAGGGAATAGAACCCCTCCCTAACTAGTTTATCACACTACAGCATTACACAGCTATAGAATGTGCCACAGAGATTACTGGTTTATTCCTTTCTCAAAGGTGTATTTCAAAATGAATGACATCAGTGGGCTTGGCAAAGTATTGATCCCTTCACAGACAAACTCACACACCCACACGCACAAACACAGTTCCTATGTTTGGGATTAGAACTCCTACTTAACTAGTTTATTACAGTACAGCATCATGCAGTTATAGGATGTGCCACAGAGATTAGTGGGCTATTCTTTCCCCAAAAGTTGTATTTCAAAGTTAATGACATCAGCAGGCTTGCCAAAGTAGGGCATTTGAATTGTAGTGAGTGTGACTAGCCTAAATATCATTGACCCCTTCACAGACAAATAGTTGTCACACTGGGATTAAAACTGCTACCTAACTAGTTTATCACACTACAACATTACACAATTACAGGAAGCGCCACATAGATTACTGGATTACTTTTTCCCCAAAGGTGTATTTCAAAGTGAATGACATCAGCAGGCTTGCCAAAGTAGGGCATTTGAATTGTAGTGAGTGTGACTAGCCTAAAAAGCATTAATCCCTACACAGACACACACAGTTGCCACATCTATGATTAGAACTCCTACCTAACTAGGTAATCACACTAAAGCATTACACAGTTATAGGACATACCACAGAGATTACGGGGCTATCCTTTCCCCAAAGGTGTATTTTACAGTGACTGACATCAGCAGGCTTGCCATAGTAGGGCTATGGGGAGGGCAGTGTTTTTGCATGGGCCATAACCAATACATCTAGAGGTAGACACACCACACCCAGGCACACATAGGTTTATATTCCACAGGTACGTGTATACAACTGCTAGATGACTACTGCCTTGTACAGTCATGTTGCACAGTTAGCACTAGCACCACATAGTCTATAATGCTGAGGGATTCCAGAGGCTAATTTCTACAGTGAGTGACATTTACACATCATGTAGTTGTAGCCATTTTCTGTGTGCTGGGTGGGACAGGCCTCATGATGAAAGGCTCTTTGTCACTGTCACTCTCTTCCACACATCTATGTATGTGTACATTTGGCATATTATAGTGTGTTGTCCTTGGATATGTGTGTGTATTCCTATCCAATGTATGTACTTTTGGCATTTCCAGGCTATAATTCATACCATACCTTTCGGCCACCTAACCTGGACCAAAACACTAAAGGCAGAGACATGTCCATATTCATTCAGGATATCCACACCTCCAGGCTAGTTGCTCAGCATAATGCATCTGAGATTATCCAAGTGTAACTAACTCTGGGCAAGACCGCAATCCAAATTGTAACTTGCTACAGATCCCCCACCAAGCCCCAGGATTCCCACTCTTCATTTCTTGATACACTGGCAAATATTAGAGTACAATCCAACACCCTCATAATGGGTGATTTGAACTACCCCACCATTAACTGGGAAAACTACTCATGTACCAACTCTTTTGTTCAAGGTTTTCTGGAATTCATAAATTCCAATGCCTTGGATCAACTTATCCACACCCCCACCAGGGGCAGCAATATCCTACACCCAGTCATTACCAACATGGGTGACTGGTGTTCCACACCAGAGGTCAATTCCTAGTTGGTCAGATCCGACCACAAGCTAATCACCCTAGATATCCACATCCCGCCTCCACCCCCATTAGGAAAACCAGCGTAAACATTTTCTCCAAAGCCAACTTCATGCTTCTTAAGACAGAAGTGGCAAACTTCATGACACCCATACAGAAAGACAATAGAGGTACAACTGCTGAATCCTACACAAATGCACTTTATAAGCACTTACACGAGTGCATGGATCACGCTATCCCTAACAGAACCAAGATGCTATCCTCCAAAAAAATGAAGCCAATCTGGTGGTCCCCTGCCATAAACAAACTCTACAACAGAAGAAAGAAACTGTTGCAAAAAAGAGTAAAATCCCATGATTGGAGGAACTCCCTGGTCAGCCTCAGTAAGAAGCTGAGATCCCTCATAAAATCCTCCAAAGCTTTTTACGAAAACAGAATTGCCACTGATTCTAAAGACAACCACAAAGCATTCTATAGCTATGTCAAGAATCTCAATGGCAACACTCAGATCTGCTCTGAGTTACAGCACAATGGCACTAAATATACAGAACCAAGTGATATTGCCAACATCCTGGAAGATAGGTTCAGTGCTAACTTTACCCCTCTCTCACCCCCTGTAGGGCCCATCTCTATACTGAAAGAATGCAAAGTTCCTGTAATCACGGCTGCACAGGTAAAAAACACACTCTCCAAAGCCAAGAACACAGCATCCATGGGACCTGACAAGGCTGCGTTCTACATAAACTACAGAATGAACTGGCACCCCACCTAAGCAACATGTTCAATCATAGCCTCACCTCAGGCTTTGTGCCCACTGAATGGCACACAGTGACAGTTATTCCACTCCACAAAGGGGGAGCCACCATGGACCCCGTAACTACCGCCCCATTACCCTAATGAGCTTGGTCTGCAAGGCCATGGAACGTATCATCATGGAACATATAAACAGACATTGGTAATCTCCAGACTCTGAACCCCACCCAGTTCGGGTTTGTAAAAGGCAGATCATGTCTCCTAAACCTGATAGACCTCTTTGAAGCAGTCACCAAGGCTGTAGATGAGGGTAAGGTGGTTCACACAGCCTATCTAGATTGCACCAAGGCTTTTGACACCATCCCCCACTCTGGAATTATAGATAAACTCAATAAACTAGGTATAAATCCCTATGTCACAAGATGGGCTGCCAACTGGCTCACTGACAGAACCCACACTGTGAAAGTAGCAGATTCTAAAATTGACTTCAGACCAGTGACAAGTGGAGTACCACAGGGTTCAGTCCTGGGTCCTCTCCTGTTTGCTATCTACTATCCTCAAGTACAAGCTAAAACAGAAGGTCTTTGTCTAACAAAGTTCGCTGATGACTGCAAACTAGGAGCCATAATCGAAACTCCTAACGATGTGGGCATCCTGCAAAAGGGCCACACTGAGACAGATGCCTGGTATCAAAGCCATGGCCTCAAGCTCAATGCCTAAAAGTGCATTGTCATCCCCTTTGGTAAAAACTCTGTACCCATGAGCTACCACATAGGTGGTAGTCTACTTAACACCAAAAGTGTGATAAGAGACCTTGGGACACAGGTGGACAGTAGACTCTCCTTTGATAATCACATCGCCAACAGTAGTCAAGGAATCCTTTTACATGGCACACCTCATCACAAAATGTTTCTCATCTAGGAAAAAAGAGGTCATTGTTCCCCTCTACTCGTCACTCATTAGACCCATTATAGAGTACAACGCCCCTTTTGGTATTTATCCCACAAGACATCTACAACAAGTGGAAAAGCCACAGAAATACCTCACAAAGAGGATTACCAGCCTCAAACAGATGCCCTATGCAGACCGTCTCAAAAAACTCCAGCTTTACTCCGTTGCATATCTCTGCATAACATACAAAGCTATGTCAAACCCATAGCTGTTGGACATGCTCCACTTAAAGAAATCCCAATCCCAATCCCTCCGAGCTACATGCTTTATGGACCTAAACATTGTCACCACAATAAACAGAACATGCTGGAGGGATAGATTCCTGTCACAGAGACTTCCCATACTCTGGAACAAACTACCTATCTACATCAAGTGAAGCTTCTCATTAGCACTCTTCAAGAAAAATCTTAATGATTAGATGGGAAATAGGAAATTCACCCTGGGTATCACCTCTGGGGCTCTGCTCAACAGGGGCACAGGAAAAAAAATTCTTGGGTGGTGAAAGCCAGGGTACCTTTTTGGCTAGGTTAATATAGGCCCTAGGGCCAATAGCCTAGCACCTACCTATGAACCTATGAACCTATACACTGTGATGTTTTATGTCCTCAAGTACTGTCAGGTAGACATTTTTGCTCACAGTGATGTCCTGGGGAACACAGGGTGAATGCAGCTGTGTCCAGTATTGTGGTCAAATGCCTCCATATTCCTGCAACCTAATGCCATTCTGGAGGGGGAGCTGCAGACACTTGTTGCTGGGTCTTTGTAACTGGTTCAGCACCTTGGTACAGTGGTGGCAGAGGAACCCATAGGTGTACATCCATTGAAGTGACAATATGGCCTTATCCTGCTGTGGCTATACCTCACAGCTGTACAGATTCACACAGGTTACCCAGAAGCAGGGGTCACAAATCAGGACATTACTATTATTGTGGTTTATGGGCAGGTTTGTAGCCACCCATTTTTGTATTTGCAGCTGAGGATAGTATGTGCACATGGCTGTGTTTTGGACTTTGCACATTCCATGCTGCCCATGCTCCCACCCCCCCTCTATTATTCTATCCTCTTCCATACATTATGCAAACATTATCTGATACTTTCCCTATAGTTATCACCTCATTACAGCAGTGTATTGGTGTTGATCCACAGTTCATGCAGTGGGACATGGTGGACATGTTACTGTGGTTTGTCCACATGGACTTGCATATGGGTTTTGTGGACTGTGTTATGTTGTTATTTGGGAGTCCATGACATAACATACATTGGCAGTATGGATGAGACACAGGCCTTTGGCAGAGGATTGTAGGCCATTTCATAGTGACGAAGGCCAGCTGTAGTAGGCCGTTGCATTCTGTCAGTCCTACAGTACCAGACTGCCATACATTATATTCCCCTGGGGTGACATAATAGGTGTGTTAGGTGTTCATGCCAATACTTTCTGTCAGTATTGATCAGGTGTTGTGGATGCTGGCAGGGTGTGGCTTACAGCTAGGGACACATCTGCATGGGACACCTGCACTGCATGCTGAATTCTTTCGCTATTGCCATACAAAGGTGGGGGGGGGGTCATATTGTACCCATTCCGAACAGCAGGGATAAGATCAGAGAGGTACCTGTGGGTGGTGGTTGGGTGAGCTGGGTGCATGTGTGCTATGGACAGTACTTGCATCTGACTCACAGATATGCATGGTGCATTCCACTTATGCTGGCTTGTGCAGGGCCATCAGCTGTTTCTCAATGCATTATTTCTATGACCTTTGTGATTTGCTAGTGTTTGGCCAGACAGTATTGTTATTCCCTACTATAGGCTCAGATAACGTGCTGCAAACCTGTATGTACAATTCCAAGAGAGTGTCCATTTCGCGGTTACACGTTATATACACTAACTGTCTGGGGTACTTTCCTCTGTGTACTGTTGTATATCTGGCATAGCAGTCATGCCATGTCCATCTTTCAGATGGTGACGTACTACAATCCCTACATTTACAATGGCTTACCGGTAGAATGTGTTACACTGGGGAGCATTGTGTTTGTCACTGCAGTTGTGAGTACTTGGCCCTGTCATCGGCAGTACTGGGCAATGGCCACCAGGTCAAACCACTCCATGCATACATACTGACCACTCTCACACAATATGAAACACACACCACCCTAACACATGCATACCTGCATACTGTACAAATGTTACAATCTATCCTGCTACCTTGGCCACCTCAGGTAATCTATATTCCACTGGTAGTATACCTATACATACATGTTACTACATTTCTACATCAGATTGGGGGATGGGCACACCAGACTGTTACTACATTTCTACATAGGATGGGGGGACATCTGACTGTTACTAAGTGTCTACATCGGATTAGTGGGGGGTACACCAGACTGTTACTACATTTCTACATAGGATTAGGGTGACTGTTTCTACATTTCTACATGGGATTAGGGGGCACACCTGACTGTTTCTACATTTCTACATAGGATTGGGGTGACTGTTTCTACATAGGATTGGGGGGGGGCACACCTGACTGTTTCTACATTTCTACATAGAATTGGGAGGCACACCTGAATGTTTCTACATTTCTACATAGGATTGTGGGGGGCACACCTGACTGTGTCTACATTTCTACATAGGATTGGGGGGCACACCTGACACTTGTACACATTTGCTATGACTGTACTGGTATGTCAGGTACTCCATTTCATTCTGTATTCTAACCTATCATGCTGACTAGAGGCATATCAGTGTACTACAGGTCTTAGGTTTGATTGCCCTACATATCAGTGTCTGACTTTTTACCCTTCAGAACTAACATCCCACTGCCTGACCTGATGTAGTCTGTCTGTGTAGGCCTGGGGGGAGGTTACCCATAGCCATCATTTAGAGGTCTTAGCACAGCCTTTGTTTGTGTTTGTCTACACCAGTCCTGCTGGCTGAGACTGTTGTTGGGTATGTGAGCCTCCCTGACTGGCATGTGTGTGTCATATGGAGACACATTTGGCCCACACATTTCCTGCAATGGGTTTTGTCACCATGTGTAGTACTGGCTACTATGGTGACACCAGTATTTGTTACAGATCTCATGCTGCCATTATAGGTGTCTATAGTCTGCTGAGATCCCATTTAGCCACCCGATTCCCTTGCATGCTCATATCCATACCATAGATACTAGTAACAACACATACTACTCCATTTGGCAATTGGTACAAAGACTGGCTTACCTTGTGGCTGTGCCAGTATTGAGGATGGTGCTGGAGGGCTGCCTATGTTGGATGCACATAGTACACTCCCTGGGTCCCTACTGTGTCAGTGTATGTGCTACGCGATGTTTCTTTGCCAAGGCCAGGGTATACTGGGCACACCTCCTTCTGCCTACTGGGGCAGGCTCAGGTTGTTCCTCCTCTGAGTCACTTTATGCCTTTGCAGGCCTTGGCAATGGTGGAGGGCTGTGTGGCCCTTCCCCATGCTGTTCCTGCTGCAGCTGTTTCCACAGGATCATATTGTGTAGGATGGCACATACAATGATAATTTGAGTACATGTAGCTGGTGAGTACTGAAAGGCTTCACCGGATGTGTCCAGGCACCTGAACCATGAGTTGAGCATCCCAAACACACGCTCTAGTATAATTCTGGTCTGTGCCTGTGCCTCATTATGGAGTTCTTGTTCAGGTGTGTGTGCATTTCTGATGGGTGTCATCAGCCACTGCTCCAGTATGTAACCAACATCCCCCACTAGGTGACCATAAGGGATGTCCCCATTGGCAAAACTCTGGTACAGTTGTGTCACATGCCAGATGTGGGAATTGTGATAGCTTCCAGGGCAGCCAGCACACACATTCATTATAATGCTCTGGGCACCGCACACAACCTGGCAGTTGATGGAGGGGAAGCCCTGATGGAGGGGAAGCCCTTGCGGTTGATATAGACCCTACCCACACTCACCAAGTGGTGCTTTGATGCATATCTGTGTGCAGTCTATAGCACCCACTACCTCAGGGTATTCTGCTATTTGGTGGAAGAGATGCATATTGCTGGCCAATGCCTCACGGGTGTTGGGGAAATATACGTGCTCACTGGCATGTGCTGACATGGCATCCAGGAACTGGTTGAGTACCCTGGGTGCTGATGCTTGTGAAATCCCCGTGATATCCCCAGTTGGCTTTTGGAAGGTACCTGTGGCTAGTATTCTTAGGCCTACACATACCTTAGTATCCACTGGGATGGGTTCCCCTCTGTTAGTTCTGTGTGTCAGATGTGGCCGGCACAGCTCAACAGGAGGTCTCTGTCCACCCTATAGTACTCCACTATCTCCAGCTCATGTAGCCCCTGGTAGGTTACCCTGGGTCTGTATAGACTTCTTTGTCTCCTCACTGTGGGTTGGTCAACAGCATTCTCACCCTCACCACCCTCAGCCTCTTCCACATGTTGATCTATGATAGCTACTGCAGCCCCCTATAATTTTGTTGTTTTTGTTTGTTAAAATTTCCCTGCTTCTATACACCGGTAGTGTAGAGTATGTGGGAAAAAACAGAGGTCAAGGTGTTTGCATAGTTTATAGTAGTGTTCTGGGCTGGGATGGGCTGCTGCCTGTGTAATTGGCTGATTCTGATACATTTCACCTGCCAGCTATGCTAGTTCTCCTTGATTATCTTCCTGCTACTGTTTTCTCTTCCCATCACCTTCCTGTTTAAGCCCGGGGGCATGCCGCACAAATACAGTGCTCAAATGTGCACAGAACTGCTATTTCCTGGTTTACTTTTTTTTTTCTTTTAAAACCCGGTGTGTGGCATGCACACCCACTTAGGCAATGTAAAGAGTGCTAGGTAGCCTCAAACATGCCCCCTTGTTTAGCTCTGCTAAGCTAAGGGCACACCCGAGCCACAGGGCTCCAATCCACTTACAGTATGCCTGACACACCCTCTATGATGTCAGTTAACTCCTAGGCTTGCACCAAGCTACTCCTGCACTTACACTATTGGGTGCTTACTAGCATTGAGGGGAAATCTGGGATTCAGTATCATTCCCCTCATTTGCATAGAGTTGCCTGGTAATGCATAGTTACAGGTCCCACACCGAGCCTCCCCCCTTAGCAACCACTATTCACTGGCCATGTTGCCTTCTGCCTGCCATTGAGTATAATGGCAAAATAGTGATTTTGGTTAGAATGCTTATTACAGGTTATTTTTTTATTTTTGGCCCGATCCCGTTTGCGTGCCGCTGCCCTATGCTTAAACAGCCAAAATCGGCTAAAAAAATAAAAGTTATTTATTTTTTTAACTGTTTTCCATGCCAATGGCCATATATTTGGCCATTGGCATGCTTTACATGTTATATGCACCCCTTATTTGGAGCTGTCATGACTCCGTTTTGTAGTTTGCAGAAATGTACTTGGTTACAAACTGAGTACATTTCCACAGATTACTAGTCCTGCACGGCAGGCTGCCAGCTTCCTGGATCACAAATTCACCTCATTTGCATGGTTTTCACCTGCAAATGGGGTAATTTGCATACAGGAGCTGTGTCCATGCAGGATTAGTACAGGAGTGCTCGTGCACATCCCTGCAGCTTATTCCTTGATCACACGGTGGACATATTGCCTCCTGGAGCTCCTGCACTGCTCCTGCACATAGTGCAGGGCTTGCTGAATCTGGGGGAAGATCAATGTCCCTATACCTAATTACTTCAACATAAAGAAATGTTTTGGCTTGACAGATATCTCCCAAAGAATTCCCCACTTCTACAACAAAGTTACACTTTCTGTAAAATGGATCATGTCACTCACTATCTTCAAATTTTTTGGATAAATGGATGAGAAACTGAAACTGTATCTTTGACTTAGGTACCCCTGTTCCTTAAGGGTAGTGGAAGTAACTAATTGACAGTACCAGCAGGACTGCAATAGTTAGGCTTCAAAAGACATAAGATGTCTAGTGCCCATAATGCTTTGAATTTTTCTTGATGTCATCTTTGTTTTATAGCATTCTGAATAAATAAAATAATGAAATTCAGACTGAAGTACAAAGTGATGCAGATGCACGGCTTAGAAAATTAAGGAAGGTCCATGTGTTTGTGTGTGTGTGGAGGGGGGTTATTAATGCCTGACCCATTTATCAATTGTTTTCTCTACCACATATTTAAAGCAGCATTAAAATCATGTTGCAGATAAAAAGTGATTGATTTGCAAAGAATTCAATTTTGATTTTGGAAACATTAAAATAAAATACTGTTCTAGCCAAAATCATTCCTAGGATTAAATTACAGGAACTAAACTTTATATACTATGCTAAATTAAATATATGCTTTTTTATATAAAACAAAATGGAAAAAGGGGGTTGTGGATGGATGGAAAGATGGATGGATGGATGGATGGATGGATGGATGGATGGATGGATGGATGGATGGATGGATGGATTTTGGTAAAACACCATGAAATGAGATGGTGGAGGTGCCTATAAGACTAGTAGGAAACAGACTGAAACTATAGTTGTAACCTGCAAATTCTAGCTGCAATATTTCAATTAATAATATGAATATAAAGTATTTCTGTTTAATTTTCGGACTCATTTTATACTATATCTCACTACACACTTTGCTTCAGATGCTTACACTGTAATATATTTTATTAAGCAAAATAAATCTGTAGTGCATTCTCCATATTAAAATATTACTTGTTGCTAGACTTTTCTGTATTTCAAAGAAAAAAAGAAATGATTCTTTTAAATTTTTGATTCATAGTCATACAGCAAAGTTAATTCTTTAACACTGACAGTCAGAAATGGCCATTGTGTGGATTGTTACACACACATAATACATCTAATAGTCAATTTATTTGGGGTGTGGGAGTGCCCCCCCCCCCAAAAAGTAGACACAAATGAAATGTTGATGCTGCACAGAAAGCAACCCCACCCGAGAAGCAAAGTGGTGAACAAAGACCTGTAAAGCTGTAGTGCTAATCACTATGTGCTGCCAGACAGTGAGTCCACTCGCTTGTTTGGTCATTGTCTTATGAGTCACGTCCAAGTTGTAGAGTGAGGCAGTAATCAGCCATCACACCTCACAGAGTTTTCAAGTCAAACTGGGAAGTGGAAGTAGGCTGCCAAGCCTTCTATTACTAGTACCTCCCAACCCCTAGTCTAGCAGTCCATATAATACTGAAAATACTGTCCCACACTCATGCTGCAGTAAAAATACAGGCATACTCATACACATCGAACATGAAAACTAATCACATTATCAGGGCAAGTGGGGTAAATTGACCACAATCTTCCATGTGGGTAGTTTTGCCTATTATACCCTCCTATAACATTATTTGCCAACATTGAGGTTGTAAAAACCTGGGGTAGGCTATATTATGTCAAAAGGAATAGTAACGTACAAAAAATATTATCTCTTGCTTGATTATCAGAGACTACTAAAATTCCATAACCTGCAGTTTCATTCTGCCAAATACTGAATGTTGTGCTTAGCTCTTCAGTTTACTTGTTTACTTTAGTGCTTTCTCTACAGAGTCTGTGCATCGTCAATGTGTTTATGTGGAGTTTTGTTGTATACTCCATTTTCCTTCTATAGTCAATGCTGTAGATGAATTATTGATCCCCTAAATTGCCTATGGGTACTTGGTCTGTATGAATGTGTTTGCATATGTCAAGTGTGTATGCATTTGTCTGTGTGTGCAATTGTACATGCACTCACTCATGTGTACTGTGTGTGTGTGTGTGTGTATGTGTGTGCATGTTCGTGCATATATGTGTGTACGTGTGCACATACGCATGTGTGTATGTGTGTGTGTGTGTGTGTGTGTGTGTGTGTGTGTGTGTGTGTGTGTGTGTGTGTGTGTGTGTGCAAGCACATTCATTCACGCATGTGTTTATGTTTGTCTGTCTGTCTGTTTCTAAATGGATAGGTGTGTGTATCTCTTGTGATGGGATAACACCCCATTTAGGTTACATTTTATGCCTTGTGCCCTGTGAGTGCTGAGATAGGATCCAGTTCCCCAGTGATCCTGTCCTGAATTAATAGGATTACCACTGAATGAATGAATGAATGAATGAATGAATAAACATTTGACCAGTGGTGTTTCAGTGCAGCAAATTGTCCTGTAGTGATATCTATACCTTCTTATATTAGCAGAGAGTACATCAAACATTTTTCAGCCTGTGTTTCTGATGTATGTGAAATATCCACTTTCCAATAACAATTTCTACTGCTGCTTCAGTAATTGCCTCCTGGTCTTCTAGTTGCTATTGTTTTGCCCCTACCATCACATCAATGGTGCATCTCATTTATTCAATTTAAGCAGGCTGGAGAGTAGTGCATTTCTTTAAACCACCTTTAAAACTACCCTTCCCATAGAGACACAGTTGCTGGTGGTCACCTAATCTTCAGTGTATTTTCTTGGACATTTACTGCTTAGAATCTCTGCTTAGGGGCATCAGTTCCTTCTACATCAAATGTTCTGATACTCTTCCTGCTCACCTTACTTCTAGTTGTCAGTTGTGACACTTTAGATAAGTGTAGCATGCTGCAATCTCTGTGCAAAGCTCTCCTAAAGTTATTCCTGTCTACTACACCTCTTCAGTTTCATATGCCTATACATGTACTATCACATGTTGTGTAATCCATAATTTTGTGTCTTCAATGAGGCTTGGTTTATTCTGTCCATTGTAAGACACAGGAGACAGAGAGAGAGAGAGAGAGAGAGAGAGAGAGTCCATTTAGTCTAAACTCAACCCCCAAACCTTTTATATTCTCACTCTGAGGTACATCCCACTCAGAGAAGGAGGGATCATTAAGAAAGAAGGAAAAAATACTGCTGTGTGTCCTGGACCCTTCAACCCATTAATTTGTATAATTAACACATTTATGACCTTTAATACATCATGCCAACAGGTAGTGATCATTCAATGCAAAAAGTGAACCTTAAGCCATAATGCCTGCAAAAACAAACAAAAAAATTAGCAAATCAGTCCAGAAAATTCAGGGGAAACCCTACTGGATTCTCCCATTTTCTTTGTTGCTTTTAGTTTATTCCCTTCACAAATACTGCAGAATTTCCATTCTGTCACTTTTAGTCACTTTTGTCATAGGAAGCTCTCTAGTTACCCTGGTACACATAAGTTTGCAGGTGTGGGTGTGTTTCCACACATAGGGGATACAGGGGGCTTTCTGAAATTGGTTTGTATTGATTTAGTTTCATGGCATTGTCCCTAAATGAAATTCCCTTCAGCAGTTCAACTTAAATCCATGTAGCAGTGGACAAGTGACTATTTAAATTGTATACATTTGTTCTTCTCTTAAAAATACTAAAGCTTTAGCATTTAAACTTTTTATAAGCATTCTCATGTAAAATAATTCACTACAACCCCCCAAAAATCTAGACAAATTAATTTATGTTACTGTCAGTCTACCTCTCTCTCTCCCTTTCTGCCCCTCTCTGTCTATCTCATTGTCCATGCATCATGGCATTTGGTTAAGGGAAAAAACATACTACAAAACTCGAAAACAAGATTCTTCAGGTATGATAATAAAAGCATAGCAAATGATTAAAGTGTAAGAAATAGAAACCACTAATGATAAATGTGTCTTTCTCTGCGTGTGTATATATATATATATATATATATATATATATATATATATATATATATATATATATATATATATATATATATGTCTACTTCAAATGATTGAAGTTTCAGAACATCGATCATCACATTGTTGAAGACCAGATGATCAAAGTTCTGAAACATTGAACATGCGGAATGGAGACTGCAGTACAGCGCTGAATGGGAAATTGACCATTCTCTCCACTGTAGTGTGATCTCGGAGTTGATATATTTAAGTAGCAGGGGGTGTGGGAGGTGAAGGAGGGCTTAGCCCCCTATAAGAAGGTAAAAGAATATGCTTTTTTTTCTGTTTAGATTTTTTTTTTTTTTGATGTTCAGTGTTTCAGAACTTCGATAATCTGGTCTTTGACAATGTGATGATCGATGTTCTGAAACTTCAATCATTTGAAGTAGATATATATATATATATATATATATATATATATATATATATATATATATACATACATATATATATATATATATATATATATATATATATATATGGATGCACTTCATTTGGTCTAAATAAATGCTTGTCATCTGTTTAGTTGACATTTGGTCAATACATGCAGATGGTGTGTGAGATGGACAACACTCTCCATAGGAACGCTACAGTCTCAGAGTCATACCACTCAACTGTCCAGATTATTGCCTTACATTTTTTATCTGTTCTTCATAAAATTTGTGGTTTTCTGAGAAATAACTGAGGACTGAAGTCACTAAATGATGACATACACTTGAGTCTTAGACTTCATATCCTTCAGAAAATGCATGCTAACACAATTAATGTTATTCTAGCAACAGGTTTATGTATAAGAGCAATATAATTAAAAAACTGTATTTAGTTTTTCAGCCTTTGCCTCTCCATTATTTTAGTCTTTGTCTAGATTTCTTTCACTAAAAAGCTGAAAGCTATGGTCAGACTTAGGAGATGGTATGGGGGATGCAGCTTGCTCCCATGCAAAAAGCAATCCCCCGGATTTACTATTCCTCCATGCAGGACTAGCCTAGTCCTGCATGGAAGTAGCCATTTAGGAGCAGGACAGCAGCGCGCCATGCATATTAATGAAGTTGTGCTGCCTGAGCTCCTAATCTTACACGGAGCATGTAAGAGTGCAGGGGGCATGCCTGAGAGCAGAGCTCTCAGAATATACATGCCCCTGCAATAAAGAATAGCAGAAAGCCCTAAAAGAATGAGCAAGACCGCTCATAGGTGTCTGCATACCCCTAGCAACATTCCCCCACATGTACAAGAGCAATAGTAAACACAAACAATATAAAGATACTTTTTTCTTTTTATGAAACAGATTAAATTTAACAGTAGGTGCGCAGGTTTGCCCCTCACTTAGCTATGGTTAATGCAGCTTAAATGGCAGAAGAGGATAAAAATGAAAATATATGCAAATCAAGCAGTATAGCAATAGTGTAGTGGGCAGGGCATTTGCCTTGTGAGCAGTCATTCCTGCTTCGAGTCCCAGTGCAGCATTTTCCATGTCAGATCACATTATGACCAATATTTTAGTTGCATAACCTAGTAAATAACATATATTTGTGAACTGGAGTACTGCATTAAATGCAGATGTGAGGTGTCAGTGTCATAATGTTGCAAAGTCCACAGATAATCACATGTGCCCCATACAGTATATGTATACAGGAATCAGGGATACAAATGGAAGGTAAAATGTGTAAAGAATGATAGCTCCATACAGCTTCCAAATCCCCCACCTTCCCAAGAACCATTAGACATTACTGTCTAAATCAGTGCAGTGGTAAGCAGGAGTAATCACTAGTAAGCAAGTGTAAGCACTATTAAGCAGTAGTAAGTGGGAGTAAGCATATGTAAGCACTAGTAAGTGGGTATAAGCCCATTTGTGCGGGGTAAGCAATGCACACACAGGATAAGCAATATGGAAGCCAACTGTCTGTAAGCATCTTTAACCAATGGTTAGCAGTGCTTACCCTTACGCTAACCCATGCAAACCCACTTACAAGTGCTTAAAAGTGCCGTATTCACTCTGTATCCAACAGCCGCTGTTTTGCCCAGCAACAAAATAAACAGCCGTGCAGGTCTTGAACCCTGGACCCTGTACACTATATTCACAGTAGTTAACCACCAAGACATCACAGCAGTACATAAGAATGAGGTATCACCAAACAAATCCTCACTATAGTAAATCAAACTGAACATGTGAAAGGAATCAGTATACAGTCATATGATCTATAACCTACTACATAACATAAATATGTGAACTATGTGAACTGGAGTACAGAAGTAAGCCCAGATGTGAGGTGTAATTGTAATAGAGTGTTGAAGTTCCCTATTAAACACAAGTACCCCATACAGTGTACGTACACATGAATCATGGATACTAGACATATATATATATAAAACATGTAATGAATAATAAATCAATGCCAAAAATCAAATATAATGCAAAGTAAATATTAAACAATGCTAAGCATTGCACAGGTCAGCTTAGTAGGTGTAAGCAATGTGTAGGCCAGCTAACTCAATTTGCCCAGTGGTATACCCCTTTAAACAATGCCAACCTTAGGTAAGCAGGTTTGCCCATAGCTTAGCCTTTTCAAAACTGTCCAATCACAGCAAAGTGCAGGAAATCAGCCCTACTTAAACCCAACAGGTGGCAATACATCTCATAACTGGTTGTAGCTTTCCTTTGCAGGCACCGTGTCAGGAATGGGAGAGGGAGTGTGCTTTTGGGTGCAGCACTGGGGCATCCAGGAATCCAGAGTCATGGCAGGACTCCTTGTCAAAGACCATGAGCAGAGACTGCTGCAGGGTCAGTGCCAGGGTTCCCAATATAAGGTGGAAGCTTGGTACCATCTCGCCCGTGACCTCACCAGTGCCTCTGGCATACCCCGAAATGGTGAGCAGGTCAGGCATCACTATGCCGACCTGAAGTGGCGAAATGGGGATCTCTTGGGTCAGTGGCTCCAAGAGGATAGGACGGCAGGAGTTGTCACAGCTGTGTGTATCACTCCACTACCTGTTTAATAATTGCCAGCTCATGTATATTACGGATAGGTATGGCTAATTATTCCTGTTATGTCCTTCACAGTGGCAAGTGAGTGGGCCGTGAACCAGGAAGCCCATGGATGTCACCTGGAGAGGTTGCAACGCGAGGCAGGTTAGTAATATTCTTGCATGTACTGTCATAGGAAATAAATATAAAAGTATTAGTAAGTTAATTGCCAGTATAAAACCTGTATTGTTTAAGGGAAGTACTTTATACACTGGAAAATATGGCCTGAAGAGTCTCATATAGTTTGTATGTAAATAAAAGAATAATAGCCTGACAATAAAGGTCTAACTGTTGGACTGCATGTGTATACTCTGGTATCATATAGTAATGTAGATTTGCAATCACTTAACAGTACTGTTGCATTAAGCACTGTTACCCACACTGTGCAACATAACTAGAATGTGTAGGAATGTCTGTATATGATTGGTGTAATCTCCAGAGGTCATTTAGTACAACTGAGAGAGACATAGACAGAAAACAGTGAAAAAACAGACAACAAAATCCAAATAGCTTATGCAACTGAGATGTGAACTGATGCATTTTTAGCACACACAGCCATGGTTCGAATCCTGTGAGTGGTAGTAGTCTGCATACAGAATCATACCCCACAACTGTACAGATATGTCCAGAATGTCCAGTAAATTGGCCCATATCTGCCACCTGTCACTCTGTCCCCCTGGGAAATCAGTGGAATGATCCCAGATGTTTAGGCAGCAAACAGGAAATACAACTGATTGTCACACATCTATAAGAACAAACCTGTCACACTAACAACTCCCCAAAATGTTATGGGAGTAATAAGCCATGTATGTCCCATCTACACCCCCATGTTGTCAAGCTGTGACCAGAGTGTGTACAGTAACAGAGTGAGATGTATGTGCATAATACTAATGTGTAATGTGATACACTGTGTGGCAACATTCAGGTAGTGCTAACAAACATTGCTCCCACAGGTATGTCAGATACAAACACTGTGCCAAGAAATAAAAGCTTGGTACCCTGTACTGGTACTGTTTACTCTGGTATTGTATGGCATTGTGAGTGTTGCAGTTACTCTGAATAATAAGGTATCACTGATCAATGTCACCCACACTGTGCTACATAATATAACTGTCAAGGAAATCCTGTATAAGAGTGTTGTAAGTCACTAAAGTTTGAAGAGGACAATAGTCTACATATGTCCTGCTTCACTTGCATGTGGTCAAGACATGGCCAGAGTCTGTGCAAAAAGAGATGGACAGGTATGTGCATGACATCAACCTGGAATCTGGGAGTATGTGTAGAAACAGTTAGTGTTAACAAACAATTCCTCCACAGGTATACCAGGTAAGAGGTGTATACTGCAGGTAAAACCAGTCCATGTATATAGTTGTCGACAGCCATATCACTGTCCAAACTAAAGCAATAGGGTGGTGTAGTAATACTTGTAAGGTACAGATAGCACTGATTAGGAAAGTAATGCAAACTACAGGAATATACAAGTTGTTAATTGACATCTTTCTCTCCCCCCCCCACCATATCTCCAACAATGCAGTAAATACCCACCTCAACTGGTACGTAATGACTCCACTGTAATGTTGGGACATATGTCCTATTGTTTGATAATTATATAAATCTGTTTCTATGCATTTGCTATGTTGAAATACTACAACATTGGTGGCATGGTGCCATCAATGTACCTGCATGCTGTTGTTATTACCACTGTGGTCCCATATATGCATGTGTTCCATTTGCTATGCAACTGTTCCATAACTGGTGTCTGGGTTAATGAGAATGTCCATGCATGTTGTTATACCTAATCCTGGAATGTGTTGACAATTACTAACCCACATATATTGATAAACCATCAATACCATAGCATGTATGGGAATGTGAGTCCCAGCGGACCCACCTGTCCCACCTCAGCTGGCCATGGCACCGGGCACCAGCACATCTGGGGCCCGACCTGAGACCTCCTCGTCCATTGGTTCTGCACCACCTTTAGGGACGTCGGGAGGCATACGCACTGTACTGATTTCAGTACAACTTTTTTAGAAGGGGGGGGGTAGCTTTTTTGAAAAAAAAAAACAAAAAAAAAAAAAAAATGACCGTACACATTTCTTCCCTTTTAAAGGGTGTTGGCTCTTTTAAGGAGGATACCAGCCAGTCGGAAGTGAGCTCACATCATGTCCGGCTGGCTGTGAGCGGGAAACAATCGGAAATGGATTATCACTGTGCGCGAGCGGGAATAGTTGGAAGGCAATCTATCCACGAACAGATTATCAGGTAAGAGTGGGAAGGCAAGCAAGTGTGTGGGAAATGTAGTTTGGAAGGCAAGCAAGTGTACTGTTTTGCTGAGTGATTTTACAACTGAGTTGTGTTTTTCATTTTTCAGTCAGGGTTTTAAACTTTTGATACTTTTGAGGGTTTAAATATATATGTATACATAAACTCAACAGTTATGCTTCTGACATCGCTTTATTCGCAAGCTGCATTACTGCTGCTTATCCTGGTGGAAGAGATCTGGAGGGTCGCTGGTATTAGGCACACAGTATATTGGAACAGTACAAAATCAAATCCCAGGTAAGTGGTAGATCCGGGATACATTGGATTGTTTTCTTGGGATCGCATTATAACACCACAGTGTTTGTTGTAGGATAATGATAATTTTGGCTGCCTTGTACTTTATTTCTCCTTTACTTGCCGTGAAGTTTTCATTTACAGTTGCGCATAGTGAATGGTGGGTTTATTTAAATGTGTTTTAAGTCAGTGGAAAAGTAATATCCATCGTTTAAGCACAGTTGAGATGTGCCTTTTGTTTGCATTTATTTTGTTTCTCAGGAGTTTTTTTTTAGATACTTGATTATCACCACTCGGTATATTTTTTTCATATCGCTAATAGTTTCTAACTTTACAGTTTGGATGCTGTAGTAGACATTGTAAAATGACTGTATTGAATTCAAGAAGTAATGACTACCTGGTCTTGCTTTGTCATGTCAAGTTTGTAATGTTTGACAGAACAGTGACAGCTCTGTCCCAATCCTGAGTACTAAAACCTCATAGATCCATGCTTCTTATTCTAATTCTGTGAAGCAAGCAGCTATCCGTTTTAAAACATTTTATCCCTGACTATAGTGTGTGTGAAAACTATTATCCAAGTTGAAATAATCAGTTCGTCAGTGGGCCCGAGAAGCCTGGACTGCGTTTATGCCGACCTAATCCATAATGATTTGGTAAATAAGTTACTTTATACAGGCTGGTTTTGGAGGTAAAATAATAAGTAAATACTATGTTTTAACAATAAATGAAAATAAGTTTAAAAGGAGGTAATTTATTTGCATTTGGATGTGATTTGGACAGTACATAGACGAATTTCGAACCCATTACTTGGTGAAAGCACTGCTTGATTGGAATGAGTAAATGACAAAATTCCACTGACCTGTATGCGCATGCTCACACACACACACACACACACACACACACACACACACACACACACACACACAATAAATAGTTTATTTTGTACAGTTAACATTTAGAAGTAAAAATAATTAGTAGGTGAGAAAATTCCACTGACCCATTGGTATGTATATAGTTGTATATACGTATGTGTGTATCTATATCTATGTATATGAATATATTGTGTTAAAAGTTTAGGGGTGCTAAAAATTAATATTAAATGTCTACACAGTGACACCTTTGAGGCTGCGTGTGCATATCTTTATTTATATACACACACACACACACACACACACACACACACACACACACACACACACACACACATATATATATATATATATATATATATATATATACACACACACACACATACATCTGAACTTTCTGTTGCCAGAATTTGGAACAAATGGACAAAATGTGCAACCATTATACCACTGCTAACAACTTCAAAACAAGAACATGGTTAAAATGTGTTGTTTTATACTTTATTCATAAAGTTGCCTTTTTTTTTTTTTTTTTGAGGAGTTAATATAATTCAATATTGTTTCCCATGGATATTTAGTTTAAAAAATCATGACAATGAACGTGTGACAGACCCTTTCAGTGTGGGACAGCATGCAATGTGCAATTTTTAAAGCTTATAACTGTTATGACCTGGCCCAGAGACTCCCTAGACTCTGGAATAGACTGCCCATACATGTCAAGCAGAGCGCCTCTTTGGTCCTCTTCAAAAGGAACCTTGATTGTATGGGAGGTAGGAAATTCACCCCGGGGATTGCATCCGTTGCCCTGCTAGACAGAGGTCCAGGGAAATAAATATTGTGGGAAGAAATAGCCAGGGAATTGTTATGGCTAGGCTTGTATAGGCCCTATGGCCGATAGCCTAGTACCAACCTAAGTGTGTTCGCAAATGGATTATCACTGCGAGCAATGGACAAATTATCTATGTGTGTTGTAGTTGGAAGGCAATCAATCCACAAACTGTGTGTGCTGTAGTTGGAAGGCAATCAATCCACGAAGCAAAAGAGAGAGAGAGAGTGTGTGTGAGAAAATAATACACCTGCTGGCTATAGGTGTTCAGGCTCAAACCCTGTACCTTTGCTATAGGGTAAGGAGAGCCTAAAGTCCCTAACCACCACCATTTCTGAACTTTGTTCAGATTTGCTTTTCTAATGGTTGTGAGCTATGGTGAGAACTGAGAACTGAAGTTGTAGTTCCCCCATTATTGTTTTTGTTGTCTGCCCAGGTTTTTTGTGCTAAGGTGTGAAGTGAGAACTGAATTTGTATTCCCTCATTATTGGCTTTGTTTGTCCAGTTTTTTTGTGCTAAGAGGTTGAGAGCTATCTAAATGATAGCCATTAAGTTTGTCTTCCTGTTTTTCAAACTGCTGATTTAGAATAGTGGTATGTTGCACTGACTATAGTGCATATGGTGCTGGGTTCAAGACATGCATGGTGATAACACAGCATTTTATTCTAGCAACTTTCCAATATTATACAAGCAATGTTTAAAATGTGTCCCTGGTTTTTGGGCTTTTGCCCCCACCCCCCCAATAAATGTTGGCTTTTTCCAGATTTCTTGTGCTACAAACTTCAGAGATACAGCTGAGTGTCGACATTTTAAAAGGAGCTGAGAGCTGCAGGGGAACTTAAGTTTAGTGCTGCTTAGGCTGAGTCTGCTTGTACTGTTAATAGCACAACAAGTAGTGTACTTGATTTTGATGCAGAAGGCTATGGGTTCTTCTCCCACAGTAGGTAGATGCATTGCTGATACTGTACTGTGTTGTAAAGGGGGTGGATGCTGTAGTCCATTTTGGTGAAGATATCTAGTAGTAACTATGAACCTGTTATCAGTTTGCCATCCATTCCCTATTGCAATATTACTAGCGTATCATTGTTTTTAATGCAACATAGGCAATTTATTCCTCAAGGGCAACAGGCACATTATTTGTAGATAAAACCATGAAATATAAAGTTGTTTGCTAGCAACAGCCTCTTCATTAGTTACAGATTTCTCTAATGTGGAATTATGTAGATGGCTTTTGCTAGTTCAGAGATTGTGCATATTTACTGATACTGGTGGACTGTAGAAGTTTGAGTAGACTTTTATAATGGAATATGTATCAAAGAGCACGTGTATGTTTCATGTGCAAGGGGCCTATGATTTGAAAACAGCCCAAAGTTAATCTTTATCTGCCACTGGCAAAATGTATTTTCTTTGAATGTGGGTTTCAATGCTGTTTCAATGAATGTGAGTTTCAAGGGCAGAGAAGTTTAGTTTTAATGCTAAGTCTAGTTTCATTGTGAGACTGCATTGCTTTGTTTTGCAGATAGTTATTGGTGTTCGTGCTGTACAATGCAAAATAAAACTTTTCTGGCAATCATTTAGGAATGAAGTCACTAAATAATGACCGACGTTAAGTTTCAGACGTCATAATCTTCAGAAAAATGCATGCTAAAGCAAGACCTGATATTCTATCAACTGTCTTAAGTTTATACAAGGTCAATTTTTAGTACTGTTTGTATGTTCCCCCAATATATTTGGCCTTGTCCAGATTTCCTGCATTAAGAGCTTGAGAGGTATGTGCAAATAAATCGCTTTATAGAATTAGGAATATCCAAACCTCTCAACTGTCCCCAATTTTGGCTCAAAATGTTGCTCTCCCCCTAATAATCTCTCCGCAAAATAGCAATTTTGGAAGAAAACGTGGAGGGTTTACTTTTATAAATAACTGTAATGATCAGAGTTATACATTACTTTTATTTCAGAAATGCATGTAGATTCTCTAATTTTGTCAGCTGCTCTAAGTTAACTGTGCTCATATTAAAATGGTGTCCCTTCTTTGACAGGTACCTAGCTGTATTGTCTGGCAATTTTATATTTTTGCATCACATTTTTCATCCGTTTTTCATAAAATTGCGGTTTTCTGGCAAATTAGTGCCAAATTGCTAAAGACTGAAGTTAGAAAATAATGGCAGACATTTGAGTTTCAGATTTCATACCTTTCAGAAAATTCGTACTAATGCAAGACTTACTATATTCTATTATCTTTCTAAGTTTATAAGAGCAATATTTAAAAAAAATGTCCTTATTTTTGGGCTTTTGCCTCAGTTTTATTTATGAGTTTGTAAGAGGTTGAGAGATGTGTGTGTGTGTGTGTGTGTGTGTGTGTGTGTGTGTGTGTGTGTGTGTGAGGTAGATAGGTAGCATACCTCTCAACTGTCCAAATTTTGCAGAATGCCCAGATTTTTGCCCCATATTTTTTGTCTGTTCCTCATACATTTTGTGATATTCTAGAAAATCATTGAAGACTGAAGTTGCTAAATAATGACCGACATTTGAGTTTCAGACTTCATGTCCTTTAGAAAAATTCATACTAGCACAAATCCTGTTATTCTAGCAACTTTCTCATACTAGCACAAATCATGTTATTCTAGCTACTTTCTAAGTTCATGAGAGCGTTATTTAATATCTGTCCCTGTTTATTTTAGGCTTTGTCCATATTTCTTGCACTAAGAGGTAGGTACTGTAGGGGTGTGTGTGTGAATGAAACATCCTAGTTAGGGGTAGCAGTTGGTTAGTAATTTACTCAAGCTCAAAACCTGTACCTTAGTTACAGAAAACAAAAGCATAAATTCTCTACCCCAACTACCATGCTGCATTTTTCAAAAAACTGACTTTCAGGTTAATTTTTAATTCAAGGAACCGAGTTTGAGTGAATTTATATTATATTATATTACTGAAGAGGCATTACAGTGAATGCCTCTTCATCGACACTAAAAGAGCGAACAGTGAATTATGAGAATGGCCGTAGCTTGGCTGGGGAGGGGGGTAGCAGTTTGAGAGCTGTGAGTACAAATTTGAAAATCCTAGCTACACCCCTGGGTGGAACCACCTCAGGGGATGGGTCTCCCCCCTTGAAGTGGGTGTGGATAGGAACCTGTCACCTGTTGCTAGTTCTGGGTCATGGTGCATAGCGAGCTCCGCAGGGAGGTCAGAGATTTGCTACGCCAGCTCGAGTGCCGCATGTCATGAATAGAGGGTCAGCCTGGCTCTCCAACTCAGTGCTCTGCACAGCCACCCTCAGGGCTGTAACAGTGCAGTGGTGACTGCCCATGGGTGGGGATCTCAGTCCCACTGTTTCCACTAGGGGTTCATGGGCTTCCGATTTCCCAACACCCCTCCCCATCAAGGAGATTACCCCAACATGTGTCATATATCACCCCTTTATGCATCTTGTTTGTCTTGTCTGTTAACCTACCCAACCTACCTCCCCAAATATACATACTATCCCTCCTCAACATCCTACTCTCAATAGAACAAAAAAAAGGGCATTCTGTTCCCCCCAAAAATATCGCCCCATACATAGCTGTCCATTTCGCACACGTGTCCACTGGACACATGTAATCTAGTCTAATTGGCATCACAACATATTATTGTTGTCCTCACCCCTCTCTCAGGGGTTTGAGTGTCCAAATCTACCTCCAAATTCAGTGTATATGCTCAGCTGTTGATGTAGAAGAAATGGTCAGCTATGGACCTTCCCTACACCCTGCTGCACATCCCTAGCTTTTTTCTCCACTGTCTTTCCCTCTTTGTGTCCCTTTTTCACCACTTTCCTATAACTCTTTTTTTCTTTTCTTTTAAAGAAATTAGCATGGGGGTAAGTGGGAGTAAGCACTTTTAAGCAGCAGTAAGTGGGTTTAAGCTTGTTTGCACAGGGTTCAGCAATGCCTACACAGGTTAAGCAATTTGGAAGCTACCTGAATATAAGAAACAGTAACCGGAAGTTAGCAGTGCTTACCTTCATGCAAACCCGCTTATAATTGCTTAAAAGTGCCTTAATCACTCTGTATCCAACAGTCCTTTTCTGCCCCGCAACAAAATAAACAGCCTCTGCAAGGCTCGAACCTAGGAGCCTGCACACCATAGTCAAAGTGATTTACCACAAAGCCATGTCAACTCCACATAAATCTGATGTTTTCACGAACATATCATCCAGCCCAGTCATTCAACAGCACAGGAAATGTATTTAAATAGATGTATGTGTATGCGTATATATATTTATATCTAAATAGATATATACATATCTATATATGCATCTATATATATATATATATATATATATATATATATATATATATATATATATATATATATATATATATAGATATAGATATAAACATATATACATACATATGCATACGTCTATAGACATATATGTCTACATCTATATGTCTATATACATACAGCAATATATATATATATAATATATATATATATATATATATATATATATATATATATATATATATATAAGCAGATAGGTATATACAGACATACATCTGTAGATAAAAATGGGAACATAACAAAAACATATATGCCCACATGCACCATTAATGGGGTTGAGGGGGCGCAAACAACATATGTCTTGTATGTATAGGTATTCCCCCCCACAGCCAAACATGTCTGCCCTGCAATACACTACCAACCATTGCAGATCCCATAACCAGGACCTGACACAACATGGGCACAAGATGTTAACAGTACTCCATCCCACCTGTATGAATTCAGGCTGGTAGCATTAAAATATCATGCAGTACAGTCTGGCTACCATAGGGAATGTACAATGTGGAAGAAATCAACATCCCCAGGATACATATACACAGGCACATATATGCAGATACAGATATACACACACATATATATATATATATATATATATATATATATATATATACATATGCACACACACACACACACACACACGTGCACACACACACACACACACACACACACACACACATATATATATATATATATATATATATATATGTAACTACATAACAGAGATATGTATAGGAAGATACATATGTAGAAGGTGCACACAATATGGAACAGCCACTATGCCTACAGTTACCATCTTACCAAATGGACATTGTATGAGCTACCAACAGCATCCCACTGCTTTGTCTGACATACATGACTGTTATGGTGGTCTGGCAGCAATACATCTGGCAAGTATCTCGACATAACATCACATTGGGTAAGTACACTAAGCTGCTAGGCATGTAACAAAGCACTGTGCAGGCTACAAGCAGACTGCCACAACACTGGCCTACATTTCTTAGGGGGGAATACACATGTACCTACATATATAGCAGCCTATACAGGCATGTCACAGCACAGAGTAAAAGACACCTGTATGAAAGTGCATAACCACAACCAATGTGAACACAGCCACAGCCACATATGGTAGCTAGTGTAATATTACAGTATATGGACTATCTGATGAACACCATCCTCATATATGCCACTCACACACTAATCCTACATATATGGCCCACTACACAGTGTGGTCCAATGCCTGTCTGTGGTATGGGACATGTGTGTGTTTAGCCCTACAAACATGTAAGCCAATAGGGTACCATACAGTGGAGCAGCATGTAACATCAGATAGAACAGGACCAAGAACAATGACATCTACCACAGTCTGTACACAGTCTGAGGTATATATGCACAATACACACACTGTCGACCATCACCATAAGTACACAGACCTCAGTACTGTACACACAACCGCAGTATGCCCTCAAAGATAATCCCTGCTATACATAACGTGTCACAGTCTGAAATCCCACTGGCTTGTTATCAGATATGATGTCAATAAATTATGGTGTACAGGACATATGCACCTCTTACTGCATGACATATGCCCACAGATTGACAGGGTTGTGGCTGGAGGCACACACACAAGGCCAGTATTGACATTTTGCTGTGATATCCTCATACATTTACTGTTGAAACAGGGTTTGTTGCAGCATATGTCCTATGAGGGATATGAGGTCAGTAACTCTCATGTCTGTCACCATGTACTGTCTGCAATCCTCTCACTATGCTTCTGCAGTTTACAGATAGGTGCTCTGTGGGTAACACAAGAAACAAAAGGCACCACACACTGCCCAGTCTTCAGATGACCCTCCAGATGGGGGTTTACTCAGAAACATAGCACTGACATGACAGGTATTAAAACATGTAGAGCAGCCATATCTACATACACCCTGTTAAACCAATATTACTCCAAATGCAGAATAGCAACACTTACATTCTGTAGTCATGTCAGGCACATCCCCCTCCTGTGTGTTGGCCTGTTTCCACAGTGTATGTTGTTAGAGGTAAATCCCCAATCCATCTGTAATGCTGTTTGCCAAACAACAGATCTAGGTCCTGCTCACAGTGAATGAAAAGGCCTAACACCAACATGATGTTCCTAGATATTAGAGTGTGTTTCCATGCAATTGGCTATGGGAATATTACCACAGCTGTTCCACATGCAATCAGCTAGAGGAGGGCTGCAATTTGTGCAGAGGCCATCAGCTGATCATGAGTATCACTTACAATACACATGCTGCTGCCTAAGCAAAGCAGGTGTAAGTTTCCACATCCACCAGAGAGGGAGTGAGAGAGGAAGACAGAGGCAAAGATAAGTCAGGGAGGGGTGGGAGAGTAAAACTTAAGTATGTTTGTGTCACACACCTACCAGTACAGGGTATCAAATCCATGACAGACTATGTACTGCTATCACATGTCTATGTAGTTATTGGATGTGCCACATAGGTTAAATGTTGAGGAGCTCTCCAAATGTATGTGGGATGGTGAGTGATATCTGCAACAGTGATATGGTAGCTATACGGTAGGTGTAGTACACGTGCCTGTCCACACGAACAGGTGTCAGCGTCAACACAGCCACACTGTCTCAGGGACCCACACACATTGACACACTTGACAGGGTCAGAAATACAACTCCTCACTAGTTAGATTGCCACAATACAGTATTGTACAGGTATCACATGCACCACAGGGGTTATCCAGAGGATATATGGGCAAGAGGTATGTGGGGGTGTCTAACATCAGACAGCATGCTTCAGTATGCCAATGGGGGTTATAGTGAGTGTGAATGTGGTCATAGGCATCATACACCACACACACAGACACAAGGTGCCAGTACTGACATGCATGGGTGCATTGCTTTACTGGTGTGTAGTGGTCGACTGTGCCAGATGGCTATATAAGGCTAGGCCACATGACAATAGTTTGCAGTGTGGCTCAGGGGTGTAGGGTCTGGATTGGCCCACACAGGTGGGTATTGTATTCACCATCCAGTCACCTGGGTAACGATTGTGTGTGGCCATTGCTGTGCAATGCTTGCCATGTATGTGTTCTATAGTCCATGACATGGATGGTGTCTGGAAAATGCACACGTCCCAAGTGCATGCTCAATGACATGTGGAACTGTACCTGGGGTGTCTGGACCATGTTGTGTGCACAGATTATCATCAGATGTGCCAGTCCTTGCCTCATGTGGCGGGAACTGGTAATGGAGAGCAGGTTGACCCTGCACTTACATTGATAGCATGATACAAGTATTCCTGGTGTCAGTGGCATCTGTCCATACAGGGCATCTATTTAAAGCATGGTATTTCCTTTGTGGGTCACATGTGTAGGCACCACAAGAGTTGCAGGAGTCCACTGGGGAAGGTGCACTGTCAGCATGTACATGCCATTTAGACAGATGGACAGGGTGCCATGCCCTCTGTAACCCACTGCAATCACACCATAGTTACTATCAGTGGGCAATATGCAGGGTACTACCAACATAGCAGCAAGTGTGTGTGTGTATGAGACATGGGTTGAGAGTGTTCTCTGGGTAAAACAAGGGTTTCTAACTTTGTTCAGCAGGCCTTGATGTCACATGTAGGAGTATGGATTTGCACCCCAGACTTTCAGCTATTTCAGATCTTTTATCACTGTAAGATGCACACTGTGACATACTAGGGCCACCATATAAGAAATTTGCAAAACGCACTTCACAATGAGTCCAGTTGTTACACAGTCACAGCCACCTCCACACAGGATATGAATGACAAACACAGACACACACAGACACACACACACGCACACACACACACACACACACACACACACACACACACACACACACACACACACACACACACACACACACCTGCCATGTCTGAGATTAGAACTCCTATCTAACTACTTTATTACGCTACAACACTATGCAGTTATAGGATGCATCATGGAGATTACTGGAGGACTCCTTCCCCAAAGGTGTATTTCACAGTGAATGACATCAGCAGGCTTGCAAAAGTAGGGCATTTTAATTGTAGTGAGTGTGACTAGCCTAAAACGCATTGCTCCCTACACAGACAGGTGCACACACAAACACACACAGTTGCTATGTCTGGGATTAGAGCTCCTACCTAACTCATTTATCACACTACAGCTGTACGCAGTTATAGAATGCTCCACAGAGATTACTGGACTACATCTTTCCCAAAGGTGTATTTCACAGTGACTGACATCAGCAGCCTTGCCAATATAGGGCATTTGAATTGTAGTGAGTGTGACTTGCTCCCTACACAGACAGGGACACACACAAACACACAGTTGCCATGTGTGGGATTAGAACTCCTACCTAACTAGTTTATCACACCACAGCAGTATGCAGTTATAAGATACGCCATGGAGATTACTAGGCTGCACTGTACCCAAAGGTGTATTTCACAGTGAATTACATCAGCAGCCTTGCCAAAGTATGGCATTTGAATTGTAGAGAGTGTGACTAGCCTAAAAAGCATTGCTCCCTATACAGACATGAACACACACACACACACACATGCACACACGCACACACGCACACACACACACACACACACACACACACACACACACACACACACACAGTTGTCATGGCTGGGATTTGAACTCCTACCTAATTAGATTATCACACTACAGCATTGCACAGTCATAGGATACACGACAAAGCTTACTGGGCTACATCTTTCCCAAAGGTGTATTTCATAGAGAATGACATCAGTAGCCTTACCAAAGTAGGGCATTTGAATTGTAGTGAGTGTGACTAGCCTAAAAAGCATTGTTCTCTGCGCAGAAAGAGAAACAAACACACACACACACACAGTTATCATGTCTGGGATTAGAACTCCTACCTAACTAGCTTATCACACTACAGCAGTTATGGAATGTGCCATGGGGATTACTGGGCTATGCCTTTACCAAAGGTGTATTTCACAGTGAATGACATCAGCAGGCTTGCCAAAGTGGGGCATTTGAATTGTAGTAACGGTGACTAGCCTAAAAAGCATTGCTCCCTACACAGACAGAGACACACATAGTTGCCATGTCTAGGATTAGAACTCCTACCTAACTAATTCATCACACTACAGCATTATGCAGTTTTAGGACACACCACAGAGATTACTGGGATACTCTATCCCCAAAGGTGTATTTCAAAGTGGATGACCTCAGCAGGCTTGTCTTAGTAGGGCTATGGGGAGGGCAGTGTGTGTGCATGGGCCATAACCCATTCATCTAGAGGTTGACACACCACATGTGAGCACATGTGGGGTTATATTCTGCAGGTATGTGTATACAGCTGCTAGACGACTCTTCCTTGTACAGTCATGTTGCACATCTAGCACTTGCACCACATAGTCAGTAATTCTGACAGATACTGATGGCTAATGTCTACAATGAGTGACATTTGCACCTCATGTAGTTGTAGTCATTTAGCTGTGTGCTGGGTGGGACAGGTCTCATAATGGATGGCTCCTTGTCACAGTCACTCTCTTTCACACATCTATTTATGTCTACTTTTGGCTTATTATAGTGTGTTGTCCTTGGATATATGTTTGTATTCCTATCCACTGTGTGTGCAAAGCATGAATGGTGCATACTGAGGAGTGTATGCACTAACATCTGCAACTGCCAGATATGTATAGTCCACTGTTGTTTGCAGACATGGGCTTCATTTGTTCAAGTGTGTGAGCATGCCCAGTATGCCCTTCTGTATTGAATGTGTGGATCCATTCCAGGTAGTTTGTACTCCAGTGCAGATCTTTGTGTTGTACACCTGCAGGTAGCAAACTGTTTCTGCAGGGTATCCGTAGATAATTTGGCAATATGGGGATAAACTGTGCAGGGGATAGTGTGTACTGTAGGTGATTGTGTCTGTGCTGCTTCAGCTACATGATACTGCTGTTAGCAGAGATATTCAGATGTGTACTGCTATACACTGTGATGTTTTCTGTCCTCATGTACTGTCAGGTGGACATTTTTCCTCACAGTGATGTCTTGGGGGACAAGGGTGACTGCAGCTGTGTCTGGTATTGTGGGCAGATGCCTACATATTCATGGTAAGTTATGCCATTCTGGAGGGGGAGCTGCAGACACTTGCTGCTGGGTCTGTGTATCTGGTTCAGCACCTTGTTACAGTGCTGGCAGAGGATCCCATACTTGTACATCCATCAACATGACAGTATGGCCTTATCTTGGTGTGGCAATACCTCACAGCTATACATATTCACACAGATTACCCAGAGGCAGGGTCCATGAGTCAGGACATTACTCCTATGGTGGTGTATGGGCAAGTATGTAGCCATCCATTTACGTGCCTGCAGCCAGGGATAGTGTGTGCACACAGCTTGCATGCTCCCAACCCCCCGTTACTCTATCCTCTTCCATACATTATGCATACATTTTCTGATACTTTCCCTAAGGTTATCACCCCATCACAGCTGTATTTTGGTGTTGGTCCACAGTTCATGCCATGGGACATTGTGGACATGTTACTGTGGTTTGTCCACATGACCTTGCATATGGCTTATGTGGAGTGTGTTGTGTTGTTATTTGGGTGTCTATGACATAACATGCATTGGCAGTACATGTGAGACACAGGCCTTTGGCAGAAGCCTGTGAGCCATTTGGTGTTGATGAGGGCCAGCTGTGTCAGTCCTACAGTCTCAGACCGCCATACAGTATATTCTCCTGAGGTGACAGGGTACGTGTGCTAGATGTTCATGCCAATACCTTCTATCAGTATTAATCAGGTGGTGTGGATGCTGGCAAGGTTCTACCTATGGCTAGGGATAAACCTGCATGGGACACCTGCACTGCATCCTGCATTCTTTCACTATTGCCATATTCAGGTGGGGTCATATTGTATCCATTCCCCACAGCAGTGATATGACCAGAGAGGTACCTGTGCGTGGTGTTTGGGTGAACTGGGTGCATGTGTGCTATGGACTCCACTTGCATCTGACACATAGATATACATGGGGCATTCTAGTTATGCTGGCATGTGCAGGTACATCAGCTGTTTCCCAGTACATCAGTCCTACCTCCTTTGTGATCTGCAAGTGTTCGGGCAGACAACACCGGTATCCACTACTATAGGACCAGATAATGTGATGCATACCTGTATGTACAATTCCAAGGGTGTTTCCATTTCACAATTATAATATATATACTGTATGTTTGGGGTACTTTCCCCTGTGTATTGCTTGTATATCTAGACCAACAGCCATGCCATGTCAATCTTTCAGATGGTGACACATATTACCTCCATACATTTAATTTACAATGGCTTACTGCTAGGATTTGTTATACTGGTAGGAATTGTCTTTGGCACTGCAGTTGTGAGGACATGGCCCCATCATCAGCAGTAGTGGGCAATGGCCACCAGATCATACCTCAGCATGCATACATACTGACCACTCTCACACAATATGAGACACACACCAACCTAACACACACATACCTGCATATTGTGCAAATGCTACAATCTATCCTGCTACCTTGGCCACCTCTGGGCATCTGTGCTCCACTGGTATTATACCTACACATACATGTTACTACATTTCTATATAGGGTTGCGGGGGGCACACCTGACTGTTACAACGTGTGTACATCAGATTGGGGAGGCACACCAGACCATTACTACATTTCTAAATAGGTATGGGGGCACACCTGACTGTTACTACATTTTTAAGTAGGGTTCAGGGGAGCACACCTGATGGTCTCTACATTTCTAGCAGGATTGGGGGAGGGGGCACACCTGTCTGTGTCTACATTTCTACACAGAGGTTGGAAGGGGGCACACCTGACTGTTACTACATTTCTATGCCGTATTGGGGAAAGGGGCACACCTGACTGTTTCTACATGTCTACATAGTATTGGGGGTACACCTAACTTTTACTACATGTCTATATAGGATTGGGGGCACATACTTGACTGTTTCTATATGTCTACATAGGATTGGTGGGGGAACACCTGACTGTTACTACATGTCTACATAGGAAGGGAGGCACACCTGACTGTTGCTACATTTCTACACAGGATTGGGGGGCACATCTGACTGTTACTACATTTCTACGTAGGATGGGGGGCACACCTGACTGTTTCTACATTTCTACATAGGACTAGGTGGGGCACACCTGACTGTTTTTACATTTCTACACAGGATTGGGGGGCACACCTGACTGTTTCTACATTTCTACACAGGATTGGAGGGCATACCTGACTGCTACTACATTTCTACATATGAGTGGGGGGCACACCTGACTGTTTCTACATTTCTACACAGGATTGGGTGGCACACCTGACTGTTGCTACATTTCTACATAGGATGGGGGGCACGCCTGATTGTTTCTACATTTCTACACAGAACTGGGAGGTACACACCTGACTAGTTCCACATTTCTACACAGGATTGTGGGGGCACACCTGACTGTTTCTACATTTCTACATAGGATGGGGGGGCACACCTGACACTTGTACACATTTGCTATAACTGTACTGGTATGTCTGGTACTCCATTTCATTCTGTATTCTAACCTATCATGCTGACTATAGGCATATCAGTGTACTACAGGTCTTAGGTTTGATTGACCTACATATTCGTTTCTGACTTCCTACCCTTCAGAACTAACATCCCACTGCCTGACCTGATGTACTCTGTCTGTATAGGCCTGGGGGGGAGGTTACCCATAAGCATCATTCAGAGGCCATAGCACAGCCTTTGTTTGTGTTTGTCTACAACTGTCCTGCTGGCTGAGACTGTTGTTGGGTATGTGAACCTCCCTGACTGGCATATGTGAGTCATATGGACACACATGTGGCCCAGCACATCTCCTGCAGTGGGTTTTGTTACCCTGTGTAGTCCTGGCTACTATGGTGACACCAGTATTTGTTACAGATCTCATGGTGCCACTATAGGTGTCTACTATCTGCTGGCATCCCATTCAGCCACCCAATTCCCTTTCATGCTCACATCCATACCATAGATACAGGTAACAACACATACTACTCCATTCGGCAAATGGCAGGTTGAGTGACTTATCTTGTGGGTGTGTCAGTATTGAGGGTGGTGCTGCAAGGCTGCCTATGTCAGATGCACATACTACACTCCCTACTCATGGTTAAGCACAGGTAGTGTCATGTTTGGCATCCCTTTTACTGTATGTGCGAGTCAGAGAGAGGTGTCATTCCCTGAGTTCCTGCTGTGTCAGTGTGTGTGCTATGTGTTGCCTCTTTGCCAAGGCCAGGGAATACTAGGCATGTCTCCTTCTGCCTACTGGGCCAGGCTCAGGTTGTTCCTCCTCCTAGTCACTCTGTGCCCGTGCAGGCCTTGGCAATGGTGGGGGTGGTATGGCCCTGCCCTATGCTGTTCCTGCTGCAGCTGTTTCCACAGGATCATATTGTGTAGCATGGCACATACAATGACAATTTGTGTACATGTAGCTGGTGAGTACTGCAAGGCTCCAGCAGATGTGTCCAGGCACTGGAACCATGACTTGAGCATCCCAAACACATGCTCTATTATAATTCTGCTCTGTACGTGTGCCTCATTATGGAGTTCTTGTTCGGGTGTGTGTGCATTTCTGATGGGTGTCATCAGCCACGGCTCCAGTGAGTAACCAGCAAACCCCACTAGGTGACTGTAAGGGATGTCCCCATTGGCAAATCTCTGGTATAGCTGCGTCAGATGCCAGATGTGGGAATCGTGATAGCTTCCAGGGCAGCCAGCACACACATCCATTGTTATGCCCTGGGCATCGCACATGTCCTGGCAGTTGATGGAGGGGAAGCCCTTGCGGTTGATATAGACCCTACACCACTCACCAGGTGGTGCTTTGATGCATATGTGCATGCAATCTATAGCACCCACTACCTCAGGGTATTCTGCTGTTTGGTGCAACAGATGCATATTGCTGGCCAACACCTCATGGGCATTGTCGAAATATTCGTGATCACCGGCATGTGCTGACATGGCATTCAAGAACTGGTGGAGTACCCTGGATGCTGATGCCTGTGAGATCCCCATCATATCCCTGGTTGGCCTTTTGAAGGTACCTGTAGCTAGTATTCTTAGGCCTACACATACCTTGGTATCCACTGGGATGGGTTCCCCTCTGTTAGTTCTGTCCATCAGGCATGGCCGGCACAGCTCAACAATTTGCTTTGAGAGGTCCCTGTCCATGCTATAGCACTCCACTATCTCCAGCTCATGAAGCCCCTGGTAGAATACCCTGAGTCTGTACATGCTTCTCTGTCTCCTCACTGTGGGTTGGTCGACAACATTCACATCCTCACCACCCTCAGCCTCTTTCACATGTTGTTGTATGATAGCTATTGCAGCCCCTATCATTTTGTTGTTTTGTTTGTTAAAAGTTCCCCGCTTGTATACACCGGTGGTGTAGAGTATGGGAAAAACCAGAGGGATAGGTGTTTGCATAGTTTATAGTAGTGTTCTGGGCTGGGCTGGTCTGCTGCCTGTGTAATTGGCTGATTCTGATGCATTTCACCTGCCAGCTATGCTAGTTCTCCTAGATTACCTTCCTACTGCTGTTTTCCCTTCCCATTGCCTTCCTGTTTAAGTCAGGGGGTGCGCCGCGCAAGCACAGTGCTCAAATGTGCACAGAGCTGCTATTTCCTGATTTTTTTTCTTTTCAAACCAGGTGCGCAGCATGCGCACCCACTTAGGCTCTGTAAAGAGTACTAGGCAGCCTCAGACATACCCCCCTTGCTTAGCTCTGCTAAGCTAAGAGCAAACCAGAGCCACAAGGCTCCAATCTGCTTACAGTATGCCTGACACACACCCGTATGATGCCAGCTAACTCATAGGCTTGCATCAAGCTATTCCTGCTCTTACACTGTTGGGTGCTGACTAGGATGCAGGAGAAATCTGGGATTCACTATCATACCCCTCATTTGCATAGGATTGCCTGCTAAATGCATAGTTACATGTCCCACACTGAACCTCCCCCCTTAGCAACCACTATTCACTGGCAATGTTGTCTTCTGCCTGCCATTGAGTATAATGGCAAAATAGTGATTTTTGGTTTGACTGCTTATTTTATGTTTTGTTTCTTATTTTCCTCACGATCCCATTTGCACTCCACTACCCTACACTTAAACAGCCAAGATTGGCTAAAAAAAAATAAAAGTTGATTTTTTTTAAATGTTGCTAATGTTTTCAATGCCAATGGCCTTATATTTTGCCATTGGCATGCTTTCTACATGATATCCACCCTTTGTTTGGAGCTGTCATGGCTCCGTTTTGTAATTTACAGAAATGTACTCCGTTACTGGTGGAGTACATTTCTGCAGATTACACTAGTCCTGCATGGCTGGTTTCCAGCTTCCTGGATCGCAAATTCACCTCATTTACATGGATTTCTCCTGGGGTAATTTGCATATAGGGGCTGAGTCTGTGCAGGACTAGTACAGGAGCGCTTGTGCACATCCCTACAGGTTATTCCTGGATGGCACGGCAGAGATATTGCCTACTGGAGCTCCTGCACTAGTCCTGCATGCTGTGCAGGGCATGCAGATTCCAGGGAACAGTCACATATATGTAGTTTGTGTGTGTGTGTGTGTGTGTGTGTGTGTGTGTGTGTGTGTGTGTGTGTGTGTGTGTGTGTGTGTGTGTGTGTGTGCGAATATATATATATTTCTATATAAATAAATAAATAAATATATATATATATGTATATATATATATATATATATATATATATATATATATATATATATTTATATCTATATCTATCTATCTATATATATATATATATATATATATATATATATATATATATATATATATATATATATATATATGTATATATATATATATATATATATATATATATATATATATATCTATAGGGGTGCACTTCACATTCTTGAAATACTAAAATCTCGAATTTCAGTATCTCGAGACTAAAATATCGAAAGCCTAGTTGCGCGAAAGTCCACATAAAGGACACCCACACCTCTAGGTTGGTGGCAACGCACGATGCATCGGAGACCATCCAGGTGCAATTAACCATAGGCAAGACTGCTCTGCAATTTGTAGCATGTTACAGGCCACCCTCTCAAACTCAGGAATCTCACATGGCTTTCCTGAAAACACTGGAGGGGATAAATGTATCTCCAAACACCATCATACTAGGTGACTTCAACTACCCTAATATAGACTGGGAACACTACTCAAGGCCAAACACTCTAGCCCAAAGGTTCCTGGAGTTCATAAACTCAAATGACATGGAACAACTAGTCACCATCCCCACAAGAGGAGAAAACATACTTGATCTCATCATCATGAACATGGGATCACAATGTTCAACACCTGAAGTATACCCCTCACTGGTGAGATCAGATCATAAACTAATCTCGCTGGAGGTCCTCATCCCGCCCCCACCTGAAATAAAAAAGACCACAGTGAAAAACTTCTCAAAAGCCAACTTCACACTTCTAAAAACTAGTGTGGTCTCCTTTAAGGCCCCTGAGCCAGTGGTAAACATTACTCAAACCGCTGAATCACTTACAAATGCCTTCTACCAGCACCTACAGGACTGCATGGATCAGGCAATCCCAAACAAAACTAAGACTTTTTGTACCAAAGGCAAGCGTCCAGTCTGGTGGACCCCAGCCATAAACAAGCATTACAACAAAAGGAGGAAGCTACTACAAGATAGAGCAAAATCCTTAAAAGGTAAGACACCTTTGATCATTATAAGTAAAAAACTAAGAGCTCTCATAAAATCATCCAAGGCAAATTTTGAGAGAAAAATCGCCAAGGACACAAAAGACAATCATAAGGCCTTCTTTAGCTATGTTAGAAACCTAGGAGGAAACTCCCAGATATGCTCAGAATTAGTTCAAAATGATGTGAAGATTACTGAACCTACACACATTGCCAACATACTGGCTGACAGGTTCAGTGCAAACTTCTCCCCCCCCCCCAAAAGGAGAGATATCTATACCAGAGGATTGTAGCCCCCCCAAACATCTCCAACGCCCAGGTGAGAACTGCTCTCTCCAAGGCAAAAAACACAGCATCCATGGGACCGGATGGTGTCCCCGGCTGTGTGCTCCACAAACTCAATGAGGAATTAAACCCGCAGTTAGGACAGCTGTTTAATCTTAGCATCACCTGAGGATACGTACCCAAGGAGTGGCGCACGGCGACTGTGGTCCCATTTCACAAGGGCGGTGCCTCCACCGACCCTGGAAATTACCATCCCATTAGCTTGACAAGCTTTATCTGCAAAGCCATGGAGAGGATCATAATGGAACTCATAAATAAAGACATAGGGAACTTGTAGATTTTGGATCCAACCCAGTTTGGCTTTGTCAAAGGCAGATCATGCCTTTTAAACTTGGTTGACTTTTTCGAAACAGTCACCAAGGCCATTGATGAGGGAAAGGCAGTCCATACAGCCTATCTTGACCTGGCAAAGGCCTTTGACACAATACCCCACTCAGGTATCATCGAAAAACTCATCAGCTTGAATGTAAACCCATACATCACAAGATGGGTTGCAAACTGGCTAAGTGACAGAACCCACAGGGTCAGAGTTGCTGGAGCCATGTCAGACTCAAAGCCTGTCACAAGTGGTATCCCACAGGGCTCAGGCCTGGGTCCACTCTTGTTTGGCATCTACTTTTCTGAAGTACAAGCAAACACAGGAGGGTTATGGCTGACAAAGTTTGCAGATGACTGCAAACTGGGCGCCATAGTCGAAAACACTTCTGACACAGATATCCTTCAGAAGGGCCTCACAGAAACAGATAACTGGTGCCAGAGCCATGGCCTAAAGTTAAACGCCAAGAAATGCATAGTCATACTCTTCGGGAAAAACAAGGTTACCCCTAGCTACCATATAGGTGGCAATCCACTGAGCACAGAAGAAGTCATCAGGGACCTGGGGACCCAGGTTGACACTAGCCTTTCATTTGACACTCATGTTGCTAAAGTAGTCAGGAAAACCTTCTACATTGCCCACC
>NC_056737.1:151490710-151523210 GCF_019279795.1 Protopterus annectens | reverse complement strand
AGCCCTGACACACAACCTTGAATGAAGGTACGCCCATTCACGCACGCCTCCACACAGAAGACGCTCTAGCTGAGAATTGAACAGGACAACGTCTTGTTGTGAGGCGACAATGCTACCGCAGCACCACCAGACACACACACACACACATTTATGTCCAAGCAATTAAACACAAAAAAATATCAAAAGTCAAAAACTGACCATTAATCCATTAAAAAAGAAAAAAAAGTGTTTTCTTAGAGAGGCATTTCTGCACCACCAACACCCTTGGCTACATGTGTACCAAGTTTGAGATTGCACAGCAGTGTATGAAAGGGCAAATCAACCTTACTTGTACTTTTGAGTGACTGTATATAACAACACTGTCAAAAAACGATCTAAAGCACCCTAAATTAAACTTAAAACAATTAACACATCCTTCCTCTCAAGCACAGCACTACTTCCCGTAACCTAATGCTATCCTGTATAACTTTATTGTTAAAAAAAGGAAGAGTTCTGCACTTTTCCTATTAGATGAAAATCCACAGATATTGTAACCTGGTGATTTGATCACTAATCTCCAGAATGGAATGAGACAATTTCTTTTAAAGCTTTTTGACAACAGAGAAAGAAGAAAAAATATAGATCGACATTGAATTTGCCATAAAAATAATAACGGTTGGTAATGAGAATTACCAAGAGCTCTATGTACACCACTAGTCAGAGCAATGAGTCTAAAATGAGAGTGGTATTTACAAAAGGAGACTGAATAAAGGAGGCTGTGGGAGAGTAAAGCCTGTTGATGACATTCAGTCATTCAGTGACAGATGGATCATATAGCTTTGTCTGCGTAAAAGTAGTGTAATAAAACCAGAGAATCATGGTCATGATTGACAGAATACGTTTTAAAGTACGCATTTTAGAGCATCTTTTTAGTAGAAGATGGGAAAGGTCTTTAAAAACTCATGTATGCATAACACTGCTCTTCCTTGTGGTCTTAATCAGGAATGCACTTGGAAAGCGTTAATTGATTAACAAAGTTTAATTGGTATTATGATATATTGTGTTTGTTCTTATGATTTTTCCTTCCTGGAAGGCAGCAGCCAAGAGTCCAGGGAAACAAAATATTGTTAGTGCCTTGAACGGAGCTGTGATTCGTAGGACAAATAATTTAGTCTTCTGAGAAGAGATGTAATGGAAGTAGCAAAATTATTTCAGGCTCTTACTACATTGTTTAAGAATGGAGCTCAGAAGATCCACTAAAACTGTGACATAAGGAAAAATTAATGATTTCCTCAGCTGCACACAACTTAGATGGTGCAATTAAAAAATATCAGATGTGGTACAATCAATCATTTTCTGACTGATCTTACTTTGGCAAAGTACTGCTCTAAAATCCCTGAAGTTACATACCAAATCAATTGAAGGCCAAGAGATATAAAATAATTCACAATGGTGGTGGTTGTCTGTCTGAGGTGGCACTTAACACAATACATTGAGTATTGCTTGATTTGTATGGCTAATTAGTTGGGTTGCACAGTGGTGCAAAGTGTTACTGAATGATTATTTTTAGCTCTCCAATTTTGTTCCTACCTGGTGGGCTTTCTTTATGGAGGCTGCATGTTCTATATGTGCTCATGTGGGATTTTGACAGGTACACCAATTTTATCTCTCGCCCCAAAGATATGGCATTAAGTGAATAGATGATCTTCTAAATGACCTGTAAGTTATGCACACATTGTATGAATGATTGCATAGATAAGTTGTTTCATGAAGTGGCATGCTGGCTGCACTAGTTATCTGTTTTAATCCCTTTGGTTTCCATAATGGACTCTGGTTATCCTGTGAAGAATCCTGAAAACTTAAAAGTGGGTAGTGGAAAATCAATGAATGAGTGATTGAATGAATGAATGAGTGAATGAACGAATGAATGAATGAATGAATGAATGAATGAATGAGCGATTGAATGAATGAATGAATGAATGAATGAATGAATGAGTGAGTGAATGAATAAATGAATGAATGAGCGATTGACTGAATGAATGAATGAGCGATTGAATGAATGAATGAACGAAAGAATGAATGAATGAATGAATAAATGAATGAATGAATGCATGGACTATTGATGATTGAATGGCTAACCACCTCTCTTGTGTTTGAAAGCAGCTGAATAACTTAGCATTATGTTCAGGCAGAGTGGCACTGGAGTTTCCGCTAAAGAGATTTGCAGTAGTTATCTCCAAGTTACTGCCGTGTAATTGTTGAGCAGAAATGTTAAAGCACCCCCTACAGTGGAACCCTGGAGTATGGTCACTTGAGAACATTCTGAAGACAGAATACATCAGCACATTTTGCAATTTATTTACATAATGTGGGATTTTAACTAGAAAACAAAACCATAGGTGCTCAGTCTACAAAGTAGCAACTAAAGGAGCAGGTGAAGTATAACATGGACTGATGTCTGTCAGAGATCTAGGGAACCAATGCTAGTCACAAAGTGAGGAAGAGTGTCAGAGATCTAGGGAACCAATGCTAGTCACAAAGTGAGGAAGAGTGTCAGAGATCTAGGGAATCAATGCTAGTCACAAAGTGAGAAAGACTGTCAGAGATCTAGGGAACCAATGCTAGTCACAAAGTGAGGAAGAGTGTCAGAGATCTAGGGAACCAATGCTAGTCACAAAGTGAGGAAGGGTTTCAGAGATCTAGGGAACCAATGCTAGTCACAAAGTGAGGAAGAGTGTCAGAGATCTAGGGAAACAATGCTAGTCACAAAGTGAGGAAGAGTGTCAGAGATCTAGGGAACCAATGCTAGTCACAAAGTGAGGAAGAGTGTCAGAGATCTAGGGAACCAATGCTAGTCACTAAGTGAGGAAGAGTGTCAGCCATCAAGGGAACCAATGCTAGTCACAAAGTGAGGAAGAGTGTCAGAGATCTAAGGAACCAATGCTAGTCACAAAGTGAGGAAGAGTGTCAGAGATCTAGCGAACCAATGCTAGTCACAAAGTGAGGAAGAGTGTCAGAGATCTAGGGAACCAATGTTAGTCACAAAGTGAGGAAGAGTGTCAGAGATCTAGCAAACCAATGCTAGTCACAAAGTGAGGAAGAATGTCAGAGATCTAGGCAACCATTGCTAGTCACAAAGTGAGGAAGAGTGTCAGAGATCTAGGGAAACAATGCTAGTCACAAAGTGAGGAAGAGTGTCAGAGATCTAGGGAACCAATGCTAGTCACAAAGTGAGGAAGAGTGTCAGAGATCTAGGGAACCAATGCTAGTCACAAAGTGAGGAAGACTGTCAGAGATCTAGGGAACCAATACTAGTCACAAAGTGAGGAAGAGTGTCAGAGATCTAGGGAATCAATGCTAGTCACAAAGTGAGGAAGAGTGTCAGAGATCTAGGGAACCAATGCTAGTCACAAAGTGAGGAAGAGTGTCAGAGATCTAGGCAAACAATGCTAGTCACAAAGTGAGGAAGAGTGTCAGAGATCTAGGCAAACAATGCTAGTCACAAAGTGAGGAAGAGTGTCAGAGATCTTGGGAACCAATTTTAGTCACAAAGTGAGGAAGAGTGTCAGAGATCTAGGGAACCAATGCTAGTCACAAAGTGAGGAAGAGTGTCAGAGATCTAGGGAACCAATGCTAGTCACATAATGAGGAAGAGTGTCAGAGATCTAGGGAAACAATGCTAGTCACAAAGTGAGGAAGAGTGTCAGAGATCTAGGGAACCAATGCTAGTCACAAAGTGAGGAAGAGTGTCAGGGATCTAGGGAACCAATGCTAGTCACAAAGTGAGGAAGATTGTCAGAGATCTAGGGAACCAATCCTAGTCACAAATTGAGGAAGGGTGTCAGAGATCTAGGGAACCAATGCTAGTCACAAAGTGAGGAAGAGTGTCAGAGATCTAGGTAACCAATGCTAGTCACAAAGTGAGGAAGAGTTCTTATCATGCTAAGCCATAATTTGGATTTAAGCTTATTATGCTATATTTCCCATGTATGTTCACGTGATCTAAGCAGACTATGCTATTTTAGATTTTCTTGAAATTGCTTAAGTCTGATGCATTACAATTCCCAGTAGTAACTCATTAAAACCCAGTGACATCACCAGAAGTTTCTTTAGTTACACCCAAATGATGCTTGTAGATGTCTAATATTGTCTCTTCATATTTACATTAATAATTCCAAAATCATACTCCGTACGTGTTATTGAAAGATTTCATCTTAAAGGTTGCATGGTGGACAATACAACTGCACTGATACTAGGTATCTGTTTAGTGCAGGTAAAGAGATATTAACTGCTGCTGTACAAATAATATTTATGTATATTTTCATAAATGTGACACAGAAAAAACTGCATATGAAAGTTCTCTGCTACATGATCAAAATATTGCAAACAGTATGTGTGCAACTTGAGTGGTTTCTGAGATATTGTCAGTTGTTTACCAAATATTGCAAACTTCATAGTTACTGTGGTTACTTTAACATATAAAATCCACTTTAAGACAAATACTATCACTATAAAAACAGTTTGTGTTAAAGAGTATGCCATTTTTATCCCTTTAGTAACCCTTTTGCCTCCATAGATATGAACATTTGAAATATGAATACATAATTTGATTTTGATTGGACGGTACAGTGCAAACTTCCAGAGCTCCACTGGAGGGAATCAGATAAAGTGAGTATAAGAGTAGTTCATTATGGCCAATTTTGGGATTTTCTGTGGCCATTTTCTGTATTCATATATCTGGCTTGCACTACAATAATGTAGCACTGGATAAGGGCATTGTTACAATCCCGTCCTGATGAACTTTGCATACTTTGCAAGATTAAATGAGGATACATCTGATTTCAGATTCTGCAATAGCTTCAGAGCTAAGAAATATTTTAGATTATTATTAGGATGGCAAAATTCCAACAGGATGGTTGAAGGTTAGAAGTTGTGCCACTTTCTTACCATGAAAAATAATGAGAAAAATCTTTTAATTTTGAGAAGTACATCATTTTGGGCTGAGATTCCGAAATTTGCATTGCAAATGCTAGATATTAGCCAAATCAAGCATGAAAAATAATGCCATCTGTTAGTTTTACCCGACTCCGCAAACATAAGGGAGTTGTTAAGCACCATTATTTGGTATGTTTTTATTTTCCATATTTGAAGTAAATGTGGCTAAGTCTGCAATCTAAAAACAACCTTTTTTGCACCGAGCATATTTAAGATGCAGATATAGTCATATTCTAATCTATTCTATTCAAATAGACACATGGGATGGTGGTATGATTGTGACTGATTTGTGATTTTTTAATTTTTTTTTTTTTTTTTTTTTTATTATTATTTTTTTTTTTGCAACTTTGGGAATGTTGCTGTTTTGTCTAAAAGTCAGATTAGGTTTTATATGTTTTGGGTTCAGGTAACACCATGCTGATTAAATGAGATGTGACTATTCATAGCAGATCTGTGTTTTAACATTACACCTATAGTTTGTATAGCATCCTGTCATTGTTTGGAAATGTCAACCATAATCAAGTAACTTACCAATTAATTGCAGGCAGCATTATAGGCAACATGTGAAATTATAGCCATCCTTCATATGAGACTTTACACTGAGGCCCCATCTGCTTGAGTTGATGGTAGCTTAGGTGGATGTAAAAGATCCTATTGCACCTATCGAAAAGAGAAGGGGATGTTCCCCAGTGCTCTCACCAAATTTCCTCTGTCAGTGCAAAGAACATCTTGAGTGTGCTCTGGGCAAGTTTCCCCATCAGTACAAAGACCAACTTGACTGACCCCTGAAAAGAGTCTACTAACCTATTTGTACAACCAGGTCAATAAATGATAAATAAATAAATAAATATAAATAGATAGATAGATAGATAGATAGATAGATAGATAGATAGATAGATAGATAGATAGCCTATGAGGAGCAAAATGGCAATAAAATTGTTTGTTTAGGGTATACTGCAGTGGAAATATTAGTCCTTGTTTTTTTTTTTTATTATGCACATTTTACAAGTAAATGAATATTTTCATAAATGAGTGAGCTACATATGATGTGATTGAAAGGCTCAGTGTAAAATGTCACCTTCAAAGACAGAAAATACATACTCCCCTAGATCTACTAATCTTCCATGCAGGACTAGCTTAGTCCTGCATGGAAGCAGTCATTTAGGAGCAGGACAGCAGCGCACCATGCATATTAATGAGGTGCATTGCCTGAGCTCCTAATCTTACACAGAACATGTAAGAGTGCAGGGACCATGTCTGAGAGCAGAGCTCTCAGAATATACTCGCCCTCGCAATGAAGAACAGCAGAAAGGCCCAAGAAATGAGTGAGGCTGCTCATAGGTGTCCGCATATCCCCATCAACATTCTCCCTGGTGTACAACAGCTAGTAAATACAAATAAAACCTGTATTTCTTTAATTTTTTAAAAATCCGATTAAAGCTATCTGTAGGTGCATGGGTGTGCCCATCACTTAGCTATGGTTAATGCAGCTTAAATGGCTGAAGAGGATAACAAGGAAGATATATGCAACTGAAGCAGCACAGCAATAGTGTAGTGGGCAGAGCATTTGCCTTACGAGTAGGCATTCCCAGTTTGAGTTCCACTGCAACACATTCCATTTTCCATGGCAAAGCATGTTATGACCAATATTTTTGTTGCATAACCCACTAAATAACATATATTCGTGAACTGGAGTACCGCAGTAAATGCACATGCGAGGTGTCAGTGTCATAATGAATAAAGCACTAGTAAGCAGGTTTAAGCACCAATAAGCAGTAGTAAGCATATTTAAGCACTAGTAAGTGAGTTTAAGCCCGTTTGTATGGGGGTAAGCAATGTGCATACAGGTTAAGCAATTTTGAAGCTAACGCTCTGTACGCATATGTAACCGGAGGTTAGCATTGAAATAAAAATACAGCAATAGGCTGTCATACAAAAAAATCAAAAACGTATTTATAACGTTTACTAATTTCAACATTGTTTGCTTTCTTATACTCATGTTCATTACTAAGCACGTTTTCCATTTTAGAAACATAATCTCTTTGATCCATTATTACTAAAATCCCCCCTTTATCACTTTTCATAATACGTATAGAGGTATTATGACATAATTCCGTCAAGGCAGCCCTAAGTTCATCACTTAGATTATCATTAGTGAAACATGATTTGTCACTGCCTAACATTTTTCTAAGGTTACGCTCACAAGCGGACTCAGCAATTTTTAAAGTATGGTTTAATAAAGGATTAAAGCTGGAAGGCTTGACCAGTGAATGCTTAATACTTTCCATCTCTTTCATCAGATAAGACAGATTCATTTTTCTAGTAAATTGCTTTAATGCCAGTATAGCATTTGTGATATTAGTTCGCATGTTGGGTACAAAATTTACACCTAGTCTCAGCAATTTAATATGGTTTTCATTTAAGTTAAAACTAGATAAATTTACAATGTGTTTAACTGAACTGTTATACCTTATTTGTTGTCTGTTGATGAATCCGAAGTCAACAGTTTGTTCGGTCCTTTTTTGTGCACGAGTATGGTCTTGGGTCATAATTGTCTTTTTTCCTTTTTCTAGTACTAAAAAAGATTTATTTTTGATGACTGGTTCTTTATCAATGTCACTATTGTTGAAAGAAAAAGCAGTAGTTTCTTGCTGGGCCAAATTCGACTCAGCTGAACAGGTATGGTTGTCAGTATTATGATCCCTTTGCTTGTTTCTGCTTGAAAATGCCACCAACGGTGTAACTTCATTCATGACCTCACCAAGAGAGGCGGGTCTCATAGAAGCATGTTGTTTAAGGTGGACTTGATTAGAAGACTGATGCATTCTGTTGTTGTTGCCAAATGAGAGTTTGTCTTTGCACTGTACATACATGGTGTACATCTCATACACTGATATATCACAATCCAATTTACTGTTTTTTCCAAATCTTCCAACATTAAGGAAGATTCCATCCTTTCACAGAACACAAACTGAAATTTGTCTTCAATCGTTTGGTCTACCTTAAGAATCTCTTCTGTCAAGATGCTTATAGACTCATTGTTGCGGTCTATTAATAATTTAAAAAAAATTAATGCCTGCTTCATTGAAGAATTTATTTAAACAATTGAAAAAAGGATCTTTTATTGTTGTACCAATGGGACAGTTAAAAAAGCATAGTCCCTTTGGAACAATGTTTAACTCAATACATTTCGCAAAATACTTGTTCTCAATGTCTATATTCTTATACTTTTTCAATAATTTGTTTAAGTTATCACATAACTCTTTGTACTCAGTTAAACTGGTGACATCAATAGATTTTTTTGTTTTTGAAAAAGGATTCTCACCGTTGTTCAAAGCTGCTGCTATATTTGAATATAGCCTTCTCGGCTTCATGCTTTTTAACTTTCCAAATTCTGGTTGTTTTGCCTCCTCACTTCGTTTACTGTAGGTATTCATCTCAATCACCGTGTCAGCATCATCCTCAGATCCCAAACCGGATCCTAAAGCCGACACCTCATTTTTGTTTGAACGCTCATTTAATAATAAATGCAAAGACTTCTTAATATCTTCCATGGTCTTTAAAAAGACCTGGTTGGAATGTAACTCTGATGAATCATGAACATCATGAATGCTAACATCCAATAAAGGATCTCCAGCCAAATCAGCCATCGCAGAAAACCAAAACTAAAATACAGCAGAATGGAACCAACTAAAAAGAACTAAAATACTACTCGGCTGCACAGCTGAATGGAAAATATACCAAATGGACCAGCACTTTAGCATAAAATTAATTTTAATCTACGCTTTCGTCAATCCAGACTTCATCAGAAAAATCAAACACATTTCAGTTGCACATGATTTAAATACTAAAAGACCAATTACACTCAATTAAAACCAATTAAGGTTAGATGCAAAGATTTTTAAAGTGATAAAACATCACCCATTGCTGTTACATACTTTGTTAATGCAAACTCTGCGATCTTGTAAAAAACATTTAATATTAATGGCATCATTTAAGCCCGGAGGCTGATCAGCTCTCAACTGAATCTGCCATCTAGTTTCTCTGTTCCAAATAGCTTCTGAAATTACCACCCTATTCAGCTGTGCAGCCAAGAAGTATTTTAATTCTTCTTAGGAGGTTAGCATTGCTTACCTTCGCGCAAACCTGCTTACAAATGCTCAAAAGTGCCTTAATCACTCTGTATCTAATGGCCCTTGTTCTGCCCATCAACAAAAAAAACAGCCTTGCAGGTCTTGAACCCAGGACCCTAGACGCTATAGTCACAGTAGTTAACCACCAAGTCATCACAGCAGAATAAAAGAATGAGGTATCAGCAAACAAGTCTTCACTATAGTAAAATCAAACTGAACCTGTGAAAGGAATCAATATACAGACATATGTTCCATTACCCACTACATAGCATAAATATGTGAACTGGAATACAGCAGTAAGCCCAGAAGTCAGGTGTAATTGTAATAGAGTGTTGAAGTCACCCATAAAACACAAGGACCCCATACAGTGTACGTACACATGAATTATAGATACCAGACATACATATAAGATGTAATGAATAATAAATCAATGCCAAAAAGGAAATATAATACAAAGTCAAATGTAAGCAATGCTAAGCATTGCACAGGCCACCTTAGGATGTGTAAGCAATGTGTAGGCCAGCTAACTCAATGTGCCCAGTGTTATATCCCTTTAAACAATGTCAACCTTAGGTAAGCAGGTTTGCCCATAGCTTAGCTTTTTCAAAACTGGCCAATCATGAAAAAGTGCAGGAAATTGGCCCTACTTAAACCCAAGAGGTGGGAATACATCTCATAACTGGTTGTGGCTTCCCTTGCAGGCACTATGTCAGGAAGGGGAAAGGGTGTGCATTTTCGGGCATAGCGCTGGTGCATCCAGGAGTCCAGAGTCATGGCAGGATTCCTTGTCAAAGAAGATGAACAGAGACTGCTGCAGGGCCAGTACCATGGCTCCCAATATAAGGTGGATGCCTGGGACTGTCTTGCCCGTGACCTCACCAGTGCCATTGGCATACCCCAAACCGGTGAGCAGGTCAGGCATCACTATGCTGACCTGAAGCAGCATAATGGGGACCTCTTGGAGCAGTGAATTCAAGAGGCTAGAATGGCAGGGGATGTCCCAGCTGTGAGTAAGTATCACCCCACTAAATGTGTAATAATTGGCAGCTCATATATATCATGGATAGGTATGGCTAAATATTCTATTGTCCTCCATAGCTGCAATAGAGCAGGCCACAAACCAGGAGGCCCATGGCAGTCACCAGGAGAGGTTGCGACGTGAGGCAGGTCAGTAATACTCTTGCATGTACTGTCATAGGAAAGAAATCTAAAAGTATTAGTAAATTAATTGCCTGTATAAAACCTGTATTGTTTAAGGCAAGTATTGCATACAGCAGAGAATATGGCAGGAAAAGACCCATATAGTATGTATGTAAATAAAAGTGTAATAGCCTGACAATAAAGGTCTAACTGCTGGACTGCATGTGTATACTCTGGTATCATATGATAATGTAGATTTGCATTCATGTAATAGTATTGTTGTAATAAGCACCGTTACCCACACCACACACCATAAATAGAATGTGTAGGAATGCCTGTATATGACTGGTGTAATCCCTAGAGGCCATTTAGTACAACTGAGAGACACATAGACAGAAAACAGGGAACAGGCAGACAACAAAACTCAAATAGCACATGCAACTGAAATGTGAACTGTTGCTTTTTTTAGCACACACAGCCATGGTTCGAATCCTGCCAGTGGTAGTAGTCTGCATACAGAATCATACCCCACAACTGTATAGATATGTTCAGAATATCCAGTAGAGTGGCCCATATATGTTGCTTGTCAACCTGTCTTCCTGGGAAATCAGTGGGATGATCCCAGACATATAGGCAGCAAACAGGAAATACAACTGATCGACACACATCTATGAGAACAAAGCTGGCACACTAGCAACTCCCCAAAACCTTATGAGACTAAGAAGCCATGTATGTCCCATTTACACCCCCATCTTGTCAAGCTGTGGCCAGAGTGTGTACAGTAACAGAGTGAGATGTATGTGCATAATACTAATATGGAATCTGGTACTATGTGTGGCAACATTCAGGTAGTGCTAACAAACATTTCTCATACAGGTCTGTCACATACCAAAACTGTGCCCAGAAATACAAGAATGATACCCTGTACTGGTACTATTTATATTGGTATTGTATGGCACTGTGACTGATGCAGTTGCTCTGAATAATGAAGTATTACTCATCACTGCAGCCCACACTGTCCTACAAAATATAACTGTCTAGGAAATCTGTATAAGAGTGTTGTAATACAAGGTCAGAATGCAAAAGCACAGGAGAATTATAACACAGAAAGCAGATAGGGGATATACAACAATATCTATATAGCAAACACACCTCTGATGGACAGTGTTTAAGTTGTAGCTGGCTTCTGAATCCTGGGAGTGGAAGTAGGCCGCATACAGAATCATACCCCACAACTGTACAGATAAGACCAGAATGTCCAATATATGGGCCAATATCTGCTGCCTGTCCCACTGCTCCCTTGGTAGGTCTGTGGGATTATCCCAGTTGTTTAGCCAGCAAACAGGGAATACAAGTGATTATCAAACATCTATGAGAACAAACCTGTCACTGTAGCAACTCCCAAAACTGTTAGGAGAGTAATAAGCCAAATATGTCCTATCTACACCCCCATGTTGTCAAGCTGTGACCAGAGTGTGTACAGTAACTGAGTGAGATGTGTGTGCATAATACTAATTTGTAATCTGGAACTTTGTGTGGCAACATTCAGGTAGTACTAACAAACATTGTTCCCAAAGGTACATTGGATTTGAAGACTGTGCTGAGAAATAAAAAACATTATACCCTGTACTGGTACTGTTTACTCTGGTATTGTAGGGAATTGTGAGTGTTGCAGTTTCTCTGAATAATAAAGTATCACTGATTACTGTCACCCACACTGTGCTACATAATATAACTGTGTAGGAAAGCATGTATATGTGTGTGTCAAGTCACTAAAGGTTGAAGAGGGCAATAGTCTAGATATGTCCCTATACACCTGCATGTGGTCAACACATGGCCAGAGTCTGTGCAGAAAGAGTTGCATAGCTATGTGCACAACATCAAACCGGAATTTGGGAATATGTGTAGAAATAGTCAGTGTTAATAAAAATTCCCTACAGGTATATCAGGTAAGAGGTGTATACTGCAGGTAAAATCAGTTCAGGTATAACAATGACGACAGCCATATCACTGTCCATACTAACATTATAGGATAGTGTAGTAATACTTGTAAGGTACAGATAACAGCACTGACTAGGAAAGTAATGTGGACTACAGGAATATACTAGTTGTTAATTGACATCTTTCTCTCCCCCCACCATATCTACAACAATAAACAACATACCCACCCCAACCTGTATGTAATGACTCCAATGTTCTAATAATGTCCAGTTGTTTGATAAATATTATAATTGTTCCCATGCATGTGCTATATTGAATTATTCCAACATTGGTGGCATGGTACCATCAACATACCTGCATGCTGTTCTTATTACCACTGTGGTCCCATATATGCATGTGTTCTGTTTGCTATGCAACTGTTCCTTATCTGGTGTCTGTGTTAATGGGAATATCTATGCATGCTGTTATACCTAACCCTGGAATGTGTTGGCTCTTACTAACCCACATATGATGATAAAATCTAAACACTATAGCACGTTTGGGAAGGCCGGTCCCAGCAGACTTACCTGTCCCATCGCAGCTGGCCGTGGCACTGGGCACCAGCATGTCTTTGGCCCAACCCAGGATCTCCCTGTCCGTTGGTCCTGCACCACCTTTGAGTGGAACTGCCACAGGGGATGGGGCTCACCCCCCCAGGAATGGGAGCGGACAGGAACCTGTCACCTGTTGCCTGGTCCGGGTCTTGGTGCAGAGCAAGCTCAACCAGCAATTTGGTGATCTGCTAGGCCAGCTCGAGGGCTGCATGTTGCTATTAGAGGATCAGCCTGGCTCTGCTACTCAGCCCCCAGCACAGCCACCTTCGGGGCTGGGAAGGTGCAGTGGTGAATGCCCATGGGTAGGGACCTCAGTTACACTGTGTCCACCAGGGGGTTCATGGGCTTCCGATTTCCCCAACACCCTTCCCCATCAAAGTGTTTACCCCAACATGTGTCACATACTGCCCCTGTATGCATCTTGTATGTCTTGTCTGTTAACCTACCCAACCTACCTCCCCAAATATACCTACTAGCCCTCCCCAACATCCCACTCTCACCTGAAAAAAAAAGGGCAATCTGTTCCCCCGCAAAAAACTCGCACCATACATAGCTGTCCATTTGGCACACATGTCCACTGGACACACATAATCTGGTCTTATTGGCATCACAACTTATTATAGTTGTCCTCACCCCCTCCCAAGGGTTTGAGTGTCCAAATCTACCTCAAAATTCAGTGTATATGCTCAACTGTTGCTGTAGAAGAAATGGGCAGCTATGGACCTTCCCCACACCCTTCCTGCACATCCCTAGCTATTTTCCCTACTGTCTTTCCCTCTGTGTCCCTTTTTCACCACTTTCCTAACAACCCTTTTTTTCTTTTCTTTTAAATAAATTAGCATGAAAGTAAGGGTGAGTAAACACTTTTAAGCAGCAGTAAGTGGGTTTAAGCCTGTTTGCACTGGGGTAAGCAATGCCTACTCTGGTTAAGCAATTTAGAAGCTAACTGAGTATAAGAAACTGTAACTGGAAGTTAGCAGTGCTTACCTTGCGCAAACCCAGGCAGACCCGCTTACAACTGCTCAAAAGTGCCTTAATCACTCCATATAAAAGGGCCCTTGTTCTGCCCAGCAACAAAATAAACAGCCTCTGCAAGGCTCAAACTCAAGACCCTGCACACAATAGCCAAAGTGATTTATTACTAAGCGATGTCAGATATATACAACCCTGATGTTTCACAAACATATCATCCAGCCCAGTCGTTCAGTAGTACAAGGAATTTATTATATATTAATATCTAAACAGATACAACACACACACACACACACACACACACACACACACACACACACACACACACACACACACACACACACACACACACACACACATATATATATATATATATATATACACAAATGCATACATCTATAGATATATGTCTACATCTATATGTCTAAATAAATACAGCAAATTATATATATGTAAGCAGATATATTATGTATATATGGACATACATCTGTAGATAACAATGGAAACATAACAAAAACATATATATCCACATGCACCATTAATGAGGTTGAGAGGCCCCAAACAACATATGTTTTGTACGAATAGGTATACCCCCCCTCAGCCAAACACATCCGCTCTGAAATACACTACCAAGTGTTGCAGATCCCATAACCAGGACCTGACACAACATGGGCACAAGATGTTAAAAGTACTTCATCCCACCTGTATGATGTCAAGCTGGTATTAGTAACATATCATGCAGTACAGTCTGGCTCCCATAAGGAATGTATAATGTGGAAGCTATCAACATCTCTAGGATACATATATACAGACACATATATGCAGATATATATATATATATATATATATATATATATATATATATATATATATATGGATTCACTTTCTAATCTCGAAATTCTGAAACACCGAATTTCAGAATACCGAGATTATAATACCAAATGCTCAGAATCGCGAAACACCAGAACCACTAAAGTCAAAGTACCAAAGTTCAGAGCTTCTGGTGGTGTGGTGTATGAATGGATGTAAGTGCAGGTAAGTTTGTATGAGTGTGTAGGTTATGTGCTGTAGTATATGTTAGTGTGCGTTTTGGTTGTGATGTGTGTGTACAAGGGGCTGTGAAATGTGTGGGTGTGAGTTGCCTTTGTGTGTGTGATTGTGCGGTCTCGGAGTTAGAATATATAAGTAGGGGGGTGTGGGGGTTAGATTTGTTTGTGTGTGTGGGCAGTTGTGTGTATGTGAGTGTGTGTATGTAAGTGTCAGGATTTTGAATTTCGCGATTATGGGCATTCGGTATTGTGGTGTTTCGGCTTTATGATCTTGATATTCTGAAATTCGGTATTTCAGAATCTCAAGATTATAAAGTGAACCCATATATATATATATATATATATATATATGTATATATATATATATATATATATATATATATATATATATATATATATACACACACACACACACACACACACACACACACACACACACACACACACACACATATATATATATGTAACTACACATACGCAGAGATATGTATAGTAAGATACATATGTAGAAGGTGCACACAATATGGAACAGCTACTATGCCTACAGTTAACACCTTAACAACTGGACACTGTATGAGCTACCCATACCCCATACAAATGACAATTGTTGCCTGCAACATATATTCACAGAGAGGTCAAAGGATATAACTCCACACATAGGTTTACATAAATGGGAAACCTTTATTTGTGTATTATTACAGTTGTATATGCCATGTCATATAGCTGTTTAGACACTGACATCCATATAAACAGAGTAATGCAACTGTGAAACAGTTATACTAATACAGTAGCCTGGACAGGTTTACAAATGTTGCTGTCCAGGCCGAGGCCTTCCATAGTACAATAGTAAAGACAGACTGGGCCACAGCATACCAAACAATCAACAGTAAGTAATACAGATGTATAGTTCAGCAGCCTCTATCTACACTCTGTACACAACCCCTAGGTGGTAAAGACCTCAGATGACATAATGGGATGTAACTGTTACATAACAAGGCATAACTGACACTATCACAAGCACACTGACAAACAGAACAGTCTGTATGGCAGGAGGCAGTAGGCCTGCATTAACCCAATTTATTTAATTATTTTAAATATAGGTGAATTGTATGGTAATGTACATCCGGATACCTTGAGGAAGCTCACTCCTAATGCCCCCACATGTTGTAACAGCTTAGGTAAGTTATGGTGCATACCCCCCCCAGACTCAGTAATACAGGGCCATATACCACTGTTGCATACACTGGCCTCTGCCGTGCAGAAGGGCAGACATGTATTGTGTAGGTGAAGCCCACACATATATGGCCCCAGCCCCACCGTATGTGTGGGGGATATAACAGCAGTGGACTGATGGCAGGGATGGCAGCATGACATACTCGCAGCCCACTACAGAACAACCCCTGACAGTATGTCATATGTGCAAAGCTTGGTATGTAGGTGGAGGACAGAGACTGGAACACAGGCCCATATGTGGGAAACTGTTGTCATACACTAAGCAAGTCATTGGTGTTACAGGATAGTCTGCAACATACCCTTAGTCAGGGATTTGAAGTTATAAATATAAATGGATGTAGTCATGAACTGATAATACTCAACAAACACACTGCCAGTGAAATATTTGACACAGGACCTGTGTGTGGATAGACAAAACATAATAGGCATACATCTAGCCATCAAGAGGCTAGGCCCACAGATAAGAGCTATGCAGACAGACTGCATTCCAAGTTAAACTAGTATGTACACACAAATCCTGCAACACCGGTGCTATACAATGCATACAGCAACACTACTCACACTCTGTCTGTAGGTCCGGAACCTCCTACAAATATGTAGCTGGCTTGAGTGTGCAGGTTCTCCTGTAAGAGCTATTGCTTCCTGCTGTCTGTAACACTGCTGCCCACACAGAGAAAGGATGTCCATCATACAAGAAAGGTAAAAGGACCACGCCCACAAGATGTAGGGATTTATAGTAGTTGGTTGCCATGACAGTGGTAATTGGAAGTACTACACAGCATGCTGCATGCAAGTAGCAAGTGCAGGACACTTATTGGTGCAGAGGCCATCACCTGATCATGTGCATCACCTACAAATTCCGTGCTGCAATCTATGCAAAGCAGCTCATTCCATTTACTGTAGAGAGACTGAGAGTGAGAGAGGGAGGGTGTGCATATAAGGCACAGAAAAAAAACAACATCCAGAAGACTCTGCATTCCCGGAACAGGTATGTGAAGTATATATGTATGTAATTGACGATAGTACTTGGTCCATAATAATGGGATAGATGATGTGGAATGATTTACATGTGCATTCAGGTGTTGTTGTAATGATGTTCAGTTGAACAACTGCTAAGGACAATAGAGTCTGTCCCTGTGGGTAGTGGGCCATATCCATCAACCGTGCAGAGCAGCACCGACTGACAAGATGTAAGCCATCATAGTGTGTGTTGTGTAATGGGACGTATATCTGGTGGTGGAAGTAATGCCATTATAATGGACATGTGGGACCCACAGCCCACCCCCTGCAGGATACTCAGGTTAATCTGTAATGCACCATGCAGGAATGCCATAGGTGTGTAATAGGGTTACTTGCAATCTGGTCCTACACATACCCCCCCAATGTCAGGCCATGCCCATATGTGGCACCTGTCTGTGTTGTAGCAAGGCAGAACAGTGCAGCTGTGCAGGAAGATATTGTGTGATTGTGGACCTGGTGTCTGAATGTACTCCAAATATAGGTATGCATATGTGTACATATGTACACATATATAATAAAGATATATATATATATATATATATATATATATATATATATATATATATATATATATAAAATCAGCATGTATGTCCACAAATATACAGATACCCATGTGTAGACATATATATGAGCACATATATCTACACACACACATATATATATATATATATGTATATATATATATATATATATATATATATATATATATATATATATATATATATATATATATATATATATATATATATATATATATATATATATATATATATATATATATATATATATATATATATATACCTATATGCACATGTCTACATATACACAAACACACACACAAATATATATGTATGTAAATACATGCCCCCTGTATTACTACAACAGTGATGCATGCTATGTGTGAGGCAACAGCACACCTAGCAATACACACAGATATCTACAGCTGGCAGTGTGTGCAACATGGATGGGTATATCCCATGTTAATCTCTTGTTGAGACCACATTGCCCTTGCCTGTGAAGTATGCAATGGGAATATGGGGAAGTATGGCAGGTATAGTTGTGGACATGGTCAGGGTTGGTAGATATATTGGACAGTCTACAGGGTTGGTATGTGACACATGTGATGGGTAAACACCCTGGATGGTGTGTGTGTTCTGTGATGTGGATGCCCCATGGGCCTCAATATGAGCACAAGGGGAACAAGCCTCCCACCCACTGCAACTTATAACAGCAGTCCACATCCTGAAGGTGCCTGGCCTGGAGGCTGAGCAGGAGGAGAATGTCAGTAGTGAATGTGCACTGGGTGCTTCAGAGTGATGTAGCACATCCCACATGTGTCTGTGAAGCCCGGTATGGAACAGACCCTGGACCTAACCTCAGGAGGCAGGACCATGTCTGTGTGTGGCCCCGGGGGGGTAAACATCCCTTGGGTTGGTTCCACCTAATGGTATTGCTGGACCAGTACATGAGGAGGCCCCAGGTTGGAACACACATGTGATGTGGCTAGATAACACGGGCAGATGGGTTTGGAAAGGTGGTTCTGCTGGCCAATAATACATATACATGTTATTGTGTCACTGTTATAGAACATATGTTGGTAGTAATAGTCTACACAATCCTGGAACATGGCCAACAGCATGCATAGATATCCTCAATAACACAGAATGTCAGATGTGCAGCAATCACAAAGCAGCCATACCACAGGCATATATGGAACCATAGTGGCCCTGACAATGGCATGCAGGTGAATAGTTTGTAACAGGCCAGCAATGACAGTCCACACAAAAAACATGGCTACAATCACATAGCAGAAAGTGTGTTACAATACAATATCTGTACCACTGGTAGGTAAGCTGTAGCCATACCTAATGAGTTGTGTGTACAGTTTGCTGAAGCTGATATAGTGGGGGGGGGGTGACAGAGGTTTGTATTACAAACTGTGGTAACCTTGCTGTATGAGTTGCTCAGACCTGTTTCCATCTTTATGTCTTTCAGCCAAGATGTCACATGCACGCTTGCCTACCTATTCGACAGCTGAAAATGATGTGCTTATCACACACCTGATCCAGCACTACCCAGTGCTGTTTGGCAGGGCTGCCCATGAACAGCAGGATTGGTCCACCCTGTGGAACAACCTAGTCCACAGGGTCAATGATGTTGGACTGCACAACTGCAATTATGAGCAGATCTGGCATCATTGTACTGACCTGTTTCTCAATGCCCGTCTGAGTGCTGCTGCAGTCGAGGGGGATCACCTTGTCACAGGTGGGCCATGCCATCCATCCCCCGACACGTGTGGAGGAGCTCCTGGCCAGCCTTGTGGCACCTGCCTGTCCAGCCAGCCCCCAACCACCGGACACCTTTGTGGAGGTGGGTGGCACCCACACACTGGCTGAGGAGTGTGCAGGTAAGGACACAGAGCACATCAGTAGACCACTGTTGTGCATACATCCGCATCGGTACAGGTAGATCATGCATATCTTACATGTCATAGATATATTGTGTTGCTGCATTGTAGTGATAAACAGATGTCCAGATGTGGTAGTATTGTGTAAAAGTACCGTTGATGTATTGTAATACTGCACCCACCCTGTAGCACTGCCAAAGGTGTGGCCACTGACATTGCATATCTCACCCTCTTATGTAGGACCCTCCGGGATACCACCAAGGCAGCAGCCTGTAGCCGGTGAGTATGGTTATGTAGATTCTTGCCAACACACCGGGCATGTAATGGGGATGGTATATTCCATGCACACATCTAACATGCCTACCCTGAATGCATGCTGTAAATGTGCACGTATTGTTGCTGTGAAATGCACGGCGTCACATGGTTGACCATGATGGGGCATTGGAAGGGTTTGTCAGACACCTGCATGATAAGTAACATCCTGTCATTGCAGAATGTGTCCACAGGGAGTAACATAATGGTGGGAGACATGGCCTACAGTAGGGACATGTTCGGAACAACACCCATTTACAGTGCAACACCAGTGTATATACCTGAAGGACAATGGCAACTGCTGCAGAGCTACACTATGGCATAAGGCATTGCAGTAGTCCACATTATCAGCTGGGTCTCAGCTGTAACATGTGGTGTTCAGTGTATGAGACACTGCAAAGTGACACACATGTGTAGGGAGTACATGTCATGCATCTGCATAAAGGCTGAAGGAGGGAGGGGTGTCAGCATGACACACCAGTGCATTGCAGCATGGATCCTAAGGATGCTAGGAATGGCTCTATCTGCACATAGGCAGGTTCAGGACCTGTAGCAGCAATAACCCTACCCCCACATCAATAGTGGTGGCAATGTGTGAACACCATGGGATGTGCACATGAGTAGACTTTGCATTCATGCAGAATAGGGGGACATGTGTAGGGCAGACTGAACATACACTGGCAAATGCAGATGGCCAATGCTGGTATACCCCTGCCAGGAGTAGTGATTGCTGTAGTACACACAACAAGAGGTGCGATAAACTGTCATGATAAGGGTGTGCACACATATGCCCACATGGTGTGTATGCATTGTGGTCAGCAGCCACACACCTAACACAATCCGTAGACACTGCATGTGAAAGTAGAGGACATATGTCACATATTGGGCTCATGTACTGCTAAGATATGCGGTGATATGGTCCCATGGCAGATCAAGGATGGGTGCGTCAAATCAGTAAAGGTGTGTACACCCCCCATAGCTACAGTATGCTCTGATGGTTGTCAGTGTAAGAGTTTTGGATTGGTCATACATGGTCGCTGATGTTGAGAGCTGTGCATCAGACATCAGGCATTCACAAATGACATCTGTCCACATATCATACCAGGTATGTGTTGCTGGAGAACATAGGGGCTGTGAGCATTAAAGCTGAGATAACCGACACAGTAGTACACATTCAGCAATGGGCCATACACCTGTGAGGTGTGGTGCACAGTACATGGCAGGGTGCAGAAAAGGTGCACAGAAATACCATATTTATGGGTGCAGTGGTATCCAGGGGGAGGGGCTTCATCTAGTGACACAGTACACACATCACACATATGTATACTTTTGCAAGCATGGATTGACTATAGCTACCCTGCATGCTGTTGGATACCATATGTTATGCATGTTGACAGAGAGGTAATAGGAGGACAGTGTGTACTTTCATTGTGCAACCTCACCTGTATGTGTGTGTGTGCATCCTGGTGGGTAGTCACTTTGTCTGTAGGGTCACTCTGGTAAAGTGGAGGGAGGTTGATGCATGTAGGATGCTTGTGTGCATGTGTGTGTGTGTGCTTGTGTGGCTGGCCATACATGCACATGTGTGATTGTGGGGTGTTCATAACAGCAGTACCTCCCTCTGGGATCATGCAGTACATGTACATGGACTGCTACATTACACACCAGGAATACCTGTCATGTGTGTAATCACAGGACAGCTGATAGCATAATATGGTCTTTAGAATGGAACAGGCATCCAGAGGGAAGGTAGACACCAGGTACACCCTTAATATCGCATTCAGCAGAGAGGTCACATAAAACCCACATATGCAGCACTACAGATGTATTGGGGAAGTACTAGTCAACACCAGGGAGTGTATCCAAATATTACAGTTGTCACATGATAGGCTGAAGGAGCAGCATATCTGGCATGTACTGAGCATTACATACACATGACACACCAGTGCATGATATTATGGATAGAACATAGTAGCCCACACATACAGGGGCCATGCTCATTATGTCCGGATATACAGAAGGTGCATACCAAATGACAGCAGCGAGGCCATGTAAAACCACTACACACAGGTCAGGCAGGTAAAGTAGCAACAGGCCTTGTGTTGTGACTGCTTGTGTAGGCATTTAGAGGACTGTTATGTTAATGAGTTGTATCAATGTGTGTATGTTAACAAGTGTGATGCAGGATGGGGTACCACATGGACATATACATGGGACTGTCTGTAAAGCCATGGAGAGGTAGGTATTATGGATATGTGTGTGTGTGTGTGTGTGTGTGTGTGTGTGTGTGTGTGTGTGTGTGTGTGTGTGTGTGTGTGTGTGTGTGTGTGTGTGTGTCTGTACTATTAGGCAATGCTGTACAGGTTTTAAAGTGCATTTATTGTTTTCCCCCACAGGTGGTGAGGTGGGTCAGAGTCCCTCCTGCATGCAATCTGATTTTGTTGTCCATACAGGCACTGAAGATGATCATAGCAATTTAAGGCACAGGTGGAGTTGTCAGGGGCTGACACTGCACCATTTGACATCCCCTTTTAGCCACCCCAACCCCGCACACAGTTTCAGTGCCTATACACACCCCATCACCAATGACCATAGAGAAAGGACAGCTGGCGTTCAGTGGCAGTGAACAGGAAAGTGTGGTAACCATGCCTACTGTTTCCAGTCGCAGCAGGCATAAATGGATGTCCGGCAGGGCACCACATAGGCAGATGTCCCAGGGTGCTCATGGTAGGGCCACTGGACATCATGCCCTTGGCAGAGGTGATATAGCTGGTACCAGCAGGCGCATGTTTCAGGCTGTCATGGCAGTGCAAGCACGTATAAAACGTTACCCAGACAGGGCCTGAGGCTGCAGACGGCTGCTCTTACATCTGCAAATGACAACGCCCATGAACTGGCTGGTGCCATCCGTGGATTAACTGAGTTCATTGATAAACTGTCTGGTGAAATGATGGCCCTCATCGACCGTGTTCTGTCCATGCTTGAACATGTGGTGGGAGTGCGGTGACTGCCCAGTGGACGTAGGCCAGTAATGTCAACAGCTGGTTGACAACATAGACATGCTAGGACACCAAGGGGCTTCCCTAGTGGCAGTATGAGTCCTGGCACTTCAGGGGGACACTGTCCACACCACACCACAACAGGCCACGAGCACGTGGTCCTGGCCAGTCCCAGGAGGGACCTAGACCAGAAGACATTTGTCATCATCAGGTGAGAGTGGCACATCGAGGCCTGTACCTTGATGTGGCCATGGAGCACCTGGCAAGCACAGTCCACATGTCCATGGCTGGAAACAGTGAACTGCACACCCTGCCAGTTATGGTCTGTAGCTGTCCATAAACACCTGTGTAGGGCAGTCAAAAGCAGAACTGTGTGCATGCATGCATACCCACACACTATGCAAACACACCTAGGGCAACCCCATACCTACACACACCAGATCACCACGCACAGCTCGCCACAGTACACCCCTCAACCACACACACATGGTGTCAAATGTATGGCCCACCCTTGGCCTCTGGCAAACCAACATCACACTCTGTGCATATGATGATACCTGTGCCATTTCCCTGTCATCCATACCATCAATGCAGGGACAGGCTAACATGGTTCTGATGCACTTGGTGACTGCACTACAATGTAACACAGTACTGCAGTGTAACATGTTGTATGGAGTAAACTGCAATGCATAAATGGCAGGTAGTGTAGCCATCTAGCACTGATGCCTTATAGCTGTTAGTAACATTGGTTGGTTGTGGTCTATATATTGTTATCCATTTGTGTTGTAGGTGTACATGTGTCAACACAAGGATGCCCTGTGCATATGATGATACCTGTGCCACATCCCTGTCATCCATACCATCAATGCAGGGACAGGCTAATACGGTTCTGATGTACATGGTGACTGCACTACAGTGTACCACAGTACTGCAATGTAACATGTTGTAAGGAGTAAATTGTAATGCATAAATGGCAGGTAGTGTAGCCATCTAGCACTGATGCCTTATAGCTGTTAGTAACACTGGCTGGTTGTGGTCTGTATATTGTTATCCATTTGTGTTGTAGGTGTACATGTGTCAGCACAAGGATGCCCTGTGCATATGATGTTACCTGTGCCACATCCCTGTTATCCATACCGTCAATGCAGGGACAGGCTAATATGGTTCTGATGCACATGGTGACTGCACTACAGTGTACCACAGTACTGCAGTGTAACATGTTATAAGGAGGAAAGTGTAATGCATACATGGTAGGTAGTGTAGCTGTCCAGCACTGATGCCTTATAGCTGTTAGTAACACTGGTTGGTTGTGGTCTCTATATTGTTATCCACTTGTGTTGTAGGTGTACATGTGTCAGCACAAGGATGTCCTGTGCATATGATGATACATGTGCCACATGCCTGTCATCTATACCATCAATGCAGGGACAGGCTAATATGGTTCTGATGCACATGGTGACTGCACTACAGTGTACCACAGTACTGCAGTGTAGCATTTTGTAAGGAGTAAAGTGTAATGCATAAATGGCAGGTAGTGTAGCAGTCCAGCAATGATGCATTATAGCTGTTAGTAACACTGGATGATTGCGGTCCCTATAATGTTATCCATTTTTGTTGTAGGTGTAAATGTCTCAGCATGAGGATGGTCTGCAGTCATATTCCACAATGGGGTATAGTACTGTGGTGACACCATGGCTGTGACATATCTGGGGTACAGTTGAACACACGTCACAGGTTACTAAAATGGTTATTGCCTGTGCCACCCACTGAGGCATGTATACCCTGCAACCTGATGTAGACCCATCCACATATACGCACACTGTTACTTGGCAACACTGGGACTAGACCTTTACCTACCTATGTAGTGATATTGAAGTGTGTGGCTTACATTGCACACCACACAGCATTTAGGGTGAGGTGTGTCCTGGGTTACATGTTACATGCAGAACATCCTCAGACATGTACAGTATGCTAATGGGGGATGTAATAGGTGTATATGGACAATACATAGTGTGACATACCGTCATATACACATTAACAGACACATAACCACCAGACACACATCCGAGATACCAGGGCCTATCGCTGCTAACTAACTTGACTGTGTGCCCAGTGCATTACAGGTAGGCTGCACACACCACATGCATAACTAGCTTGGATTGTGGCATCAGTTACCTGTATGGTTGATGGTGACAGTGGTAACCATACTGTGGTATATGGGACATATACCAGGTGTACCTTAGTGTAATTACAGTGTACACAGCACCCACATCCTCCAGTGGATATTGTACTCCCTGAAACCCATGACGGCACTCTGCCATACCCACCATTACACAGTGGCCGTGACTGCGATACAGCCCATAGTATACCCAACAGTGGTACTACAGGGATATGCATCTAATGCACATGCCACATGAGTAGTAGGGTGTTGCAATGTCATGCCTCACCTATGGGCAGCAACAACACTACCTGTACTACTGTGTGGCAATGGGTATTGCCACACAGTAGTACAGTGTGTGGCAATTGGTATTGTAATCGGAGTATATGGCCTCGGAATGCTGTACCCTACAGATATACAGACATGCACGACTACACACACATGCCAGAACACAAGGGGTATCCCATGCCTATCAACCCATTTATAAAACATTGTTGTGCTGGTACTGCAAGGCTCATGTAGCCGGTATGGGGGGAGCTTAACAAGGCACATGTAATGTCCCATAAACCTGCAGCCACAACTGACTATGGCAATGGGTGTTGCGTTGGTTGTGAAGGCCCTCATGGAATTCCCAAGTACAGGTGTGCTAACACACAGACACTGCTATACTCAGTCATGCACATGTACACATGTGTCTATACAGGGGTGCATCACTGCAGGTGGTCATAGCTGTTTACCAAGCTAATGTCCAAGGGGAGATGGGTTATTGTGTATAGTATTATCTTGCCACCTGCCAGGTGGCAGCAGGCAATCTATCAACAGACACTACTGTCGTGACCCTCAGGGTGAGAATGACATGCATCCGCAAATCCTCCAGGTGCCTCCTGCACATGGCCACTGAGGTGATCAAGTTGACATGTATGCAACATGCATTACAACACATGGTTAGTGTCTGTGATGGAGACCTCTACACAAGCATGTTCTGTTGGCTGTGGTGGTGTAGAGAGGTACCAGTGGCATGTGGTGTGTACAGAGTGACATCTACTATATGTGCCAGTTCTTACCCAGTTGGGCAGACATGTCAGTGTCAATGAAGCTTAGGTTGCTTGTACATATCCCAGCTGGATACCTGCCATCTGCACATCTGTACAGGGATTGACAGTCATCAGCTTGGCAAGTAGCTGTGCAGTAGCATGAGTGCGTTGATAGATAGACATCTGAAAACAATATGTATGCCATAACTACATGTCGGAAGCTGTCACTAACATGTGCTGTACAGACAATAGTCTATAGTTAAATTCCACATGATGGATCATTACCCATAAAGGGGTACATACTGTGATACAGCTCACACACCAGGGATACAACTGGGAGGCCTCTGTGTCCAGCTATGCCCACAGGTGTGCCTGTTGTCAGTACTACATTTAGCACTCTGCTCTTGCCTGGGTTAGCACTGTCAGCAGTAGTACTGCCATGATACACTACATGCCAATGTGACAGCACATATCCTGGGCTACTACACCTGTATGTAACACATTCACATGGATAACAGTGCTCTACAGGCCTCATATATGTCTGTGTCCCACACATGACACTCACACCCCTTGCTACAGTAATGACAGTACAAAGGCACATGTATTGTACATGGCATTACATACACTTATTACAGATTATCAGACTGGGTGGTGTGACCTGGTTACAAGGGCTAAGCCATGCTTAGCAAGTATCAACATTACTACAATATAACAGCTGAGCTGATGTGTGCACTGGTAAGCGAAGCCTACACTGTGTAAGCACCCGTATGTTTACCCATAGCTCAGCACTGCTTAACTTCATGCAAACCCATTTAAAGCCGCTCAAAACTGCCTTAACCACTCTGTATCCAAAAGCCCTTGTTCTGCCCAGCAACAAAATTAACAGCCCTTACAGGTCTTGAACCCAAGAGCCTGTAAATTGAAGTCACAGCACTTCACCACTACACCATGACCACTGTGAAGACAGCTGTTGTTTTACCAATATAGCTGTCAATACACATATTGAGTAGTATTGAACAATTGCCTTTAGTTCCTGAATTGTGTAGTCCATGTTATTAATATGACTGTTGCATCATATATGTTGTTTTATCATAATGTGCACATAGCATATACATATGGTAAGATACATCTGGGAGGGTATACACAACCATGAGTTTACTCATGACAGGAATATGGTTGTATACATATAATAGGTCTATATATGTCTACATGTACATACACATGTATGCTCATACATATATCTGTATACACATCTGTATAGTGCTACATATATATGGCCATGTATACATCTCTTCGTATGTATACACACACACACACACACACACACACACACACACACATATATATATATATATATATATATATATATATATATATATATATATACATGTATGTATATATAGATATATGTATATATATATATATATATATATATATATATATATATATATATATATACGTATATGTGCATATAGATATATGTCTATATAGCTATATATGTATGCACATCCTATGTGTACAGATATGCCTAGTTATGCTGGTATATATGCAGATATCTATAACTATATGTGCATACATATCTATTATGATATAGCTGCTACTGTCATTATATATGTAGATATCCATACATATATGTGCATATGTATCCCTATCTGTATATGTGTAGAGATATATTGCTCAGTATATGTATATATCTGGGTGCTGATATGTATATATATATATATATATATATATGTACATATACATATACATCTATATATGTTGATATGTATATGTGTATACATCTAGATACATATCTGGATAATTATATATACATATATTTTCACCATATGTCCTGAACATGGAGTGTAGACCTACTATAGCCCCTATAGTCCCAATTTCATAGTGCAAGGGGATGTCAGGTGTGTATAGCAGGTATATTTGTAGAGTATTGCTACTGTAATATGGATTGTCTTCACAGACATGGTGTGTGTGGGAGGTCACAACTGCTTTTAACATGTGCCCCATTGGCTACTGACAGACATCCTAAGGGCATCATAATACTGTACCGCTGCTAGCATGTAATGCCCCTGTGGACTACAGCAGAGATATTGGCCAATATATGTGGACATACTGACACACTCTAGACATTCCAGAGATATACACAGAACCCCTTAGTGCAATACATGTGGACCAAGTCTGACAATGTGGATGTTAACAACCATGTAGATGGGTATAACACATAATGACTGGTATACATTTTCCCCATAGGTTATGCAGTCACACACCCCTGTCTGTCCTGACACATAATAACTGCTGGTACAGAGGTGCCATGGCCACATACTACCCACTAGATATCGACATACATCTGTACAGCATTCCACTGTTCTGTATGACATACATGACTGTTAAGGGAGGCCTGGCAGCAGTAATTCTGGCAAGTATCTTGGACATGACATCCTAGTGGGTAAGTACACTAAACTGCTAGGCATGTAACAAAGCACTGCGCAGGTTACAGGCAGACTGGCTCAACACTGGCCTACATTTCCTATGGGGGAATGCACATTTACCTGCATATATAGCAGGCTCTACAGGCATGTGACAGCACAGAGTATGATACATCAATGTGAAAGTACATAACCACAGCCAGTGTGAACACAGCCACAGCCAAGTATGGTAAGCTAGCGTAACATTACAGTATATGGACTGTCTGTTCGACACCACTCTCATGTGCCACTCACACACTAACCCTACATATACTGGGCTGCTACACAGTGTGGTCTGATGCCTGTCTGTGGTATGGGATATGTGTGTGTATGGCCCTACAAACATGTAAGCCGATAGGGTAACATACAGCGGAGCAGTATGTAACATCAGATAGAACAGGACCAGGAACAATGACATCTACCACAGCCTGTACACAGGCCACAGTACATATTGACAATACACACACTGTCGACATTCAGCTACGTACACAGACCTCAGTACTGTACACACAACCACTAAATGTCCAGATTTTGTCATCAAATATAACCCCTACTGTACATAACATGTGTAGCAGTCTGATATCTCATTCGCTTATCAGGTATGATGTCACTAATTATGGTGTAAAGCAGATATGCACCTCTTAATGCATGACATATGTACAAAGGTTGACAGAGTTGTGGCTGGAGGCACATACACAGGGCCAATATTGACATGTTGCTGTGATAACCTCAAACATTTACTGTTGTAACAGGGTTTGTTGCAACATATGTCCTATGAGGGATATGAAGTCAGTAGGTCTCATGGCTGTCACCATCTACAGACTGCAGTCCTCACACTACCTTCTGCAGTTCACAGATAGGTGCTCTGTGGGTAACACAAAAAAACAAAAAGCACCACAAACTGCCCAGTCTGCAGATGACCCTACAGAAGGTGTTTCTTTATAAACATAGCACTGACATGACAGTTATTAAAACATGTAGGATAGCCATATCCACACACATCCTGTTAAACCAACATTACTCCAAATGCAGTATAGCAGCAGTTACAGTCAGTAGTCAGGTCAGGCACATCCTCCTCCTGTGTGTTTCCCTGTTTCCACACTGTATGGTGTTAGAGGTAAATCCCCAATCCATCTGAGATACTGAATGAGTTCCTGCTCACAGTGAATGAAAAGGCCCAACACCAACATGATGTTCCTAAATATTGGATTGTGTTTCCATGTAATTAGCAATGGGAATGTTACCACAGCTGTTCCACATGCAATCAGCTAGAGAAGGGCTGCAATTCGTGCAGAGGCCATCAGCTGATAATGAGCATCACTTAAAATGCACATGCTGCTGCTTAAGCAAAGCAGGTGTAGCTCTCCACATCCACCAGAGAGGGAGTGACAGAGGCAGACAGAGGCAAAGTAAAGTCAGGGAGGGGTGGGAGAGTAAAACCTAAACATGTTTGTGTCATGCACCTACCAACACAGGATATAAAACCCTATCAAACTATGTAGTGCTATCACAGTTCTATGCAGTTATTGGATGCACCACATAGGTTATATGTTGCGGAGCCCTCAAAATGTATATGTGATGGTAAATGACATTTTACAACAGGGATATGGTAGCTATACAGTAGGTGTAGTTCACATGCCTGTCTGCATGAACAGGAGCCAGTATAAACGCAGCCACACTCTCACAGGGATGCACACACATTGACACACTTGGCAGGGCCAGGAATACAACTCATCACTAGTGAGATTGCCACAGCACATTACTGTGCAAGTATCACATGCACCACAGGAGTCATACAGACGTTATATGAGCAAAGGATATGTGGAGGTGTCTGACATTGAACAGCATGCTTCAGAATGCCAATGGGGGCTGTAGTGAGTGGGAATGTGATCATACTCATCATACAAAACACACACACACACACACACACACACACACACACACACACACACACACACACACACACACACACACACACAAACATACACACAGGGTGCCAGTACTGACATGCATGGGTGCATTGCTTCACGGGTGTGTAGTGGTCTACTGTGCCAGACAGCTATACAAGGCTAGGTAATGGGTATACCTTGACATCAGCCCACATGACAATGGTCTGCATTGTGGCTCAGGTGTGTAGTTTCTGGATTTGCCCACACAGATGGGTATTGTATTCACCATCCAGTCACCTGGGGTGACTATTGCTTGCGGCCAATGCTGTGCATTGCTTGCCATGTATGTGTTCCTTAGTCCATGACATGGTCAGTGGCTGGGATGTGCACACCTCCCACATGCATGTACAGTGACATGTGGAACTGTTCCTGGGGTGTCTGACCCATGTTGTGTACACAGATTATCATCAGATGTACCAGTCCTGGCCTCATGTGGCAGGAACTGTTAATGGACAGCAGGTTTATCCTGCACCTACATTGATAGCATGATATTGGCATTCCCTGGTTTCAGTCACATCTATCCATACAGGGCATGTTTTTCAGGCATGGTATGTCCTTAGTGGGTCACATTTGATGGCACCACAGGTGTTGCAGGTGTCCAGTAGGGAACATGGGGAAGGTGCACTGTCGGCATGTACATGACTATTAGACAATGGACAGGGTGCCATGCCTTCTGTAGCCCACTGCTATCAGTGGGCAATATGCAGGGTACTACCAACATAGCAGCTATTGCCTAGGCAAGTGTGTGTGTGTGTATGAGACATGGGTTGAAAGCATTGTCTTGGTGATACTAGGGTTGCTAACTTTGTTTGCCTGACCTTGATGTCACATGTAGGGGTATGGATTTGCACCCCAGCCTCTCAGCTATTTCACATCTGTTATCCCTGTATGGTGGACATTGTGATATATACTAAGGCCACCATATAATAAATATGCAAAACCCGCTACGCATTTAGTCCAGTTGTTACACACTCACACCCACCTCCACACAGGATACGACTAAAAAATGCCCTGGGCATTGCACACAACCTAGCAGTTGATGGAGGGGAGGCCCCTGCGGTTGATGTAGGCCCTACCCTGATCACTGGGTGGTGCTTTGATGCATATGTGCGTGCAGTCTATAGCACCCACTACCTCAGGGTATTCTGCTATTTGTTGGAAGAGATGCATATTGTTGGCCAACACCTCACGGGTGTTGAGGAAATATACGTGCTCACTGGCATGTGCTGACATAGTATCCAGGAACTGGTGGAATGCTCTGGATACTGAAGCCTGTGAGATCCCCATGATATCCCCAGTTGAGCTTTGGGAGGTACCTGTGGTTAGTATTCCTAGGCCTACTCATACTTTGATATCCACTGGGATGTGTTCCCCTCGGTCAGTTTGGTGTGTCAGGCATGGCCGGCACAGATCAACAATTTGCTGTAGAAGGTCCATGTCCACCCTATAGTGCTCCACTATCTCCAGCTCATGTAGCCCCTGGTAGGTTACCCTGGGTCTGTACACTCTTCTCCATCTCCTCACTGTGGGTTGATTGGCAGCATTCACATCCTCATCACCCTCAGCCTCTTACATATGTTGTTGTATGATGCCTGTTGCAGCCCCTATCATTTTGTAGTTTTGTTTGTTAAAAGTTCCCCGCTTGTATACACCAGTGGTATAGAGTATGGAAAAAATCAGAGGAGAAGATGTTTGCATAGTGTTCTGTGCTGGGCTGGTCTGCTGCCTGTGTAATTGGCTGATTCTGATACATTTCACCTACCAGCTATGCTAGTTCTCCTTGATTAACTTCCTGCTGCTGTTTTCCCTTCCCATTGCATTCCTGTTTATGTCCAGGGGCATGGCGTGCAAACATAGTGCACAAATGTGCACAGGGCTGCTATTTCCTGGATTACCTTTTTTTTTTTTCTTTAAAACCCAGTGCATGGCACGCATACCCGCTTAGGCAATGTAAAGAGTGCTAGGCAGACTCAGACACACCTCCTTGCCTAGCTGTGCTAAACTAAGAGCAAACCTGAGCCACAGGGCTCCAGTCCACTTATAGTATGCCTAACACCCCCCCCCCATGATGTCAGTTAACTCCTAGGCTTGCACCAAGCTATTCCTGCTCATATACTGTTG